>NC_081551.1:3814215-3859810 GCF_901000735.1 Corylus avellana | reverse complement strand
GGTCCACGCTATTATCTACCGTATGGAAATTTGGACACCGACTTTTTAAAAAAAAAAAAAAAAAAAAAAACACCTGTTGAGAATTGAACGGTGACTATTCTATATGAACGGTGACCATAACATCTACTTACTAAAAGCAATACAGAAGAATCTTAAACGCTCTATCTAGTTCAACTGAATCATAATTCAACTCAGTTCTATAATACTACCTACTCACTAAAAACTTACGAAAAGACTTGACTATAAAAATTTTAACAGTTTCAATAATACATCAAGCTCGAGATTTTCTCTTTTAAATTTGATTGAATCATAACCAAATTCAGTTCCAAAAACACATTAAGCTCGAGATTTTTTCAAACGCTTCTTTAAATTCAATTGAATTATAACCTAACCCATTTCCAATAAGCCATCAGGCTCGGGATTTTCTCGCGCGTGTAGCCAATTGCAGTGTGAGACATTGAGAGAAGGGCCTGTCTTCCACTTTAACTCGTTTTTCTACATTCAGCTCCCCTTTCCGGAACGAGACAGTCAGAGTTTGTGGGAATTACACCTGACAGTTGACATCTTTTACGTTTGCAAGACTTGGAAATTTTTTAAATTTCGGGGGAAATACACTTGCATGAACTGTCACCTTATTTCTAATAATTTTATTTACTTAAAAAAGTTATAATGCCTCATTTTTTTTATAATATTTTTGCTTTAAAAAAAAAAATCAATAAACAATTTCAAATATAAAATACTTAAAATTATTTTCACATTTTTATCCCACTAAATTTTTTGTTAAACCCAACAAAAAATAGGTCATGAGCATTTATAATACCTTTATATTAGATTAAAATAAAATAATAATAGACAAAGACGACTCCATCTTGTTAGTTCTTGTGTTGACTTAATTCAGTTCTAAAATGTAGAGGTTACTGTTCACAGACTCAAAAACACTAATATAAAATGCTCAGAATCCAATCTCCACCGTTCATATCGTAGATTCATATGTTGTGAACGTTCCTACAAAATTTCAGGTCAATTGGACCACAAACGCTTATCGATCGGAGCTGTTAATCAAGGCTGGACAGCATTTCCAAAATGCAGTTTCACCCATTGCATGCCCTGTCCGGACAGGCCTTCCCCGGGTCCGGACCGCATTTCCAAAAACTCTGTTTCTGCTCCGCAAAGCCCTGTCCGGACAGCCCATTAACTTGTCCGAACACCCCGTAAGTTTTAGGCCCAAAAGCGTGATTTTAAATGGGTTAGGTCTAGGGTTTTGTCGGTGGTATATATAGATCATTATAGAAGAGAGATGCACGAATTTTTCACCTCCAGAGAGTTCGTCGGAGGCTGTGCTAAGATCATATGTGGTGAGCATTAAATTGAATCTCTTAAAGTTTTAGTTATTCCTTTGATAAATCTACAGTTGAGAAGTCTATCGGAGTTCCGGTAAAAGGAAATCATATAAAAGAATTGTGTCAAATGTCCTGGAAAGGGCTACTGCGATAGAAGTCAAGTGGGTCGCTTGTCGTGTGCAAGGAAGTGTTAATTGCAAAGGTTTTGTAATCATTCTTGTATTCCTTATTCTTCTTATAGTGGATTGATTTTCTGAGTTTGGTTGCCCCGAAAAAGTTTTTCATTTAGAGAGTTCTCTAAATAGTTTCCTCTTCGTAACCAAATATCTGTGTTCTTTTTTTTTGTAACAAAAATATCTGTGTTCTTGAATGTTCATTACATATCTGTATTTGGTTGAATATTAACTGTTATGTTAGATCTTATTCCGCATAATCTTTGTAAAACACCTAGACATTTGAATAGGTGTCTTTTGGAGTTGTATTTAGGTTTTTCACATCTATTACACATAGAGGAATACTAGACTTAGAAACAAATTTTACAGAAAAATTTTTACAAATTGATGTGGCACAACATGATTGGATATAAAATAAGTTCAAATTTTAAAAAATTTAATCATGTTGTACCACATCAGTTTATAAAATTTTTTCTGTAAAATTTGTTTGTAAGCCTAACACTCCTCATTACACATAACATGTCAAATTTGTCCAAGAGAGATTATAAATGGTCTTTCTTTGATTGAATATAATTATAAATTATATTAATTAACATTCATATTTTGGATTAAAATAAAATTGTTTTATGTTACATTTCAATCGACAGAGATCCTCTCATACCAACATGTCAAAATATAACATGAAGTTTATTTGCAGTATATGTTTACAATAGACAAGGATGGAGTTATTCTACTAGCTCTTTAGCTGAGTTTTAAGCTCCATTGAGGCCAATTGATGATTAAATTGTATATTTCAAACAACATAGACACTTCACTTGGAACAATCTGTCAATTAAAATAGAAAATATGACAATTTAACAGACAAAAAAAATAAGGAAATTGTAACAAATATACAATTTTGTAAAAGTAATGCTTTTGATTGCATAAATAAAATTTTCTGCAAAGACGAACAAAAAAGACACAGGTGATTTGCGGATAACACTTTGTTGTCTAAGTTAAGATAGGAAATGGTGAATTGTGTATGTATCTTAAACTTAGGCCATTGAAATACCATCTAACCAATGGGGCCTATGGAAGGAGTAAAGATCTTGGTAAATTTTTATTTATTTTTTTCTAAGTTCCCCTTGCTGATCCCTTTCTTGATAGGCTTGATATTTTCTTATAAGATGCCGGACTTAAATAAGCAAAGTCTCCCTGGTGAAAGCAGCCGCCTCCTTAGTGAGGTTTTTCCGAGGAGGAGATATGGAGTTTTTCTCCATTCTCCTCCCTCTTTTCTATTTATATTTCCTAGTTTTGTTGTTTTTTTCCTGTTGTTTTTGTTGTTGTGCACTCCAACCAGACTAGGAGCGCAAGCCTCCTTCATCCTCTCCGATCAGCCTCCACTCCGTTGCCGTCTATTCACCACTGTGCAACGCCGCTTTCCTCCTCAAAGCTGATTAGGTTTTTAGATCTAGTTTTGAGAAAACTAGATCTAGCCTCTTCGGTCAGTTTCCCACCATCACGAGTCAACTCACCTCGTTTCTTGGCCTCTCAACTTCCCAACACCACCTCCTCCTGCCAGATTCGACCACCACGTGCCAACGCGTGGATCTCACCTTCAGGCGCGTCTGCTCCACGCGCTTGCCAGTGTTTGCCAAACTCCGCTCCCCGGCCGTTACTACTATTTTCTAGTCTTTTTGTTGTTTTCTTGTTGTTCTTATGTACTGTCGTATTTTGTTGTTTTTGTGTTTTGTGCGTTACTGTCTCCTAGCTTTTTATTAGTTTGTTTATTTAGTTGAGACTTTTGTAATTGAATTTGTGTTGATTCCTCTCTTTACAACAGCCCTGGTAACGGACTCTAGCAGTGCTTTTATCACTTTAGCCTCTTTCTGGCTGTTGTTGCTGGTTACAAGTGGGGGTTTAGATAGGTTTGCCTTAATCTGTGCCCCTTTTGCTTCTAAAACCACCTTGCGCGGCCCCTTGAGAAGACCGGGTCACTTGTTTGTCCCATTTCCTACGTTTTATAATTATTTCCGCATTTCTTTAGTTTGTTTTTGGTCTATTGTTGGGGAGCCCACCCTTTTTTCATTTTTAGGATCGTCTCCTCCTTCTTCCTTTCGGATCAGGAGTAAAAATGATCCTTCCTTATAACTATTTTCTTATTCAATTAGAAAAAAATTAAAAATTAAAAAAAAAATAAGTGAAGACTAATAAAAAGGAAGACACTTTCCTTAAGCTTCCCATGTGATTACTTTGTCGGTCCAAGCACATTCGGTTAACGACGCTATATAAGGGTGAGTCCTTCGAGTGATTGATCGTCAACTAGGGGGCATCGGCACATTAGGCCACCGGCCTCTAAGGATCGGATGCTCTGGATATGTTTGGCAAAGGGCTTAAAAAAGGAAGTTGACAAAAATTGTAGCAGATTTGATTAATGTGAGGAAAAAAAGTAAGAATATTTTGTACAAAAAAGTGAAAAAAAAAAAAAAAATATTTTGTAATGATTTTTTTATTTGAATAGTAATAAAAAGTTATTGATATGATGTAAAAAGTAAGAATGTTGAAGTTGATTTTGAGAATAATTTTTTGAGTTTTTGGGTCCGGTCTTGTCCACTCCTTTGTCAAACACACCCCTTTGCCAATGACAAAAACAAAAAAAAAAGGCCTTATAGCTTTTCTCTCAAAATCAACCTCCAACATTATTATTTTTTACATTACATAAATCACTATATTCATACGAAATATTCTTAATTTTTTTTTTTCATATTAATCAAATCCATTACGATTTCGACCCACGCCAATAGCAAGCAGAGGGGAAGGTTGCCAAACCCTAAGGGGAGTTTGTCGGTCAAACTCATGCACCCTCGAGATGATGCTCTGTTTGGCTTGTCCGACAAGCAAGTGGGACCCTAATGAACATGAGAGTAAAGTAATAGACTCGATGGGCCCCATTGGTTGAATGGTACTTCAAAGCCATTACATAGAATCCGCAACTAGGACTTACAAACTTTTATATATATATATATATATTTTTGGATGAATTGGACTTTCAAAGTTGATTCCGACTGTGCTCATATTCTTTATGTTAGTCTTGTTTGAGAAGATAATTCTTCTCAATTTTTTTGTTTTTTCTCTGTTTTAGTTGATTTAATACTAATAACACTTAATTCAACTCAAAATTTTTTAACTTTATTCAAAATTTTATATTTTTTAAATAATTAAAACATAATCTTAACTCTTTTTTCTCGTCTATATTTACAACTTTGAATTTAGTTTATAGTAGAATAGAAAAAAATCGCAAACTCAAAGTAGCGGATTAATAAATCTGATTCCACTTGCACTTTAATAGAGTAAGTACCGATTCTGCCGTAACTGATTTCTCCATCTGAAAAAGAATAAGAATAATAAGAGGCATACAAATGAGTTTATTTCTTTCAAAACTCATCGAGTACAAAACTTAATTTGCTTTTCTGCTAGAGCATCAACAAGAAGAAGTTAACTATCCATGGACCATGGGCGTCCACTCATTAGCCCCTGGCTACACTTCTCGGCAAGGAAGGAATTGCAGTGATAGAAAGTGCAGCATCTCAAGGAATAACGTAGACCGAGGGTTCAGAGCTGTCAGCTATATGTCAGAAACTTTCAAGGTCGTCCAAGGTCGTCTTATGGAAAAGAGTCGTGGTGTTAGAATGCAATAAATTTCTCTACAATTTTTCTATCAAATGCTGAGGTGGCAAGCTCACTTACAATATTTTATTATTTATTTTTCAAATAAATTAAAATCGAAGTAAAACTAAAGAAAAGTTAGTAAAAAAACTTTAAAAAAATAAAAGGGGTGACCGGCCACCTCAAAATAGCATAGAGGTGGCTTCGGCCACCCCATGGCTTTTGGGGGTGGTTTCGGCCACTCCCAAGGGCCAAACCCACTTTTTAAAAAAATTCTGAGGGGGTGGCTTATGCTATTTTGGGGTGGCTTTTTAGTTTTTTAAGTTTTTTTATTAATTTTTTTTTTTTTATTTTGATTTTAATTTATTTAAAAAACAAATAATAAAATATTATAAATAGACTTGCCACCTCAGCATTTATGAGAAAATTATGAGAAATTAATTGCATTCTAGCATTTTCGTCGTCTTATTTCTTTTCAAACAAGAATGCATTAATATAGAAGGATGGGTGCAACAACCGAACAAGTACCCTCGGAAAAGACATTATTAAAGTGTAGTTAAAAACATTAAAAAAATAAAAATAAAAAATCAGAAAATAGCTAGACCAAATAAATGGTCGGGTCAAATGATTTCTTGGCTTGCAGGCTAAGAAATGTTAAAAGTATATATGGCAGAGTCAGGAAGGAGTGCAACTAAGCATTCTAGAGACAATATCAAATCAGCAGCCTTGATATAATCCAAGCAAGGCAAGAGATCCTAGTTGCATACTGAACAGAATTACCAGAATCCTCAAAGGTCCATGCAGCTCATTGTGCAAGCAGATTTAGAAGGAAAGTAATGAAGCTCAGGAATGCCTTGCACACAAGGAGATACTCGCACCATATGAAAAGTGTTAACTAAGTTTCCGGTCACGGAAAGGTTTAAGCAAAAACATACAGAGCAACTAAATAACATAGATTAATGGGAACACAAACAAGGGTTCACATAGAGAAAGGAAGGAGAAGATAGCTAGGTTTAATTTGAATATGCTTCATGTTCTCATTAAATGGATTTTCCTTTTATACATGTGCGTGTTACACGGTCAAAGACCTACAGGGTCATATAATCGAACAACCCCTAGCAGTCCTCCATTATCCAACGTTCAACCTTCTTGAGATCAGCGTCGATTGTGCTTTGCTTAGGCCGTGACACGTGGATCGTTGGAAGCAGGTTCAACGTGGTCTTTGTAGAAGGTGGGCCCATCATTGCATGTGTGGACATGGCACCCATACCTTATGCAGAATGGGGCTTGCTGATTGGATGTCCTGTTATTGTGCAAGGACGTGTGCCCTGTACAATGTGATCATTACTACTGTCCGGATCAGAGATTTGGTGGGAAGAGCACAGAGTGTCTTAAGGCCTTCTTGTATGGTTTGTTGTATCCAAGAGATGGCTCGCTAACGCGAGTCATACTGGGCTAGGCAGCTTCCAATGTTCGGTAGGGATATGCGTGAAGAGGTTCGGTATCGCAGGCCTTGAGGGTGGATTGGTTAGCTTGACGAACTAGAGGTCTTGACAGTTGTCCCTCTCGCGGGCCTTGAAGCGAACCCAACTTAATCCTTGGCGATGAACCCTTCGTGGGGAGGTGTTACATCTGACAAAGCCTAACTACCAATTTTCTCCCTAACAGAAAGGATCAACTTAATTATATTATTGTATTTGTTACCATGTATTTAGCTTTGTTCATTGTGTATATAAGAACCAATATGATCAGAGACGGAGGGAGGGGGGGACTGGAGTAGGCCATGGTCCTCCCCAAAATAAGGGAAAAAAAAATTTATAAGTAAAAAAAAAAAAAAAAGTTAAGTTAATTAAGTTTTAATTTTAGTCATTTGACCCCTCTCAAAAAAAAAAAAAATTTGCCATATTTTTAGATTTTTTAGCCATATCCAATAAAAACTTTTGGCCTTATTCTTACTTTTTTTGGGCCATACCCATTAAGTTTTTTTTATTTTTGGCCATTACTTTCAAATGTCTACTTTTTTTTTTTTCCCTTACTTTCAAATGCTCACTGTATTTTGCCCTAGCGGTAGTCTTTAGTTCATAAAAAATAAAAAAATAAAAAAATAAAAAAATAAAAAAAAAATTTAATAAAAAAAATGTTAAAGAACCGAAAAAAAATTTTGACTGGCCCCCACCCATAAAATTTCCTGGCTTCGTCCCTAGATATGATGTAATTGTTCTTTAAGACTTTTGAATAAAACTTCACAAAAGTTTTCAAGAAATGATTTGAAGCAATGCAGTAAATAAGCTTCCTTGAAAAACTCTTACTACAATGGCCGCAAGATAGCTTGGAAATTATCGTAGGGAAGACAACATTGATAACGATTTACCAAACGAGTTGCATATATGATCATGGATGGTTATCTTCTAACCCCCCTCCTAAAGAAAAAGAAAAAAGAAAAAGGGAAATGAAAATGAAAGTGTAAAGAGTGGTTTCATGATCAAAACTTTATGATATGGTCAAATGGCTTTTATCTGTTGAATTTCTTAGCGTAAAATTAACTTACTGTTAACTAGATTTGACTATCTTCTAAGAATCTCTTGGATGTTTGGACTGATGCTCAGTTAAACTTTCCACTAGATGTTCACGTACATTAAAGATAAGATATACTTTACAAAAGACAATACGTAATGAATGACAACACCAAAATGAAAGCGACATAATTGTTTTTGTTTTCAAGCCAGGAAAAACTTGCTGATATGTATCAGTATATAATTGAAGCCACGTATATTAACATGTGTTAACAAAAAAATTGTCTAAATTCTTGCTTGATCAAACCGCAAAGGATCTTGCATTTTAGAAGAAACTTTTGTGGTCTGTGTTGGATTGATATAATATGTTTTCTTGGTCATCGCTATCCATTAATGTATAGTATAAGAGAAGAAGCAAGAGATCGAGTAGAGAGAGAAAAAGGGATTTCTTCCATAAAGATTAATTAATGGATATCTCGGTGTATGTATGGTCAAAGGTTCTCATTACTCCTAGTCAAACTTTTTTTTTTTTTAAAGTACTCCTAGTCAAACTTAATGCACTCAGGCATTAACTTCTCATTGTCTCTCATGCTGGTTTGGACAACCAACATCCACATGGGTGTCGGGTGGCCAATCTTTCATTATTATTTTTCTATGGAATATAAGAAAAAAGGAATTATAAGGGATTTTTCCATTCATACTAACAAATGGAGGATAAAATGGGAAAAACAACCCATGTAGCAACCTAACGTGTTTGAAAGTTGACACATCTAAATTTTTTTTAAGGAGTCGAATATATGATAGAAGCACAAGACCAATATGAAATAAGACGGGTTTTGTTGATAGACAAAATGGTGACCTTCAAGAATAAGGGCTGCATGACCTTAATTCCCCATATTAGCCTCCATAGGAGGAAGCCTTTAGTTGTAGCTGCCAGGATGTTACCATCATAGTCACTCAAAACGGGATCAGCAGTGGAGCAGTGGGGTCTAATTGCCTCATAATTAAATCCAAATTCTGTAGAGAGTGGTTTCAAAACTTGGCTCTATTCCTCAAAACACTTTATTAATCAGAAATTAATTGCCTTTGTTTTACTTCCCTTTCTGCTTCACACCTCGAGTCAATTTTTTTTTTTTTTTCAGTAAGTCATAAGTGCTCGAGTCAAGTCAAAGCAACCACCTCGAGCGTTCTCCAATTCCAGAATTAATTATTTGATGGTCCACTAATTAATAATATCACATTACCTCTTATTCTTATAGAGGCTAATAATTAATGCTATTTTTTTCTTTTTATTTCCAAATTGTAGGACCCTCCAACAAGACCCAGTAGTAAATTAATTAATATACCTACACCATTTCTATTTTTTTTTTTATTAGCAAGATCAGAATATATGACATCATCATCCTAAGAGTATGATCTACATCACAAATTTAAGACGAAAAATGCGAAGGATTGCAAACACACGATACCATGGTCCATGAATATGTTGTTTTAGTTAAATTAATGTAAGCCCAACCATTTTCTGTTTGGTCTGCAACAGAAATCGTCCTTCGGCTCAATAAAAAAAGCCCAACAACCCTATTTGCCAGGACTCTGAGAAATAGCGCGGGCAAAGCACGAAAGAGACGGATGTCTGACCGATTGAAAGAGTCTGTCTTGAAAACCAAAGTATTGATAGGAATACTAGGGGTTCAAATCCTTCTCCATCCGCGAAGTAATAAGTTCTTCTTGCCAATCATCATTTTGATGCTAATGTGATACTAATGAATTGAATGAACTTTCTTGCCGATCATCATTTTGATGCTAATGTGATACCCATGAATTGAATGAACTTTTATATCTTTTTAAGAAAACATTATTCTTCACACTAAATGATTACATTAGCTTCACACAGGTTGATGTAAATTTTAAGTGGTTAGCACTTTTAATTTTTTGGGTTAAATATTATTCCAATACTTGTGGTTTGCACCAAAATCAAATAGCCACATAAGTTTTCAAAAATATCATAAATGATACTTGTAGACTGTAGTAAGCCAATGAACCCACTTAGTACGTCTGTCAAGATTCCATTACATTTTTTAACAGAATGTCACATCATATATTTATTTAAAAAAAATTCAAAAAAAAAAAAAAAAAACGTTGGGGTGGCTGAACTACCCCATAGAGGGTAGCTAGCCACCCCATTTGGCCTGAGGGTGGCCAAACCACCCCCAGGGCCCAAGGGGGTGGTTCAGCCACCCCTAGACGACCGGTTTCGGGGTGGTCAAACCACCCCCTGAGCCCAAGGGGTGGCCGAATCACCCCCTTAGGCCAGATTGGCCGTCTGGGGCCCCCAGGGCCCAAGGGGGTGATTCGGCCACCCTCGGACAACCGGCTTGGGGGTGGCCGAACCACCCCCAGGCCAAACGGGGTGGGCGGCCACTCCCTATGGGGCGGTTCGGCTACCTTAGCAATTTTTTTTTAATCGAAAAAAAAAAACCAAAAAAATATATATATGATGTGTCACCCAAAAATTCAGGTACCATGCCACGTGTAAGGGTGATGTGGCGTTCCGTTAAAAAACTTAACAAAATCTTGACAGATGTATCAAGTAGGTTTATTAGCTTATCATAGGTACTATTTGCGATATTTTTGAAAACCTAGGTAACTATTTGACTTTGGTACAAACCACAGGTACTGGAGTAGTATTTAACCCTGTTTTTTTAAGCGGTTATTATGAAAAATCAGTTAAAAACACTTGAAATCAGTCCGTGTAAAGTTGTTATGAAAATTTAGTGTAAAGAATAACTAGCATTCCTCTGTCTTTTAACTTTAATTAATGCTTGGTTTTTAGGCTTGAGACTACAATTACAGATATAGGCATATTGTCCTCCAACATAATTATTTAGATAACGTGACATAATATACACGATTAGGTGTAATAAAATAAAAATTTTGACCATAAAATAAGTATTTCCTATATTACATGAAATTGAGAGTGATGCAGCAATTGATGGACTCCAATACAAATTCTTCGGTAGGACAGAATTGTCGCATGTGGAGATAACTTTCATCAAATTAAAGTTGGTTGATTGTAGATGTCTTGGAAAAAGCTAGTAGTGTCCAACTAGAAGAACACTTATCCTTTATTATCTTATCTTGTCAAAATGTGGTTGAAGTATATATAATTACAACCACTAAGTCTTTTCCATTTATGTTATTCCACTAATGTAATAGTTTTTTTTTTTTTTTTTTTTTTTTTAAAAAAAAAAAAACACAATGTAAGGGTTCGTTTGGCAAACCCTTTCCCCCCTTTTCTACTGTTCACATAACTTTTCTCCAAAAAAAATCAACATTAAAACATTTTCATTTTTTTTTCATTTTTTATTATTATTCACATAAGAAAATTACTAAAAAATAAATTTTTTTTTTTTTTTTTTCTCACTTTTCAATGCAAAAAATCCAAAACTTTATACCACATCAATCCACATCGGCTACGGTATCTGCGGCAAAAAATGGTTTGTCAAATGGACCTAGAGAATTTTTTTTATTTAATGTGTAACTCATTTTTTCTTCAGTGGTGAGAATATATCAACCTTTATTATTTGGCAATGAAACTCTAATTCAACTTAAAAAGGCCACCATGTTAGGTGGGAGAAGAAATTTCTATCATTATTCAGTGAGACTCTCAATTAGCATGAGATTATATATATATATTTTCTTTTGTTTTTTATTGTCCTTCAGAGAGGATTATATTCCACCAGACAAGAGTCAAGACCATCCTTTATCATTTTTCACCCTCTTTTCTTCTTCTTCTTCTTTATTTTATAATAATATATTTTTTTTATTCATCTCATAAAATATAAGATGTTGCTTTAATAAACTAATATCATAAATACATAAAAATATTTCACAAATTTAATAAGAGCCGAAAGAGAAGCAGTGTCTCTTCTTAATATTACCTACGTATATAAACTTTTTTTTTTTTTTTTTAACAAACCTATGTAAATAACTTATGTATGGGAACAAAAGGCCCGGGACTAAAGAAGTAGCCGTTAGAGAGATCCGATGCTCGGTCTAAAACTCACCCACCTCCTCAAACGCTTTCCCTCCTCTCTTCCATTCTCTACAAATTCAACTTCCAACTACCTTAACGGTCACTTCAACTGCTACCTCTCTAACCAGACCTCAACCCTCCAATCTCTCCTCCACTCCCATGCTCTCATCATCACAAGTGGCAATTCGAACAACCTCTTCCTAGCGTCGAAGCTCGTCTCTCTCTATGCCACTCTCAACGAACCCACTTCTTCCACCAAAGTGTTTCATTCGGTGTGTCCCAAAGACACTTTTCTTTGGAACTCCGTAATCAAATCCCACTTCTCTAATGGCAATTACTCGGTAGCCCTTGATTTTTATCTCCAAATGCGAGCATCTGATACCCCACTTGACCAATTTACCATTCCGATGGTTGTTTCTACGTGCGCCGAGTTGTTGTTGCTAGACCATGGCAAGAACATTCATGGGTCGGCTTTGAAACTCGGGATCTTCGCTGGGAATTCCGCTGTTGGATCTTCGTTTGTGTATATGTATGCCAAGTGTGGTCGGATGGAGGATGCGTCTTTCATGTTTGATGAAATTTGTGTTAGAGATGTGGTTGGTTGGACTGCGCTTGTGATTGGGTATGTGCACAACGGTGAGAGTGAGAAGGGTTTGGAGCGTCTTTGTGAGATGCATAGGACGGGTGGAGATGGGGAGAGACCGACTTTTAGAACATTGGAAGGTGGGTTTGAAGCTTGTGGGAATCTCGGTGGTATAGTAGAAGGTAGATGCTTACACGGTTTAATGGTAAAAACCGGAATTGGGTGCGCACCGGTTGTTCAATCTTCACTTTTGTCCATGTATTCCAAGTGTGGGACCCCTGAAGAAGCGTACCTTTCCTTTTGTGAAGTAACAGATAAAGATCTTCTCTCGTGGACATCGCTTGTTGGTGTTTATTCGAGATTTGGATTTATGACTGAGTGCTTAAGTTTGTTGTGGGAAATGCTGGAGAGTGGAATACACCCAGATGGAATTGTGATTAGTTCTGTGCTTTTGGGTTTTGGTAATTCCACGAGTATCTCTGAAGGAAAAGCCTTTCATGGATTAATTATAAGGCGACATTATGTATTGGATCTGACAGTTTATAACGCATTATTGTCCATGTATTGCAAGTTTGGACTATTAACTCTTGCAGAGAAGCTCTTTGGTAGAGTACCTGAACCGAACAAAGAGTCTTGGAACACTATGGTTTTTTACTATGGTAAGATAGGACAGGAAGCAAAGTGTATAGAATTGTTTACGGAGATGCTACGTCTTGGCATTGAACCTGATTCAAACAGCTTGGTCTCTGTGGCTTCTGCATGTTCCCAACTGGGAGCAACTTATCTTGGCCTTTCACTTCATTGCTACATAATTAAATGTTCAATGGATGAAAGCATCTTGGTAACCAATTCACTTATAGACATGTATGGAAAAAGTGGCAATTTGAATATTGCATGGAAAATATTTTGTGGGACACAGAAGGAAATTATCTCATGGAACGCATTGATCTCATCTTATACTCATAGTGGGCATTATGCTGAGGCCATAGCGCTATTTGATAAAATGATTTCAGAAAAATTGAAGCCCAACTCAGAAACATTGGTAACAGTGCTTTTGACTTGTTCTCATCTTGGATCTCTGGAGAAAGGAGAAAGGATTCACCATTATATTAAGGAGAGTGGGATTGAGTTTAATATATGTCTTGCTACTGCATTGGTTGATATGTATGCGAAATGTGGGAAGCTTGAACAAGCTAGAAAATTGTTCGACACAATGAAAGAGAGGGATATTATATCTTGGAATGTGATGATCTCAGGTTATGGAATGCATGGACATGCAAAATCTGCCATAGAGATATTTCAACAGATGGAGAAATCAAACGTTAAACCAAATGGACTTACCTTCCTTGCTCTTCTCTCAGCTTGTGCTCATGGAGGACTTACTGAAGAAGGGAAGTGTCTATTTAATAGAATGCAAGAGTATTCCATTGAACCCAACTTGAAGCATTATGCTTGTATGGTAGATCTTCTAGGGAGGTCAGGTAATCTGCAAGAAGCTGAAACATTGGTTCTGTCAATGCCGTTCTCTCCTGATGGTGGGGTGTGGGGAACTTTGTTAAGTGCTTGTAAAACTCACAATGACATTGAGACGGGAGTAAGGGTTGCCAAGTGTGCTATTGAGTCTGACCCAAAGAATGACGGGTACTATATAATGATGTCCAACATGTATAGTTCCGTTGGGAGGTGGGAAGAGGCAGAAAGGGTGAGAGAAATGATGAATGAAAGGAATGTGGTGAAGAGAGTTGGTTGGAGTACACTCTAAGTTAGATGAATTGCTTTTGATTCTTGTTGGGAAATCTCTTTCTTTCCCTTGGACTTGACAATTATAAGGAACTTCGGGATCTAGCTCAATTCTTATGGCCAGTGACAGAAATGGGAATACATTAATCCACATGGACATGAATTTTTCTTTGAACCAAAATCTGGCTATTACTGCTGTTGTACTACTGTGGCTCACAGGTAATCTTCCTATTCACTGTGTTCTAACCCCCAACCACCCCCCTCCCCTGGCGCTGTAACAGGCATTTCTATTTCTGTTCCCTATTTAGAGGAACATGGTGTCTTGCAGTCCAAAAGCGAAGATTAGTTTGATCTTTTTGGGTTTGAGTAAAGGGTTATATGTTTGTATTTTTATGTTAGAATCCTGTTTTGTTGTTTGGTATGCTTGGATTGGCTTGAGATACAAAAGCCTAAATTAGGGGTTCAGATTCATGATCTTCAATTATGTTTTTCTTTGTTGAGACTTGAGGTTTTTGTCTACTTTGGGGGCATTTCAATGTGCTTTCGCACTTGGGGTAAAGGTAGGCGGAAGTGTAACTCTTAAGCTTGCAACATTTTTTCCCTGCTAAATTTTTGTTTGGATTATCATTTTGCAGCTTGATTTTCGTTTCTGTTAGAGAGAGTCTCATTTTTCAACTTGTTATATTCATATGCATCAAATTGTGAGTGGAAAATCTTCAATATCATGACAAAAATTAATTCTGCGCCCATAGTTTTTTATTTATTTATGCTCTCTATTTTTTGCATTTTGATTTTGGTTTGTTATATGTTAGGACTGTTATGGAGAGGATTTTATGTAGAAACTAGATAAGTTATGTGGCAATTCAAGCAAAAGATCCAACCTCTCGACATTCATACTGTCCACTCCCTACAGTTTTACTTTTATGTTGTTATCTAGTTATTCTCTTCTCCTGGTGTTACAATCGTCAAATGTTGGAGCTTATGATTAAATTAATAATTCTAACATCTTCTACCATTGTTTCCTATGTAAAGAGATTAGCAAAAGGCAAACTGGACTTGGTTTGTAACTTGTTTTGTGCTGCATTCCTACATAGATAAAAGGTTAGAGCAACCCATGCTCATTATTCTCACTGTAGATAATCTTCATTTTTGTTTCCCAATAGTTGTATCTATGTCAATACTATCATTGTGGCGCTTCATTTCCCCCTTTGATAAGAAAATTGATGGTTATTCTTCATGTGTACATCGCTAATGCATGCCTCTTGTGCTTGTTTTCTTTTTCTACTGTGTTCCTTGATCTAACCATAATCCGATTATCATTGATATCTCTTCTTGCAACGAGCAGTGTTAATATGGAGGAACTCAAAGATAGACTCAGCGAATTATAGATTGGATTTCATTCTTGCATCCTGTACTTTTTACCAATTGATGATGAGTGGTTGCTCGCCTGTTACCAACCGGCTGGAAAAAGCTTCAAACACCATTCTCAATGCTATAACTTTGAGGTCAGTTTTTTCAGTAGCCCATGTTGTAGCTATGAATTTATTGTTATTGGCAGAATTAACTTTAAGCCCTTTGGTGGAGCATTGTTGGATAATAATGAGAATAGAAATAACGAAGTCACTTTGACTACCATTTCCCGATTATTGTTAGAATACAAGCAAATCTAGAGTCGTTTTCCTTGCCTGTGAAAAGTTTAGAGAGTATATAGAGCTTTGTAGCGTTAGCGTGCCATTTGAAAAGGTGCGGGTACCCTAGAAAGGATGGGGGTGGGGGGTGTCTACTCTTATATATATATGCTTAGGAAAATAGGTATTTAGCCCTAACAGATTGTTTAGACCTGATTTGGCTTAGGTGCTGTAAAAAAAACTTATATATGCTTAGTTAAATAGGTATTTAGCCCTAGTAGATTGTTTAGACTTGATTTGGCTTAGGTGCTGAAAAAAAATTACAGCTCGACTTTTGTATTTTTTCAACGGTCCTTATTTAATTTCAAGTTTTCTATGGGAAAGAGAGTGAGGGTGAAATTAAATATGGACCATATTATATATATATATACCACATCAAAGCCGAATTTGGGATCTTGTTGGGTGTTTTTCTCTTGTATACGTCATGTGTACTTTGATTGCAGTGCATTTTAGTAAATTTGGTTTACCTATCAAAAAATGTAAAGGAAAAAATTGGAAAGATATGTCGAGTATCAACCAATTATAGGTATACAAGGCAATGTAATTTTTAGAGAGAAATCATATTTAACCCTTAGATTTTCATATGATTTGAATTTAGTTCTTGAGTTTTCAATTTCAAGTATTCTATCCTTAGGTTTTGCTTAAATTTAAAATAGGTTTCTTTGTCACTTTACTGTCAAAGTTAACGATTTTTCATCTGCCCTGTGTTTTATTTGACATGTCATAAACACTCAAATGCAAGTCTATGTCAAAAAGTGTTAAAGTCATTTACAAAAAAAATACAAAAAATAAAACGATTTGACAGAGAACTTAAATAAACACAAAACTTGAGAACCTAAAGAACAAATTAACCCACAATAACAAAAAAGACTTTGGTTTCATTGGCATGGCATTGCATCGGGGCATTGAGATGAATAGTGACGTGTCAAATGAGACACATGTGGTAGATGACAAACGGGTTAATTTTGACGGTAAAGTGAGAGAATGACCTATTTTAAACATGGGCAAAACCTAAAGACCTTATTTTTGAAATTGAAAAAAGAAAGGACTAAATCCAAATTAGATAAAAACCTAAGGACTGAAATTTTTATTTATTTAGGATCTAAATTAGGGTTGACTCGATAAATTTTAAAACTTAAGGCGGCAAATTTAAGTGATGCCTTTTCTTTTATATTTAAATATTAATTAAATAATATTTATTTTAGTTTTGTAATATATTTCATTTGTATTTAAATCAAACTATAAATTTTTGTTCATCTTTCTTTTATTTTTATGTCTTGAAAGAGCAAAATAGCAAAAGACATATAAGTTATATTAAAGTTTGAGTTTATGAGGTAATTAATGTTATTATTTCCATTAATTAAAAAATTGTTAATTTTAGGGGTTTTTTTATTTGTCTAGGGCCTTTCAAGGATGTATTATATCCTTCGGGGCCTTAAGCGGCCACCTTAACTTAACTTAACTTAACTTAAACTGTCTAGCTTTTAAGCCGCCCCTAATTTAAACTAGGGGAACGTGTTCATCCTTATTTAAACATCTAAGCATCCCTAATAGTAGATCTTTACCCTAGCTAATGGCTTTAAAATAAAATTAAAAAAAAAAAAAAACTTATAAAATTAGGCTAGATATTAGCAAGTAGGCATTAGGATGGGGACCAATCCCTAATAAAAAAACAAGTGAAATTTGATCACAGAATTCTGACTTGAAAATCCGGTGATAACTAACAAAGCTACATCACATGTTAATGTCAATCTAACTCTTAGATATTTAAATAAATGTACTCTTGTCAAATTATTATTATTATTTTCTTATTTCTTTTTTGTTTTTAAGTGATAGCTCAGCTCACTATCTTTGCTCAGCAATCCTCAACAGTTAGTTAAACCATTACGCAACACTAAATACTGATGCAAAGTTCTTGGCCGTCCTTTGAGAAGGAAAGGGAACAAAACCTGTTCTGGCCTTTCAAATCAACACTTGTCGCTTACAAGCAACAAATATTCCTCATCAATTGTTTTTACTAGGTAATATTCTTCGAGCATGTTTGGGATTGCGTTTGAGAAATAGAGTTTTTAAGTCAAAAAGAGCTTTTGGGCAAAAGCTTCATTTTTAAGCTTTTGCCAAAAGTGTTTTTTGATCATTTTTAGGCTTTTTTGACCCTTAAAAGCGTTTTTAATTTTTTTACTAAATGGATACTTTTTTCTTCAAATGGGCTTTTTGAGTGTTAAAAGCATTTTTAGGCCCCTCAAACTCAATCTCAAATAAGCCTTCGTTTATATAGTAATAGTTGGATAACCATCATGGGTGGTGGTTCACATTAAGGCAATTGTTATGTGATTAAGTAAATATTAGGATATTTGTTCGACTTTCACAATTAGAATCCTCATGCTAAACTAGTGTAAATTACCTTGTATCCCACTGGGTCGTGATTAGATTGGGCCAGGCCATGACTTAACTGGGTTTGACAGAGTGCCTACAGTTCCCATCATCTAGGTCCCTTTTGTTATTGGTTCTCAAAGAGCAGGCCATACTATGGTTACGCGTAGATAGAGTAGACACTTTGGTTGCCTTCTCCTCCTCCCTTTTTTTATTTATTTTTTTAATTTAATTTAGAGGGGAAATTAAGGACTCTACCATCTTGTAATCAAACTCGAAGATTGGAGTGTTTCATCAATATCGGTAGAAAATCCTTCCTTAAAATAAATGGTAGAAAAACTTCCAAAGGAAAAGCACTCTTAAACAATTTAGGAAAAATATCTCACTCTATTAGCAATCATGCTTACAACTCTTACATATTTTAGCAAAGTAGTTTCTTCTCCTATATTTATACATGTTGCTATAAAAAATTAATTAGGTAGGATTGTTTGAGATCTTTATATCTAATATAGTGTTGGGTCAATTAACCCTAGAGATAGAATTAATGCTCAACCACTGTTGCCTACCAAACACTCACACATGTGGCCAAACCCAAACTTATTGAAAGATGTGCAAAGTAAACTAGTAAAGACAAGCATTAGGAACCTTTTATGCACTAAGAATGCACATGCAATGAATTGACTATTGATGAATAAACATTAAGTTCACCAAGGGGCTTGAGCATTCAAAAAAGGAACCTCCCTATATTATTATTTTTCAAAAAATATGTAAAACAACTCAAAATAAGCATGATATGTTTTAGCAAGAAGAGCTTTCTTTTGACTGATCATTGTTCATTATTTGAAGCCTAGATCTCCCATGTTCTTAGGGATACATATACAGTTCAAGCTAAGGGGGTCAAATTATATTTTTCTGCATCCTTGAATCCTCACCAAAATTGCTTTGAGATGGTGTCAATCTGTTTGCAAAATGGATTTTGGCAGCAAAAACATGGAGATGGAGATGGAGATGTGAGATTGGAGGTCCTTGACGGCTGAGTTTAATTTAATGTCATGTAGATTATTGAGAGATTCCTTCTTGATAATTCTTGAAAGAAAATCAAACTCTAGGATGAAGAGGAAGAGGGATAATAGATCTCCCTGCCTTAATATTCTATTAGGACTAAACTAATCATTTGGAGAGCCATTTATGAATGAGTAAAGAGAAGGAAGTAGTGGTGATGCATTGTTCAATCTAATTTATCCATTTTGGATGAACCTGAGAAGAGAAATGATTTTTAATAAGTAATTCTTCAATTCTTGGACCGTCTCAAAGATCTCTAGATATGTCAACTCTCGAGCACATTTGGTTGCAAACTTGGCCGTTTTTCACTTAGTGTTTGGAAGCATTCATAACAATTCTCATTTTCTTTCGACTTTAAGAATTATGAGTGGCAAAAACCCTCCCTTATAATTTGCTTAGTGATAAAAAAAAAAAAAAAAAAAAACACTATGAAATCAAGTGCCTTCTCTATTTCCAACTTAATTGTCATTAGGCCAATTCCCTATGTTAAGTTTGAAGGTTAAATGATTAGAAATGTTATTATTCACATTTATTTATTATACTTATGTCACATCAATTAACATGACGTACGTGTTTTCAATGACTTTTCATGTTATCCACATAAAAAAATTATAATCCACGTAAAATAGTAAACTAATATAAAAGGAATTATAAATAAGCATCAAGAGTAACGTTACTCTAAATTATTTAACACAATAATTACAAATTGGTGTAATTATTGATCGAGTTATCAAATCATATCTCACGCGTTGAAAAAAAAAATCATATATGTCTCATTCCATAAATTGGACCACAAAACATATGAGTGTGGCATGTTAGAATTATAGTCATTTAGTAGTAAAGATAAAAAAGGTCAACTTGTAATTAACCAAAATTATAATGGAAATAAGGTGGATTTGGTACCAAATTATTATTAAAATCAGAAAAAGAAACTATTATGCTTAATAATAATAATTAAAAATTAATTTAAAAAGTGGAGGGTACTTTTTACCAACTCCTTTTTTGTTTTTTTGTGTTTTCCACATAAACTAATAATAGCCTTTGACAACCCCAAACGTTCTGTCAACCTTCTAATCGTGACCATTCTCTGAGAGTCTGAAGAACATCCTCTCTTCAACTCTTTTCGCCGGATACACCAAACTCCGGTGATCTGAAAAAATGCCGAAGTGCTTCAGCTTCACGGCCACGAGGGATTGGTTGCACCGGCAGTCCTTCTCCAAGGCGGGTCTCAGGTCCACCACCACGGACCTCGGTGACGGCACCGTCATGCACTGCTGGGTCCCCAAGGCGTACAGCCACTCCAAGCCCAATCTCGTCCTCATCCACGGCGTCGGAGCCAACGCAATGTGGCAGTGGGCCGACTTCATCTCCCCTCTGATTCCACACTTCAACGTCTACGTGCCGGACCTGGTCTTCTACGGGGACTCCTACACGGTCCGGCCCGAGCGGTCCGAGGCCTTCCAGGCACGGTGCTTGATGGGCCTGTTGGAGGCCCAGGGGGTGGTGAAGACCGTGAACTTGGCGGGGATCAGCTACGGCGGATTCGTGGCGTACAGCATGGCGGCGCAATTTAGGGAGCGCGTGGAGCGGGTGGTGCTTTGCTGCGCTGGGGTGTGCATGGAGGAGAAGGATATGGATGAGGGGCTTTTCACGGTGAAGAGTGTGGATGAGGCCGTTAGCATTCTGTTGCCGCGGACACCGGAGAAGATGAGGCAGCTCATGCGCCTGACGTTCTTCAAGGTCAACTACAAGGGCGTCCCCTCTTGCTTTCTTAACGATTTCATCCATGTAAGTCGCCCTTTGGTCTCTGCCGAGCTAACATGTTTGATTTGGCGGATAAAACTAAAAAAAAAGAAAAAGATTAGGGGTAAAAGTTTGATTTTAAAAGAGTTATGGGGTATTTTAAAAACAATTTGAGATAGGTGAAAGATCGATGGGACGTAGAATTTGTTTTGAGTTATATTTTTCACATTGGATTTGCGACTTGCCAATTAGGCAATTACCATCTTTTGCATATGGAAAGCCACCTCTAAATGATCTCATTTCAAATCAAATCTTTCCTTACTTTTTGAATTGAAGAATGATATAAAGAAGACTAGAGTCCTTTCAGACTTTACCTCCATATATTATTACTTTTTTGCCAATATATTGCAGTAATATTTTTCACATTGGATTGAGACTTGCCATCTTTTGTTTGTTTCCCTTTCACCATTAGGACTTGTCTTTTTTGGTTTTAGTTTTCCATCTTTAAGTGATTCTCTTATCTTTAAAATGTTTTCATTCCTTTTTAAAACTTGTTTGGGATTGCGTTTGAGAAATAGAGCTTTTAAATAAAAAAGTATTTTTTGGCAAAAGCTTTATTTTTAAGCTTGTACCAAAAGTGCATTTTTGCTTTTTTTTTTTTTTTTTAGACCTTAAAAGTACTTTTAAATTTTTTACCAAACGAGTATTTTTCTTCAAATAGACTTTTTGAGTGTTAAACGTACTTTTAAGCCCCTCAAATGCAATCTCAAACAGACCCTTAAACGTTTGGTTAATGTTATAAGAGAATGGTGGATGTATAGTGAAAGTTAGTTTTTGAATATTAGTAAAATTTCGAATTTCTTTGCTTTATAAAAATGGGCAAAGATTTTCACGGAACTCAATCTATAAAAATGTCATGTATTCATTTTAAAAGTTAATTCATTTTACCTTTTATGCAAACGCCCGAGTGGAGGCCTGTATTCTGTGTGATCGGAAGTCAAACATTGCAATACACAGAAGATGATTTGGATGGTTTGTGATAGAGAGTGGATTTTGGGATGGCTTAAACGTTTATACTCTGTTTGGTTCACACATTCGTTTTGTCTTTGCATTTTTTCCCCGAGTGGTATAATGGTAAGAATTGGCCGAATTGTTCATGTAATATACAGTTTGTTTCTTTGACGGAAATCTAAGATCAATTTGATGGACATAGGTTGATCATATACTTAATATAATTAGTCGTTTCTAGTTCTTAATTGTTTTTTTTCTTCTTCTTCTTGTTGCTGCTGTTGCGTAGCATAAAGTTTATAGCTAGTTTTCGTTGAAACTTGTTTTTGAAATTGTTTGCACTGGCAGATGATGTGTACAGAATACCACCAAGAGAAGAAAGATCTGATTGAAGCATTGCACAAGGATAGAAAATTGTCTGATCTTCCCAAGATAAACCAGGTTTATTTCAGTCTTTCAAGCCTGACCCCGTTTCGGAATAGTTATATACTACATTTTTATTTTACAATTATTTTGCAATGTTGACGGAATAGTCTCAACTAACTATTGGATCAATCATTATTAAAAAAAAAAAAATTAAGAGTTGATTGGAACTGTCACGTCAGTATTATAGAATAGTTGTGAGATAAAAATGTATTACATAGATTACTTATATTTTAAATGCATAATTTCTCCTTAATGCAGCCTGCACTACTAATCTGGGGAGAACAAGACCGGGTATTCCCTCTGGAATTGGCGTACAGATTAGAAAGGTAAATTTGAAGACTTTATTAAGTTGAGGAAAAAATACAAAATTAGTCCCTTTGAGATTAATTTCACCCATTTGCAAATAGCTTCTTGAGGTTAAAAAAGTTGACTTAAACCTCTCTAGGGTAAGCAAAAACGACAAATATGTGAAACCCTAGAGAGCTTTAAGTCAATTTTTTTACCCCAATCAACTATTTGTAATTGGTGAAACTCCGAAAACAGGTTTTGCATTTTTTTTTTTTTTTTTTTGGAACTTTTCAATTTTATTATTCATATTTTGATTTTGCAAGCGATAAGCAAGAAAATCTTTAGCTATAAAGTTCTTTACAAATTAATGTAATATTTCAATATAACTATAAATTTTTGAATCGATTTATAAATAATTTTGTAGTAAAAGTTGTACCGCTACAAACATTTTTCATTGGGACAAACCTAGACAGTTGGTTTTTAAGGTTTGAATTAGTGATATAATTAATTTGTTCCACTGCACTAAACAGGCATGTGGGTGAGAATGCACAACTAGTAATCATGAAGAATGCAGGACATGCAATCAACATTGAGAAACCCAAAGAGATGGTGAAGCATATCAAGTCCTTCCTCATTCATCCACTTCCTTCGACTACTAAGCAAGTGAACCACAGCAATGGCAGCAATGGCTGCAAGGTGGACTGAAGCCCTATCTACCAGAAAATATGGAGATAATTCTGGAGATGTATGTAGGTTCTACTTAGATGGCAACGTTTAGACCTCTGTTTGATTCTTAAAATTTTAGTTTCAGTGTCTTGTTTTAAAAAAAAACAAATAATAACTCAAATCATAATTTTTTTTTTTTAAAAAAAAAAAAATTAAATAATTATTTTTACCTTTATGCCACATCTTTGTTTTTTTTTTTTGAAAAAAACATAACCCAAAATTCATTAACAAATAAAACTTAAGTTTTATCTCTTAAATACTGATATATATTGAAGGAGTCTTGACTTCATGGTCTCTAAGAAAACAAAACAACATGATAAGGGTCAGCCCCAAGGGCCCCTAAATCTTCAAGCTCAAGCAAGAAGAAGAGACTACATATCTTTTGCAAAATATATTTCCTAAACTAAATGTATTTTTTTTTTCCTAATTAAAAAAAGGTAGGAGGGGTGACCAATTATAGCTACTTTATTTGGGCGTAACAATAGTAATACTTACCTACTGGGAATCAATGACAGAAGAGACCTTAAGTTGTGAAAAACTGTAGGCGCTCTTATAAACCTGTTTGAGTCATAATCTGACCAAGTTTCACTAGAACTTTAAGTTCATTGTGAGATTTTGTTGACACAGATTTACATGATTTGGCAAGGTGCCTACGTCTACAGGAGAGATCGACTTCATTTTACTATTATTGATTCAGAATTACAACATAACATACTTATAAAAAAATCTTAATTATACGAACGCATTTTCTCTTTTCAAACGGGAAAGAGGAATATAATAGATGTAGATAGGTGTACATTAGTGCAGAAAAGTACAAATTATTGTCCATAACTACTAAGAAAGTTAGCTGATCATCTGATTACACTACATTTGTGAAGGGCAGGTGAGCACTTGGTTTGAAATTTTACATTAAAAATATAAGATATTATAAATTAATTTGGCTGGTCATTATCACGTCCCACATTGCTGACTGATGTGGTACCAATTTGTTGAAGCTGCTCACTAATTTATTGTACGGTTTACAACGTTTTATTGGAAATAATTAATTATGCTAGAAATTGTCTATTATGATGATTAACTGCGTTTTGGCGTTTTGGCGTTTTGGCCATCGCCATTCAAGAGGGACCCAACACCCACTTACTTTCTCTCATTCTTTATTTTAGTTTATTTCTATCTTTTTAGAGTGCGGTTTACATTTTTTAATCTTATTAAATCTTGGCCAATAAGGAATGCAAGAGGCAAGAAAAACACCATATGGCCCCCAAAAACTCTCAAATGCTGCATTTTTTTTCTCAAGAACTAATCAGTGGAAGAAAATGCTCGAAGTTACTGCTTTTATTACAACTTCTAGTGACAGTTCATATAAAATTATCACTCCAGTTATGATCAGATTTAAATTATTTAGTGATTGATATGATACTGCGCCATGTAAACTTACAAATTGATAAGACAATCACATAAGAGATATGATAGGGGCTCAATTGAACCTCATTCAAGACCCAACTTTTGTGGACATATGTTTTAACTTTGAGAAATGCTAGAATCTAATAAAAACTCTACATTTTGCCATAAAAGTCCACATGGCAAGATGTCATATCATTTATTTTGGAGAATGGTTGGCTTCATTAAAAAGTCAATCTTTTGACAATTTTAATCCTAGGCGGCATAACCCATTTTAAAATTAATAGATTTTAAACAATAAATGCAGGAAAATGATAAAGACACAACTTAAACCCAACTTTAGTCTAACTTTTCTCTTAAGTTTTTTTTTTTTTTTTTTTAAAAAAAAAAACTGCATGTGGAGGGGAGAGAGAGCCTTAAACTAGAGAGGGAGAAATAACTAGAAGTTTGCCCAAAATTGGGTTTAAGTTGTGGCTGTATCACACCTCATACATTAATAGATTAATTTCTAAAAAAAATGGGTCATGCTACCTAGAATTAAAATGGCCAAAAGATGGACTTTTTAATAAAGCCAAACATTTCTTTTTTTATTTTATTTTATTTTATTTATTTTTATTTTTTTGTTGTTGTGGAAGGGAAAAAAAAAAAAAACAAAAGAAGATGATATGGCATCTTGTCACATAGACTTTTTTGGGTAAAATATGGAGTTTTTATTATATTCTAGCATATCTCTTTGATTTTTGTCTATTTTTTGAAATTTCAATTTTGAGCCTAACACAACTGTTATGTGACTTTGTATCACGTAAATTAAAGTTAGGTCTTAGATAGAGTTGAGTTGAAGTTGAACCCTTATCATATCTCATAACGTAATACTACTATATATCATGTCAGCTATAATTAAAGTTAATTATTTAATAATTAACGTAATAGATATGAAAGTAAGATATGGTTTGGCACATTGCAATAGGCCACACCACGTGGATGTGTCACGTTCATGCACAAAGGAGATGCTTGTGCGTTACCTCCTTTATTCCTCTCTTCTTTTTCATGTCATAATTTCAGCCTACTTTACAACTTTCCCATTCCAAAAGGTCCCAAAGTACTCACATTTCAGAGATTTCCACTACAACATAAGAGAGCTACTTACTCCAGCTAAAACCCCCCCACCCTAGCTAGTAGCCTACTCTCTCTTCTCAAGTAAGTAACCACAAAATCAGGCCTGCCAACAATCTAAACCAAATTTCCCCTGCAAAATTACCAAAAACAAATTAATAAGAAATATAGAAATCATATACCCAGATTTTACCTCATTTTTTTTCTTTTTTTTAACATATCTTCACAAGGAGAGAAAAATGGGGAAGGAGATTCGAACTAATGATATCTGTTTCATGAGGTCGAGTTCCTAACCGATTGAGCTACTCTTTAAAAATATACCCAAATCCTACTTAAGATCAATACAAAAGTAGACCTAAGCATTCACGCCGTCTAAAATTCGATGTAAATTTGAGTGAAAATTCTACATCCACTTGCTATTTAACAAACAAAAAAAAAATTGAAAAATAATATTTAAATGAAATAATAGAAGTTTACAGCTAAAATAATGAGTGAGAATTGAAAACGTGGATTGCTAAAGTAGAAAAAATGTTTTTTTTTTTTTTTTTTAAAGTTAAAATGGAGAATTTTTTTTGTTGCTAAATATGCCTTTTTTATGCCCAAGAAAAGCTACCCTTTGCATCATCCACACTGGAATATTATATTAATTACCAAAAAGCAAAAGAATGAAGGTATATGGACATATTCTAGCCTGAACAGCAAAAACATACTTGAAATCAAATTGCAGTTTGATTCAAGCGTAAGCATCTACTACTGCACGTACACTGTCACACCTTAATCTTATCTTAAGCCACTGAAAAAAGCAATAATAATTGATGAACAAAAAGGAATCCCTGCAGATTACCTGTTGGCGAAGAAGCAGCGCTCCAAAAGACCCCCTGATTCTGAGTGCTACTATAGCAATCCATGGTTGTATTGTATCCACCCTTGCAAACGCAGACAAACGAATCCCCGGCCTGCGGCGCGTACCCGCACATGCCGCCGCTCATCTCGCAAGTGTTACACTTGGTGTCAATGATGTTGTTATCCAAAACCCCATTGACATACTTCAAGGCCACCCCATACTCCCATTGCGACGGATCAGTAGGGTACTCCCCCATCGACACGACTGACGCGTACCCGTCGCACTTTAGAGCCCTCAAATCCAATTCCCCCTTGCCGTTAAGGTTTGCCGGAGAGTACACACAGCACGTGTTCGTCGGCGGAAACAGTGGCAGGCCGGCCGAGACGACGGCGGGGCAGGTGTAGAGTGAAGCGCAGAGGTGAGAGTAAGAAGGGTCACATAGGGTGAGGGACGATGTTGGGGGTGTGCATGAAATGAGGATGAAAGTTGATGGGCCGAGCTGGAATGGACTGGCCCAGTCAAGGCCCAGGATGGAGGAGCACCGGTGCATGGATAAGCAGGTTGACATGTCATAGGGGGAGATGGTTAGGGTGGAAGTGGTGTAGGATATGGAGGTGATGGGGTATGAGCCTGTGTGGGTGGTGAGGAGGAGCTGTTCTCCGCCGGGTTTGCACGTCACGTAGGGCTGGAACCGTGGCGAGCCGCATCCATCGCCGGTGCCGAAAGGGTACTTGACTTGTAGGGTACCGCAGGTGCTTTGGCATGCAGGGCCTTGGGCTATGGTGAACTGGGGTGTGAAGAGGATGATGAGGAGGAAAAGGTTGAAGAGGATGAAAGATAGAGGATGTTCCATTAGCCTCTCTCTCTGCTTCTCTCTGATATGAGAGTGGATGGTTAAGCATACATGTGTTTTGTGTCTTGGTTACATTTGTAAACACAATTCAATGGATCAAACAAGAAGCAACCAGATATAGTACAACCATTTGCCAAATGACCAAAAGGTTTTTTATTTTTTATTTTTCCCAATTGAGTTAACCTTTTCCTCTCTCAAACCTTTTTGCCCTTGCTATTGGTCTAGTTAGGCAATATCCAAACTTTTTTTTGATGATGTTTTTATTTTTTTATTTTTTATTTTTAAAAGTAACATAAATATGAAAGTAGTTTTAAACATTATGTGTTTGAAATTCTTTGTTAATACTTTTTGCTTTTTCACTAAAAAGTAAAAAAGCTTATCCAAAAAGCGTTATTAAAGATAGCCAATCTTATTAATTATAGAATTTAAACTTCTCTTACTTTGTCTGAAGAGAGTCTTTCCTGTAGGTTGGGTTTTTAGCTGGCAAGCAAAACCCAGACCTAAATTGGGAATTTTCAAACGAATTGCCTATATATATATATATATATATATACACTATGGTTGGGGTTAAAACACAATTGGTGGGCATTAGATTCTTCATGATAAAGAAGGAATATAACTTTGTCGTATATATTCTCCACAATCTACATTATTTAGTGTGTTTATTACAATTTCTTATTGATCAAATTTCAATCCAATCTCCCACAATCAAACGAGCTAGCGACCTAAAGATGTCTGCAGGTACTCCCGCTGCAGTCCAGTTTACCAATCAAGCTAAGGTCGGTTGTTTCATGTTTCATGTTCTTCTACAAAACAATAAATGACCAATGAAATAAAATGACAAGAAAAACATACATGTTTTATTTGGGAAAGCCTAAAACACACGCTTTACCGTTGAAGCATTTCTTAATCAAGTTCGGGTCATAATAGTGAATGCTAGTCAAAGTCGTCAATATCCAAGTTTCGGTCATCATAGCTGATGTTAGCCAAAGTTGCCAATGTCCAAATTTTGGCTATATAGTAGCCAATGCCAGCCAAAGTTGTTGATGTTCAACTTCTAGTTTCTCTGCAGTGCAATGCTTGCACTACAACAAACATTTAATAGTGGTTGTTGTTTTTACCGTAACAGGCTCTTCACGAAGTTTGTTTGCAAATTGTACCGCTCTGTTCGGCATAGGAAAAGGCCCGGCTTGCTTATGGTTCTTCTAGGACCATTGTCAATCACCATTGCCTATTGTTTGGTCCTTTTGGACTAGATCCAGAATTTGTTCCTGTATTTGTACTGCATTTTACCTTTTGGGCGCTGTTGTTGTGGTGCCCTCCCCTTTTGTGTTTGTTTCATCATGTAACCCTCCTTTCCCTTGCTTGATTAAAAAAAAAAAAAAAAAAAATCCTAGTTATAGTAGTTGTTGACTAGAGTCACGGGTGTCCAAATTTCGGCCATAATAGCTTATGTTCGAATTTAGGCCACAATAACCATTCTTCAGCCAATTGATGTTCAAAATCAACACTCGTTAATTGATCATTCATCTTGTAGAGGCATGATAAAAATATAAATCCATTATGATAAATGATGATTTGGTTACCTTAAATTAAATGATTTAGTTACCTTAATTTAAGATATTTTTTCTTTAAAAATAAATTATATTTAAAATTATTCAAATAACTTTTAAAGCTCTATAAATAGATTATAGAGCCCTATACACAATCAAAGAAACAAAGAGAAAAAAAATACGACATATAAGGCTTTCATATGTAGATATAAGTCATAAACGGAATCATGTAATTTCTGCATCTTTCTTTTTATGTCTTTCATCTCTTTAGTTTTGGTAATAAAATAATAATAATAATAAAAAATTAAAGCAAGGACAGAGTAAAATAATAATAAAAAACTAAAACTATCAAAATAAGCATATGTTAATTTAATTTCACACAAATTTAATGGTATATATATTACTATATGAATAAAATAGCTCATTTTCATTTTACTTATTTTATTTGTTTGTTTAAATGATCTGGATAAGTAATTATTTGGCTTTTAAAAACAATTTGCGAAAACCCTAAAAAACCTTTCAAGTTTCTAGAACTGCAGAAAAAATATGAATAAGTTGAGCCGTCCACCTCAGCTCAAATAAGGTATCAACATTTGGCAGGCTGGTCCAAGCAGTCAGATCTGCGAACCCCCGAGAATAAACGAGAAGCGAATCGTGCGGTGGAGAAGCGGCTAGACACCAAAGGATTAGGTCAGGGAAAGCAGGGAATTGTACCTCGAAAGCTACTCAAATACTGTATTATCAAGTAAATGTCGTTCGCCAGTTAGAGCGCTCTAGAGCCTCTCATCCTCTGCAGCGACACTCCACACCAAACCCCGCCTCTCCGTCCCTCTCATCGCCAATACCAGAGCGCGCGCACGCGAGAGAGAGAGCGAAGCGACTGTCTAAGAATTCAACGAAGAAGAGCGAAGCCAAACAGGTGTTTTTTTTTTTTTTTTTCCCCCTCTCGTTTGAGTTAAGAAATGCCCTAAATCTTTCACTTAGTGCGCGCAAAATTCGCAACTGTGTTATTTTTTGTGTTGCTATGATTGTGTTGTTATCAGTGTGCTTGGTCTTGAATTGAGAAAGAATTTGCTGGTTCCATATTGTTATTGTTTTCATTTTGTTTCTTAAATTTTCTTGGTGAGCAGTGAGGATTGGTTTGGTTGTTGTTGTTGTTGTTTAGGTGTGGTCTGGTGTTGGTGGATGTGAAGCCCTAGTGGCTTAGGGTTTTGGCATGGTTTGGTTGGCGATTTTATTTTGGTTTGAAAAAGCCAAAGTAGCATAGGAAAGGTAGTTGCTGCCAGAATGCTAACCAAACAGCACTGTAGTCTTACACCCAAAAACCTTTTAAAAAATTGACATTTGGGGTCTGAAAATTGCCAAAAGAAGTGGGGGATGTTATTATGCATTTGGGTGCCAAATCACTACTTATCTCAAAAGCTTAAACTAATAGGAAATGCTGAATTTAATCATTTAATTAATATTATAATACTCTTTTTAATGTATAGACTCAAACTCTCTCTTAATAAGTGAAACCTAACATGTAGAATATTTAATTGAAATGGGGGTGATGGCGGAGACAAGGTTTAAACTCAAGAATTTTGCTCTGATACCATGTTAAACCACTATTTATCTCAAAATGTTAAGCTGATAAGAAATGATGAAGTTAATTATTTAATTAATACTTTAACACTCTCCATCAAGTGTGGGGCCAAAAAACATGCAAAATATTTTTAATTGAAAATGGAGGTAGATTGTGGGGTCAATGTTCAAACTTAAGATCTTTGTTCTGATAGCAAGTTAAATCACCACTTATCATAAAATATTAAGTTGATAGGTCACTCATTAAGTAAAGCAAATTGCCATTTGGTTGATGTTTCTGTCCTTGCTTAGAAAAATAATATACAATGTTTGGTAAAGTAATGAGAACAAAAAGTATGTTTTTGACGTTGAGGAATAAATATCATTTATTTAATTTTATTTTATATTACTCAATTTTTATGGAAATGTTTCCAAAGCCAAACAAAGTTCTAAGGTTGGCAAACTGCTTGGTTTGTGAAATTCAGTTTGCAATTGTGGCCCTTGGTCCTTTTCTTTAATGGTGAGTTGTGAACGGGGAGTGGGTTAGGTCTTGGGTTTTGTATCTTGCTGAGCTAAAAAGAAAATTCAATGTATTATGTTAACATTTGTTGCTGGTCTGGATATGAAAAAGATATATATTGCAGTTCCTAATGGCGAAATCAAAGGTCACACACTATCTGCTGCCTTGCTACCTCTGATATTTTAGACTTGTCTGGTAATATTAGGCAAAATTGTAGAAGTTTGTGCCTGCACTTACTCGGGAACCAGAGAGACCATCCCTAAAGTTTAGGTTTGGAACTAAATGATTCGTCACTTCTTGCTCGTTTGGAGTAACTTTTTAACCTAGGGGACTCCCACGTACCATTCTTACCATGTCTAAATGACTAAATGTGGACCAAATGCCAGTGGAAGTCATGTTTTGTTGAAGATGTGTTCAAACATGCCTGGAATTTTGAATTTTTTGATTGAAAGAATTTTGTTACTTACAAGACATTGTAGGACTGTAATTATTACCGTACAACCATTCATCACATTATGTTTTGACTAATATATTACTCATGTTGATTTGCAATTTCTCCCTTATTGGATTTAGAAAGAGCCAACAATATGTGCCATATGTTAATGGATCATTAAGCGAGCAAACAGAACAAGTCTTTGTGTGTCCAAACTCAAGGGGGTTGTGTTGCATACATGATTATGCTGGGTGTAATATATTCTTTCTTCCTTTTTTGAGTTTAATCCATGAATTCAAATTCTGTTTCTAAAATTAGCTGCTTTCATTAGTGAGTATAATTTCTTTTAATGTATGATATTCACCAAAAAAAAAAAAAAATCTTTTGGTGTATGATAAATGATATCCTGAATTGTATGTTTTACTTCTGGAAGAAGTCCATCTGGTTTTAACTCATAAATAGTTATTTTCTTAGCCAGCAATATAGATGGCGATTATACCTTCTGGAAGTACTTGGGTTGCTCAATGGGGTATTCGCCCTCAATGCATGCTGAGGTCCTATGTCACAAACAAGATCCCTACATCCCGGTATTGGTAAGTATCACTCATATATGTATAAGTTATCATCAATAGATTATTCTTCCTAAATAATTGGATTGTACAAGGATACCTTTCTTACGTTATTTCTTCAAAAGTTAACATGCACTCGAATACTGGTGTGGGTTTTCTTTTCTTTTTGTTTAAATTGATATTAAGCAAGAAAAAAGGTTGGATGTGAGGTTCCCACCACCCAAAAAAGAAAAAAGAAAAAAATAGAGAAGAAGAAGAAATGCACAAACTAATTGTGATAGCAAGTTGTCACATCTCTGAAGTGTGAAGAAAAGACACCCAGCTGAATTGAAGAGCATTTTACCTTGTTGATGAATTGGTGAGACTTTATTACACATTCCTAATTATGCATAGGAACTGTCCCAAATGAGATTCTCCTTGATCGAGTGTTGCTCTCTCAAAGTTATCCTAGGACCTTCACAAAGAGGTCTTCAAATATAGATGAATAACTCCTAGATCGACCATTCAAGATAGCACAAAGGAATGTAATTTAAAGCACGAAATAATTGATGAGGGGTGATTGTCTCGTCTTTGGTTAACACGTAGTAGTTCAGCAAAACTATACCTTCTCATGTCCATCAGGTCCAGGTGGCTTATTGTGACTGGTATATTAAATATTTTGGTGTCTTCTCTGATAATGTATCTGGTCGTGTTTAGATTTGTTTTTGAAACCAAACTATTTTAGTATATGTTAACCAATATTTTCATATATAGTAAACAGTGGAATTGTTTCACGTGTTTATATCAACTACTTTGCAGTACTACAGGCAAGATAAGCTATTTGTCAGCATCAAGTTCAAGCTTATTTTCTCGGGGTTCCTTAAATGTGCTATCATATCCGGGGACATCTCAAAGTTCACATCGTAGTAGGCTAGCTCGTTTCACAGTCAGAGCAGATTCTGTGAGTTTAAGCTTGTCTTTTTTCATTTGCTTTCAAATGATAATTGGGCTAAATGGGTTCTTCAATATTTATTTTTATTATATTAAAAATATGGTATCGGTGTCTCACTTGTTTTCTATTGTGATTAGAATGAATGTCAACAACTATTTTGTCTGTCAGATTAAGGTACTAATATCTATTAATTTACAGGATTACTATTCGGTTCTTGGGGTGTCAAGAAATGCCAGTAAATCTGAAATTAAAAGCGGTATATACACCTTTTACCCTTTTTGGCAGATTGTTCTATGAGCTCCTTTGGTTTTCTATGCTTTCTTTATTAGATACTTATATATATAAAAAAAAAGATGCTGTTTCATCTTTTACAGTGGTTTTACAACTAGTCATTTTATGGCTTTATGATGAACCAAATGCAGAGGCCAATCAGATTAGAATTCTCCATGTTTATTAGCAAAGCAAATGCTTTAATATTATGCTGTGCAACTCATAAGAATCTTATCTGAATCCTTATTTATTTGACTTTTGGTGCTTTGGAATTGTTTATGGATCGCCCCTCCACATAAATTGGGCAATATTTCCGGCTTTATTGGTAGGCTGTATGACACCCTGATCCCATATTAGGAAGATGAGGAGTAGCGCACATAGAGTGAGTGGTTTATAAAGATAGTCAAAAGTGCTAAGTTCCGGATTGCCTAGTTACTAGGTGAAATTGAGCTTTATAAGGAATTCTAGGAAAGCTCCAAATTAACTAATCCTTTGTTTTCATAGCGTAGATGTGACTAATGTTTTTTCCTGAGTTGTTATAAATGATATCAGAGCCACCTAGTAACCCGAGGACATGTAGTGTCTGAACACTACATGACGTGGCCTTGACAAGGACGTTAGGAGTTTGAGAGGGAGAGTTTATAACACTCTGGTCCCATATTGAGAAGATAATGAGTAGCCCACATAGAGTGAGTGCTTTATTAAAGAAAGTCATGAATAGTAAGTTCAATATTGCCTAGTTATTATGTGAAATTTAGCTTTATAAGAAATTTTAGGGAAGTTCCAAATTAACTAGTCTTTTTGAGGTCATAGCGCAAATGTGGCTAACGCTTTTCCTTAGTCGTTATAGCCAACCAAGGAATTGTTTGCACCCAAGTGGATTTGAACCTTAAACTTGATGAGAATGCCACCAAGACGAAAGCCCTTACAACTTGAGCCAATCTCTTGGGCTTAAATATGATCACATATAAGTATATATACGATCATGATTTTTTTTTTCTCGGCTGATTATGTTACAAATTATAGTATGACCTGTAGTGGATCACATGCTATGTGTGTAAGCAGAGGCTTCATGATTTTAATGATGTGAAGGCATTCCTTTGTAAGCAAGCCTTTCTATAGCGACTAAACTTGTTTGTGAATTTCTGGGGAGCTTTATTAGTGCTTTCAGATTGGAAAAATGTATGTTTGACTGCTGTATGAGATCATTGAAAATCATTGTCTGACACTGCTAAATCAGATATAAATGTTCACATGATTCTCAGAAGCTCATTTTGACATCTTCAACTATTATGATCTGAGTTGATGATGAAAATGCCTGGCTGTGGACCCCAGCATTAAGCCCATTTGCTCTCAAGTTTTATGATGTTTTATTTCATTTGATCATTTATAATTTTTCTCCCTAGTAAATTTTAAATGAAAGCCAAAATAGCACCTGCATCTAGCTTTGGTACCTCAGATGTTTAAGAAGTTAAGATTGTGATTGTGCCATTAATGCACTTGAAATTGTCATCGAGCTTTCTGCATTATCTTGATGAATGGGAACAGTTTAGAACAGGTGTCATTGATTGAGCCTTAGTTGCATAAGTTTCAACTCCATAATGGAAAAACTCCACAATGGATACACTCTAGAAAAGATGTGATAAATTTTAACTTTTGTAGATGGTAAAAATCTTCCGATCCAAATTTTAATATGGTGTCCAAAAACTTACTTATCAAAAAGAAAAAAAGTGTAAAAAAATGACATTTATGAAAAGGGAAAATATTATTTCATTATAAAAATCTATAAATAGGACAGGTGCAGAGAGTATGTGGAAGATTTTGTTGAAATTATTGACGAATTTTCCATCGGAGCTCATAGATACATGAAATATTATTTGGTTTATGATGACCCAAAACTGAAATATATGTTATAGTTTTATATTTTCCTTGATGCTTTGGCTACCAAACTTTAGTGATTTCTGGTGGTTGCCATCACCTGTTTCATTGATTAATGTCATGGTATTCATCATATGCTTTTCACTTTTCAGCTTATCGGAAGCTGGCTAGGAGTTATCATCCAGATGTGAACAAGTGAGTGGATTCTCCCTTTTTCCTTTTCCATAATTTTGATCTCTCTCCCTCTCTCTCTGTCCTGTGGCAATGTTAGTATGCTCGGCAGGGTTTTTTTTGTTATGAGTGAATAGCTTGTTATTTGTAAGAAAAGTATGTGTACATGATCATATTTCATTTGAGAATCTGTTACACATGTTGGTTATTAGATTGTAGATATATATATTACAAGCAAGGGTTTCCAAGGGCTCCCATTTTCCCCCCTTTATGCCACTATGGCATGTTGATAATTGTTACACAATATGAGGGTAGAGCTGATATTTAGGCAAATTCAGTGGGCTAATTTGTTTGCTTTATCTTTCAGAGATTAGTCAAAATGGGGTTTTTTGGGATTTGTACAAATGTGATATAGCCTTATGGTCAAAGCACCAAAATCTATATAAAAATAGATTTTGTTTGAATCTTGCGTTTTTGGAAGCTAGCACATTCTTATATTTTAATGTTCACAGTCCTGCTTTTTTTAGGGTCTGTAAATTTAAATTGAAGGGCCTAGTTGTCTGTAGGTAATGGGAAGTCCATCAGGATTTGGGAAGATTGATGGATCCTTTATGCACTCAGTTATTTTTGTTGTTAGTTACCTTAGGAAGGTAGTTTCCGTGAAATATTTTTATGTAAAAGGGCTCTCATTTTGCTTTAAAAATTGACCACCATCACCTTATGGTTAGTATTATTCACTAGTATTTTCCATCCAATTTATTGAAACTTTTTCTGAGTTGAGATGTATTGACTGATAACCACAAATAGTTAGTAACTTATGGAGGAGCTGGTTACATTCTGGTAACTGATCATGAACCCATTAAAATAAGAAAAACAAAGAATTGTGTCATGTTGCAATCTTAGGATTCGACTTCAACTATTGACTCAATTATGTCAAGACTGGATTCTGCTATCCTGGAAGTTATGTTCTATGAGGGCTTGATAAAAAAAAAATATAATAATTTCAAGTTCTACAATAATAATGATTGGAGAGCATGGGACTTTTACCAAGGTCTGTATATGGATTTTTTCAGGTTTGTCTTCACAGAAGATATAGAAGATAAAACAATAAATTGTAGGAGCTTTTCATAGTCAAATTTTTTCAATGAAGTTTACATTAGGTTGCCATTTAGGTTTGCAGAGTCGCACTGGCTTCATTTTATCCTGATCTATTCAGTTGATATTGCATATTTTTATTGACTTTGTTTGTAACTATCCTATTTTATGCTGCAGAGAGCCTGGGGCAGAACAGAAATTCAAGGACATTAGCAATGCGTATGAGGTAAAAGTACAAATTTGAGATTCATCATTGAGCTGTGGTAGTTAGCCATGATCTGAAGTAATCACTTCTTATATGAATTGACCTGTTTTGCAGGTTCTGTCAGATGATGAGAAAAAATCTCTATATGATAAATATGGAGAAGCTGGACTTAAAGGTGCTGGCATGGGCATGGGGGTAAGTAAATCTCTGATGATATTGAGAAAGAGAAATCTTTTTATCACGTCTTCTACCTTCTCACAGTGGGATAAACTCTATGACAGGATTTCAGCAATCCTTTTGATCTATTTGAGTCATTATTTGAAGGCATGGGTGGTATGGGTGGCATGGGTGGCATGGGGGGCAGAGCTTCTAGGAATAGAGCGGTTGATGGTCAGGATGAATATTACAATCTTGTCTTAAACTTTAAGGAGGCAGTTTTTGGGGTCGAAAAGGAGATTGAGATAAGCCGACTAGAGAGCTGTGGGACTTGCAATGGTTCAGGTGCTAAACCAGGGACCAAGCCATCCAAATGTAGCACGTGTGGTGGGCAAGGCCAGGTTGTCTCATCAGCAAGAACCCCATTAGGTGTCTTTCAGCAGGTAATGACATGCTCTTCTTGTGGTGGGACTGGGGAACTGTCTACCCCTTGCAACACATGTTCTGGGGATGGCCGGGTAAGAAGGACAAAGCGGATCAGTCTGAAAGTTCCGGCTGGTGTGGACGCTGGCAGCCGTTTAAGGGTCCGAAGTGAAGGTAATGCTGGAAGGCGAGGTGGGTCTCCGGGTGACCTCTTTGTAATTATTGAGGTTATGCCAGACCCTGTACTTAAACGTGATGACACAAACATTTTGTACACCTGCAAGGTATCTTACATTGACGCGATCTTGGGGACTACAATAAAGGTTCCCACGGTGGATGGCATGGTTGATTTGAAGATCCCATCCGGGACGCAACCAAACACGACGCTTGTTATGGCCAAGAAAGGTGTTCCACTTTTGAACAAGAGCAACATGAGGGGTGATCAATTGGTTCGCGTGCAGGTTGAAATCCCAAAGAGATTGAATGCTGACGAGAGAAAGCTCATCGAGGAACTCGCCGATCTAAGCAAGGGCAAGACTGCAACCAGTAGGAGATAGTTGTCTGTGGCATCATTTTGCATCCATCTATTTATTGCTGATCTCAATCAACTATATTCTCCCTTTGTGGTTGAACCCTGATGGACAAAGAGGGGAATTCAGCAGCCCTCGATCAGTTGAACTCTGGACAGGGCAAGCAGGTGTTTGTAGCCGTAGGTAAATTATATTGTGATAAATTTTCCCCACATACTAAATGACAGGAGGTAGAAAAGGAGGTGAAAATTGAGGGTATATCACTCTTTCATAATCTGTATTTAAACATAGAACTTTATTCTTTGAGATTGAACAAAAATTTGAGCTACAATGTAGTCGTTTGTTTTTATTTAAAAATTTTGAGGATCTCTGATGATAATTGTATCACATTTTTATGTTTTAAAAGGTTTTCTTTTCCTAACCTTACCAGGTTTTGGAATTCTGTTTTGGTTGTTGGTAATTGTTCTATTTGGTCTTCTTTTAGGTTACAAAGTAACAGCAATATCATGTGTTCTTCCTTCCCTTAGTCAAGTGGTTGTAGGGTTGCCTCGCTGGGCCTCTTAGCTTACCGCTAACCTCCACATTTTTATTTATGGACTCGGTACTCTTTTAAGCATTCTATTTTCTGCTAAAAATATTAATCCAACTGATGATGTCAAGTTCTTTCCACAAACATCATTGACTTCACTAAGAAACTGTGACGTATTAAGAGCACTCTCACCAGCTTTTTTAAAGCCTGTTCCTTTTTTTTTTTTTTTTTTTTTTAAATATAGGAAAAATCTAAAACAAGTTACATCAATCTTCACTATCCATTATTTTAATACAAAATATATCTCGAAATTTTGTAAAAAAGGTAAGGGTATATAGGAAAAGAGCATCGAGTAATATTGGGCCCTGTGGGCTTGTTCTTATGGAGGGCCGAAGTGCCTGTGCCAGTGAGAGAAGCCAGCTAAATATTCCAAGCGGAAAAAGACAAAAAGTTGTCTTGGGGTGAGAGAGGCTCGAACTCTCGACCTCAGGATAACTCAGAAGCTATGAGACCTACGCGCTAGCCAACTGCGCCACCACCCCTTTGATGAATTGTTTCATGGCTAAATATATTTAGACCTTATAGTCCTTTCGCATGATTTCTATACCCATTTTAACCGTCAGCCCCTCGATAGTTAAAATTTCACACTTGTAATTGAGCTTTTTTAACTTTGATATTCAGAAGTATAGTCTAGATTCCGTATGCAGGAGTTAATGGCATGCATTGGCATATATATCTTCACAAAAGGATCGGCAAGAGCGGAATCAGAAATTTTAATGATAAGCCCTTTGATCAAAGTCTTAATTAAGATTCACTAATCTTATTTATTCGGTAGATACGACGAGGAGACACATCGTTAGTTAATTAATATCTCGAGGCATTACATCAACATATATGCATGGTTGACGTCATACCAGGAAACAGAGTTGGCTTCACACCAAGAAGCAAAGTTATAATCTCAACTCAACAAGTTTTATTATAAATCAACTTTCATAATTATTCAATTGGAGTACATAAGCTTTTCAATAGCTAGACACACACTTATTCAGTAAAATAGATAGATAAGATAATGATGCAGCGTGATTTAGTGGGCTGCAGTGAAGAACATTAATAAAACAGCAGATATGTATTTCTAGATCTTGATTCTATCAATGATTTAATAAATCTTTTTGACAAAAGCTAGATACTCTTTAGGTTTTGAAGGAAAAGAGAGGAATAAACTCAACTTTGAGCATTCTCATTAATCAAAATCAATAATAAACAACAACTGCTTTTCTAGAGGCTATAAGCATTTATTTATAGCCTTAAAACTCATAAACCTAATAAAACACGAAGTATAGACTCATAAAACCCTAACCCTAATTTAATAACGAAATAAAGTCGGTTTAAATAAGTAAAATGCGGAAAATAACATAACGTCCCGTGTGCGCTCGATCGCAGGAACAAGGGCGATCGATCGCAGTACCAAAGAAGGGTGTGCTCGATCGCAGTCACAGGGAGTATCGAGCGCAAAACCAGGGACCAGGTGCGCTCGATCGCAGTACCAGACGCCACGACCGTGATCCAATCCACATCAAATAAGAAGTAGAAAATATAATCGAATGACCACTGCCAACTAACTACTATGACTAGACGTATTGTAAAACAATGAAACATTAAGGCTACATCTGGTATTGCAGTTCTTGGATGAACTCATGCTGGAATGGACTTATTCTCTTGCTTATTTCCTTACACTTCAAATAATTATACTATTTAGTTGCTATATGGAGCATAGAGAGCCTCCTCAATTAACCTTTCAAAACTCTTGTACGATAAACCTCCGATATCAGTGGCTTCCATTGCTTTCTTCTTCCATTCTTCTGCCTTTTGCCTCATCGCCTTCCCCTTATCCCCTTCCATCATTTCTTTAACAAGTGCTTCAATCTCATCACGTTTTACATCTTTGTTGACCTCCATACCAATCTCCCAAGTGGTATAAGCGTACCGACAATTTGTTTGTTGCTCAGCAAAAAATGGCCAGCAAATAATAGGAACACCCCCACATATGCTTTCCACAGTAGAGTTCCATCCACAATGTGTTAGGAAAACCCCTGTTGATGGGTGTGCTAGCACTTGGTCTTGGGGGCACCAATTTGCTAGCAATCCCCTTTCCTTAGTCTCATAAAATTCTTCATTCAAAATTGCTGAATCTCCCATTACCACGTCCGGTCAAACTATCCACAAAAATGGGTGCTTGCTATTTGCAAGCCCCCATGCAAACTCTTTCAAATGTTGTTCGGTCATCACGGTAATGCTTCCATAGTTTACATACACAACAGATCTAGGTTCCTGTTTATTGAGCCATTGGAGACATTTAAAGTCTTCTTTCCATAAGCTTGAACTTAAAGACTTGAGTTGGCTATTAGGCACATGTCGACCTAGTAAAGGAAGGGGACCTATATTGTAAATGCGAGGGAACATGGCTGAAATTTCTTCGAGTACTTCATATTCAAACTCATCAAATGTGTTGAAGATGATCGCAGAAGACTTCAAGCAATTTTGTGCTACTGATCCCAGAGAATCGAACATGATTTCGTTAATATCAGTGGTTCTAATAAAGCTAGAAATGTCCTTGATTCGGATGTTTTTCATGCCCGGAATCCAATCGATTGGTGTGTCAAGTGTGCCGTCATCTTTGAACCTTTCATCTATAACATGTGGTACAAAAAATTATGTTCAGGGAATGGTGTCGAACTCATGCTAAATATTGCAATTTTTACAAACTGAAATCATGTTGATATATGACAAAATTGCATGCATGTCCCAATGTTTTACAATATTGAACACTTTTTCATATCTATTTTCAACATTAATTAATTAACTTGTGAATATTGAAAGCTTACAAGATATGCTTTTACTATGTTTTGGTTGTCAAAATATATATGCTTTCACAGTTTCACTTCTATTATTAGCAGTTGTGGGGTTACAACGACTTTCCTCTCTTCCGCAGGCGAGGAAAAGACGTTTTATATATTCATTAAAAAAATAAAAGAAGAAAAAACGTTTTACTTTTGTCATCAATATATTATTATCTATTCATTTCTAATTATTTTATTTTAACTTTAATCAATAGAAATAATCATACAAAAATAATTTTTTATTTCTATTTATTAAAATTAATCATAAATGAATATATTTATCCTTTTTTAGTCACTTAAAATTTTGAAATAACTAATTATTTAATATGGTATTATAGTAAAAATTTAGGAAAACTTCACTTAAGATTCATGAACTACTACACATTTTGAGAAGATCCCTAAAATTTTAAAAACTCTAAATTTCACCTATTGAACTTTCAATTTGATGCAATGTACCCCCCCGGTCAAATTTTAAACTTTAAAAGTGATAAAATGACCTCTATATCCCTGATTTATTTATTATTTTTATAAAATTGCAAATAAAAAAAAAAAAATTAAGGGTAATTTGATCTTTTTAGTTATTTCCGTTAGGAGTTAACGGCTGAATCTAACGGAGGGGATCAATTGAATCAAATTGAAAGTTTAGGGAGTTAAATTGAGGGTTTTTGAAATTTGAGGAGGTTTTCTCAAAATGCGTAGTAGTTTATAAGTCTAAAGTGAAGTTTCCTCTAAAAATTTTGAATTCAAACCTCGATTTTGTTTTTCTATAAGTTCATTTAAGTAAAAGATCCAACTTATCACGATTTAACAATCAACACAACTAAAACGAACAAAGCAAAACAAAGAACCAAGAGATATATATCTTGTGGTTTTCAATCAAATTTCATACATAGATATATATACACTAGCTACTTTACGCTCGACAAAGAGAGAAGAGTGAGAAATTCATGAATATAAGGAAGCTACATTAATTAGTACATGGACAACCAAAGAAAACAAAAAACAGAAACAAAATCTTCATGCAAGCTTTATAAGTGAACAAAAACAGCCCAAGTAGATATACCTTTGAAAGGAACAATGCCTCTTTTGATGAACTCATTGTAGCTCAGATATCCCATGAACCCACAAGCAGAAGCCGTCCAAAATTGAACCTCCGGGATGCCCAGCTCTTTTCCAGCTTTACTTCCAAAACCCATAACTCCATCCGCAACTATGCAAGTGATTGGAGGCACCTCAGATGATGAGTTAACACTACAAAAAAAAGCTCATTTCTTCACGTGTCAAACAGTAACATTTTTTTGGCACGTCAGTAAATGCTGACGTGTTAAAAGTAGCACGTCAATAAATTATTTACTGACGTGTTAAAAGGTACACGTCAATATTTACTGACGTGTTGAAAACAACACGTCAGTATTTACTGACGTGTCACTTTGGCACGTCAGTAAATTTGAACCAAATTTAAATGTGACATCATTTTAAAATTAATAAATAATTGGCTGATTATTTACTGACGTGTCAAATACTGACACGTCAATAATTTCTTGACGTGTCAGTTTTTGACACGTGAGGAATTTCCTGACGTGTCAATTTTCACACGTCAGAAGATTTACTCACGTGTGAAAATTCAGCACGTCAGTAATTCCTGACGTGTCAATTTCGACACGTCAGGAATTCCGATTTCCTGACACCCACATTCTTCACGACCGAAACACGTCAGGAAAGCCCCGTCAGCAAGATTTACTGACGTGTCAGGTCGTCCGACACGTCAGTAACCATGGGTCAGCAAAAAATGTGTTTTTTGTAGTGTAAGCTTAAGCAGTAGCTCTTTAAAAGGGGCCAAACAAGTCTTTCTTGTGGAATCACATAGGGCTGGGACATCCTGGGTTGCATCACGGTCGGATGGCGGCAACCCGTCTGGTATAGTTTCAAACCGGAAGTCCGACAGCCCCTTTATGTAGTCGGGTCCTTTGGAGCGGATTAGTCGCATGTGGTTGAACTCGGTGTTGACAAAGGTTATGTGGAAGCCCCTTGAGTGTAGGAGCTTGGCTAATCTCATCATGGGGGTCACATGCCCTTGTGCTGGGTATGGGACACATACTGCATGGGGTTTACAGGCTTCAACTGAACCCATTATCTTCAGCAAATTAAGCTATTCCTAGCTAGCTTTATATATATGAACAAATATCTTGCATCAGCAAAGTTTCAAGGCCTTGTGATTGCTTCCTTTAGGTTTGCTCTATTTATAGATAAAATGCTTCACTATTAACTGTTAGATGGACACTATATCTGATGAGATTGCATAGATATCTTCACCACCACTTTCTATAAATTAATTAACAGTGAGCTGAATGATTAATTATTTTGTTTATTAGTTTGTAGGAATATACTCAAACTACTGAGATGGCATTTGGCAAGACAAATCAATGTGCAATTCTAAGAGTCGTTGATTTCCTCAGCAATTGATTATCTTATTATTATTATTATTTGTTTGTTATTTTGCCTTCTCCCTGAAGAATAGGAAAAATGCAGAAAATATATTTATTTAATTTGGATATCGTTTGGATGGAAAAATTACCTTTATTTGGTGTGGATTGAGATTGACTGGAATTTGTTGACTGAATTGTTGTCAGTTTGAGCATCTAATTATGAGAGAAGACTTTAATGAGATTCATTTGCTGTGCAGGTGTCTAGCAGCTACGAGACTTTTTCTCATTAACTGTTCAAATTGACAACAATTTGGCCAGTTGAATTGTAGTCAATCCCCATCCACTCGGTGCAACTCGAGGAAGGCTTTAAAGCTTATATCAAACACTACATTTATCTCTGACACAGTACCATGCGACCTTTGCCACATTGCCCATGCCCTAATTTTAATTGAACTTTTGCTCAAGGACATATTGCCCATACCCAAAACCGTTAGATAGGAACGATATGCATTCATAATAAATCTATGACAAGTCCCTTTATTATGAATGCATATCGTTCCTATCTAACGGTTTTGGGTATGGGCAATATGTCCTTGAACAAAAGTTCAATTAAAATTAGGGCATAAGTCCACAAAACAACTTATGGTAAAAGACAAACATTTGAGGAGTAGTATATATAGCCATGTAATGGTAGATTTACACGTGAGAAAAAGATTGAAAGAGCTATATATATGTGTATACAATATTTCAGTGTGAATGGTTAAGTCCCACATCAAACGATAATCTCTTAGTGGTGTTTATTTATTGGTATCTGCAGCAAGCAATTCTTTTGATTAATTATTTTGATCATCTCTAATGAATAAGTTCTACGTCATTTTGATATCCATTTCTTAATAAAAAATCTGGTACCCTTAGCATTGCTCAACATAATTTTTAATCCACGATTCTTTGACAATTTCTTTTGTTTGATTGTTCAAAAAAAATGCTACAATGACATACAATTTTAAGCAAAAATTTCAGCTTAAACATGTATTTCTCTCCCCGTGCTGTCATTTTGTGGCAAGGTGTCAAAGGAAAGCTAGATTAATTAAAACACTACCAGACGAGTCAAGACAAGTTAAATGATCACGATTTCTCTCTTTTGAAATTAACTATGCCAATAAAATGTTAAAATATTATTGGGTATCTTTGAAAATATAGTCCTGATCGACCAATTATTAGATTATCTTAATATAATTGTATTGGTTTTACGAGTTGTCTTTGGCTTTTGCACGGGCGAAAAGGCGAGAGGAGAAAAAATGTCCCTCTCGTCTGCCTTAAAGCATCGATCATCATGCATGCTTCTGGAAGTTATTATCTGTTGGAAAATGACTTCCAACCAATACATATTAACTGACCAATTCAATATTTGTAATACCGAGAAAATAACAGACAAAAACATATATCACTACCAAGTAATTAATGAGCATTAACAAATGATCTAGTACATCGAGCTTGATGTTGCTGATGCAGTGGCAGCATTGAGGGCCGTTCGTTTTTGCGGTGAGTTAGGCATTCTTTGGATGATCTTGGAAGGCGATGCACTCAAAGTGGTCCAGGCATTGCGGAAGGAAGGAAAAAATTATGGTCGTTATGGGCATATTATAGAGGAGGTTCTCAAGGCTTTAAATGGCTTGCAAGCATGGAATGTAAGCCAAGTCAAACGACAATTAAATAGTGCAGCCCATGGCTTGGCAAAAGAAGCTTTATCTTTGAGTATGGAAAATGATCTTATTGAGGAAGTTTGCATTTTTATCTTTGATATCATCTCTGTAGAGCGTTGTGCTTAAGTTTGTTTATTAATACAATCCGTTCGATTTCTCTCTAAAAAAGAAAAAAAATGATATTGTAG
>NC_081551.1:3789173-3814115 GCF_901000735.1 Corylus avellana | reverse complement strand
ATAACTCATAACCAAGTAATAAATACAAACAGTCATAAAAGTTATATCTCATAACCAAGTAATAAATACAAACGGTTACAAACCAAAATGGTTAAAGATGATTTTTATTTCTCATAAAAACTCATGAAGATATTATCAAATGATAAAACATTTTCAAATGACAGAAAAATGAATGTTTGTAACAAATATTACAACAATCCCCCATATGTTACAAACATTAGAATAAAAGGAGATTGAAAGCATGCATCGATGTGGTACCCGAAAGTTTTAACCGCACCTAGGATAATTAAGTAGGAACTTAATGAATCGTGGTAGAGTTAAACTCTTTTAACCAAATCCACAAGTTAAACAAACTTATCATCCACATAACTTTCTCCAAAAACAAAAAATTAAATCAAATCAAATAAACAAAAAGTCAAATCAAATCAAATAAAGAAAATTGGGTTGTTCTATAGCGGGTTGGCGCCTTATACAGGCCATGCGCCTCTGGGCTTCATGAGTGCTCTAGAGACTTGCCAAAGTCTCATAGGAAGCGGCACCACCTCCACACTCACATAGGTGGTGTCCATCAAGAATGTGTGCAGAGAACATCTCATCCCAACAAGTAGGGACTATGGACCCATTAAGAGTTTTAAACTCATCCTTACTCATTCTGCATCTTTTGTTATTACACCATAAAATGGCTTTCATGAGCGCTCTAGAGACCTACCCAAGTCTCATAGGAGATAGCACCTCCACACTCATATAGGTGGTATCCATCAAAAGTGTGTGCAGGAAACACCCCATCCCAACAGGTAGGGACTATGGATCCATTAAGAGCTTTAAGCTCATCCTTAATCACTCTGCATCTTGTACTGTCTTACACCATAGGGATGGACTCATAACTAATCTTTTCAACAAGATAGTTAATAAACATAAATTGACAGTACCATACCTCATTTCACTTGTGACTTCGTTTCCCATTAAACCTCATTCATGGGATCTCCAATCATAGAGGTTGGGTATCAATCACAGTGTCATGATTTGGGTATCAGTCCTATCCCCCTCGATGCTTCTCTCACTAGCCTTCTTGCTAGTGGCTTGGTCAAAGAATCTGTAGAATTCTTTTATGACCTCACAAAGTCCATGGACATATACCGGTCTCAATAAGCTGCCTCACAATATTGTGCACTTTCTTATTATAGATTATTTGCTCGAGCTTTGGCAGCCTGAAAATCACAATAAACACATAGGTGGAACTGTGTTAGCTTATAAAGACAAATAAATTAACCAATAGGTTCTTAGCCATTCATCTTCAGTTCCTGCCTTCTCCAAGGCAATTAACTCTGACTCCATAGTAAACTTGCTAAGCAATTCTTTTTTAAGGACTTCCAAGAGATAACTCCTTTAGCCAGAGTAAACACATAGCCACTAGTAGGCTTTGCTTATCTGAATCAAAAATCCAGTTAGCATCACAATATCCTTTCAATATAACAGGATAATCACAACATGACAAACCAAAATTAATTGTGCCTTTAAAGTTTCTCAACAATTTAGAGATAGCATCTCAATGCTCAATACCATGATTATGAGTATATCTACTCAATCTACTAACAATATATGTAATATATATCAAGGCATATACAGTTTGTCAAAACATCAAGCTATTAATGATTTGTGCATATTTTTCTTGCAAAACACAATCACCGTGATTCTTAACCAAATATATTTTTGAATGGTGTAAACATAGGCGGATAATCAAAGTGCTCATATCTTTTAAACATCTTTCGAGCATAATATATCTGAGATAAAATAATGTAATAATTATCTCTAATAACCTTAATGTCCAACATGACATTCGCTTTACCTATGTCTTACATATCAAAATTAGATGCAAGAAATCTTTTAAGTTCATGCACAACATCAATGTTAGTTCACAAAATAAGCAAGTCATGAATATAAACAAATAATGACACATTCATTATTGTAAAACTTGTTATGCATTTACTTGCATCATTAATCAAATATAAATTAAACAATATCACCTTGTCAAACACCATTGTTTAGGAGCTTGCTTTAATCCATACAAGGATTTCACCAGTTTGTACACTTTATATTCTTGACCGGGGATTACTAGCCCCTCGGGTTGCTCCATATAAATCTCTTCATCATTTAGAAAAATAACTTTGACATCCATTTGATGTACAACAAGTTTATAAATATAAACAATGGCAAATAACATTTCAATAGATGCAATTTTAGTAACTGAAAAATAAGTATCAATTAATCAACATTTTGCATTTACTTGTAGCTTTTAGCTACCAAGTCTACCATGTACTTATCTATTGTATCATCCGGTTTAAGCTTCTTCTTAAACACCTATATATAACAAATTGATTTACTCTTAGAAGGTAACTCAACGAGTTCCAAAGCATGGTTAGACATAATTTATTCAAATTCGTTATTTATAGCTTCTAACAAAAAAAAAAAATGCATCAAAAAGAGATTTAATTGCTTCATCATAACATATTGAATAATTATCAACAATATAAGCAATAAAATCATTACCGAGATTCCTTCCGTTCTAGCCTGCTTGCTTTTTTCTCAATTCTTATACATCACCAATAATTTATTAGAAGCAACAGAAAATTAATGAAAGAATTTTTCCTTATTTTTCAAAGGAAACACGTGCTCAAAGAAAATAGCATTTTTAGATTCAATAATAGCATTGCAATCTAAAACATCACTCTTGATAGTAAGGAATCTATAGCATGAACTATTACATGTAAAACCAATAAAATCACAATCATAGGTTTTAAAACCAAGTTTCCTCATTTTAGGTTTGGGTAACATAACATTTGTTAAATACCCCCACACTTCGAGGTATTCCAAACAACGCTTATGAATGTGACAAACAAAATAATGGCTTCCCCCCACAGTTTGGTGAATAACCCAAAACTGACAATTATAGAATTCATCATTTATTCCAATATTCTAATTTCTTTTCATCCCCTTGATGTAGCCAAGATTTACATGTATAAATCTATCATGCTAAATATTAATGGAATAAACCAAATATTCACAAGAAAATAAATTTTCATTAATAGCTCACAAGTGCTTTAAGAAATGACTTCTATGAGCTCATTTTTCTCTAAGTATGATGTGTCACTTCCTCTTCTTTATTTTCTGTCAATTGACCGTTCTAAAGCTGTTTTTTTTTTTAAAAAAAATATTAATCATCACTTGTGATTTTTTAACATGATCCTTATATATTATATATATAGGGATTGCATATTTCAAGTTCTATTTAGATTTTAAAAATAAAATCTTTTTAACTAAAGCCGCAATAAATATGCAAGGTATCATGCTCAACCATATAATAATCAACTATTATTGGCTCATTGTCATAAATACGAGATTGGTATCAATTTAATGATATGATAAATTTATCATATATCAAATGAGCATCAATATAAAGGAACACCAATAATCACATATATTTTATTCTGAACCATCATGTCAGGAAAATTAAAAAACTGAATGATATAGATGAGGAATTACCAAATAACTTAATGTATTTATGCTAATCTAGAATGCCATTGCTAATAAAAATGCTAGATGCTATTTCAATTTTGAAATAGAGTAATAACCAGAGGTTCATCACTTATCAGATTACAATATTCATATAATATAAATTTTAATTCAATCAAGTAGTACCTTCATCACTTGATTTTTTTCTTTTAATAAATGAAATTGTATATCGTGTCTTGAAAAATATAAATCAAGATCTATGAATCATAATTTAAGAACTCACAGTGGAGCCAACGATTTTACTCAATATCCTCCAAAATAGATTGTCGCCACTACACACCAACTAGGTGTTGTGAGAACCGATCGACTCAATACCCGCACCACATTTTTTCCTCTTACAATGTGCTTACCTGCAAAAATCTTTAGCAAAGTTGTATTCTCTGCACACATTTAGCAATGCCTATGTATTTTTCTCCATCACACCATGAGAAACTACTCATTGTTATTATTATTAATCTACATGGATGTTTTCCAGCCAAGCTTAGCACAACATAACAAAGAAAATGCTAAGTTCTACAAATCCATAAAAAGGCTTAACTCTATTTATTGTAAGAATAGTAACCCAACAATAAAAGATTATTTGACAAACAAATTAAATTAACATAAATTTGAGTTCAAATAATCAAAAACTCTTTCAATTAAAATATTTTCACTTTCAATACCTACACATGAGATTAAGCTCTTTTTCTGATAAACAAATCAATTATCAGAATTTTTCACAACAAAATCTTTCCACCCAAGAAATGATTTCATCATTCTCGTATGCGAATTGTATACCACAAACTTTTATAGTATTTGACTTCTCATAAATTTAAATACTATTGTTATGATACTAATCAAAATATTTGTGCAACCATCATAATCAACCTTTAAGATTGTTGGAAATAATTTTGGATGGTGCACAAATTCTCATTGATATAAAATCATTGCAATCTAAAAATTAACAATAAAATAACTAAAATACAAGAGATAAAAAGTAGAGTATGAAAAGATCTCACAATATTCTATAGAATCACGCAAGAGCGTTGTCCTTAAAGGTTGATTCGTGCCTCCCGGAGTGTATAACTCGGTGCGATCGGATCCTTTGACACGCAACCTCCCAGGATTAGACTATAGCGTCTACCTTCGTTAAGGACGCACTTCCAATAACGAAGACTAGTAGAACAACCCTTTGATCTTCTTAAAAAAAAAAAACCGCAAAGAGAAAATAGAAATTGAATAGAATAGAATTCTATGCAATTGATCTTCTAAAATAGGACAAAACTCTTTTATAAAGAAAATGAGTTTGCCTTTCTTTCTTTCTTGTTGCAAGCTCACTCTACCATGGGATTGTGGATGTTTTCTTTTCTTTTTATAATGTCCAAATGGTCATAACACCAAAAACGGTAAAACATTTGTTAATAACAAAATGGTCAAACTACAATAACACTTGTTAAAGACTAACAGTCAAAACGGTAAAAATCAATTAAAACTAATTTTTATTTAATAACTCATAACCAAGTAATAAACACTAACGGTCATAAAAGTTATATCTTATAACCAAGTAATAAATACAAACGGTTATAAATCAAAATGGTTAAAGATGATTTTTATTTCTCATAAAACCTTTAAGAAGATATTATCAAATGATAAAACATTTCCAAATGACTTAAAATGAATGTTTGTAACAAATATTACAACAACAACGACTTTCTTCTCTTCCGTAGGCGAGGAAAAGACGTTTTATATATTCATTAAAAAAATAAAAGAAGAAAAAACGTTTTACTTTAGTCATCAATATATTATTATCTATTCATTTCTAATTATTTTATCTTAACTTTAATCAATAGAAATAATCATACAAAAATAATTTTTTATTTCTATTTATTAAAATTAATCATAAATGAATATATTTATCCTTTTTTAGTCACTTAAAATTTTGAAATAACTAATAATTTAATATGCTATTATAGTAAAAATTTGGAAAAACTTCACTTAAAACCCATGAACTATTACACATTTTGAGAAGATCCCTAAAATTTTAAAAACTCTAAATTTCATCTATTGAACTTTCAATTTGATGCAATGTACCCCCCTCCGTCAAATTTTAAACTTTAAAAGTGATAAAATGACCTCTATATCCCTGATTTATTTATTATTTTTATAAAATTTCAAATTTACCCTTAATTTCAAATTAAAAAAAAAAAAAATTAATGGTAATTTGATCTTTTTAGTTATTTCCGTTAGGAGTTAACGGTTGAATTTAACGGAGGGGATCAATTGAATCAAATTGAAAGTTTAGGGAGTTAAATTGAGGGTTTTTGAAATTTGATGAGGTTTTCTCAAAATGCGTGGTAATTTATAGGTCTAAAGTGAAGTTTCCCCTAAAAATTTCGAATTCGAACCTTGATTTTGTTTTTCTATAAGTTCATTTAAGTAAAAGATCCAACTGATCACGATTTAACAATCAACACAACTAAAACGAACAAAGCAAAACAAAGAACCAAGAGATATATATCTTGTGGTTTTCAATCAAATTTCATACATATATATATATACACTAGCTACTTTACGCTCGACAAAGAGAGAAGAATGAGAAATTCATGAATATAAGGAAGCTACATTAATTAGTACATGGACAACCAAAGAAAACAAAAAACAGAAACAGAATCTTCATGCAAGCTTTATAAGTGAACAAAAACAGCCCAAGTAGATATACCTTTGAAAGGAACAATGCCTCTTTTGATGAATTCATTGTAGCTCAGATATCCCATGAACCCACAAGCAGAAGCCGTCCAAAATTGAACCTCCGGGATGCCCAGCTCTTTTCCAGCTTTACTTCCAAAACCCATAACTCCATCCGCAACTATGCAAGTGATTGGAGGCACCTCAGATGATGAGTTAAGCTTAAGCAGTAGCTCTTTAAAAGGGGCCAAACAAGTCTTTCTTATGGAATCACATAGGGCTGGGACATCCTGGGTTGCATCACGGTCGGATGGCGGCAACCCGTCTGGTATAGTTTCAAACCGGAAGTCCGGCAGCCCCTTTATGTAGTCGGGTCCTTTGGAGCGAATTAGTCGCATGTGATTGAACTCGGTGTTGAAAAAGGTTATGTGGAAGCCCCTTGAGTGTAGGAGCTTGGCTAATCTCATCATGGGGGTCACATGCCCTTGTGCTGGGTATGGGACACATACTGCATGGGGTTTACAGGCTTCAACTGAACCCATTATCTTCAGCAAATTAAGCTATTCCTAGCTAGCTTTATATATATGAACAAATATCTTGCATCAGCCAAGTTTCAAGGCCTTGTGATTGCTTCCCTTGGGTTTGCTCTATTTATAGATAAAGTGCTTCACTATTAACCGTTAGATGGACACTATATATGATGAGATTGCATAGATATCTTCACCACCACTTTCTATAAATTAATTAACAGTGAGCTGAATGATTAATTATTTTGTTTATTAGTTTGTAGGAATATACTCAAACTACTGAGATGGCATTTGGCAAGACAATCAATGTGCAATTCTAAGAGTCGTTGATTTCCTCAGCAATTGATTATTATTATTATTATTATTTGTTTGTTTTTTTGCCTTCTCCCTGAAGAATAGGAGAAATGCAGAAAATATATTTATTTAATTTGGATATCGTTTGGATGGAAAAATTACCTTTATTTGGTGTGTATTGGGATTGACTGCAATTTGTTTAGGGTTTAGGGTTTAGGATGTCTAGTAGCTACAAGACTCGTTCTCATTAACTGTTCAAATTGCAACAATTTGGCCAGTTGAATTGTAGTCAATCCCATCCACTCGGAGCAACCCGAGGAAGGCTTTAAAGCTTATATCAAACACTACATTTATCTCTGACACAGTACCATGCGACCTTTGCCACATTGCCCATGCCCTAATTAATTGAACTTTTGTTCAAGGACATATTGCCCATACCCAAAACCGTTAGATAGGAACGATATGCATTCATAATAAATCTATGACAAGTCCCAATATATATATATAGTTAAAATAAGTCCACAAAACAACTTATGTTAAAAGACAACCATTTTAGGAGTAGTATATATAGCCATGTAATGGTAGATTCACACGTGAGAAGAAGATTGTAAAAACTATATGTGTATACAATATTTCAGTGTGAATGGTTAAGTTCCACATCAAACGATAATCTCTTAGTGGTGTTTATTTATTGGTATATGCAGCAAGCAATTCTCTTGATTAATTATTTTTATCATCTCTAATGAATAAGTTCTTTGTCATTTTGATACCCATTTCTTAATAAAAAATCTGGTACCCCTTGCATTGCTCAACATAATTTTTAATCCACGATTCTTTGACAATTTCTTTTGTTTGATTGTTCAAAAAAATGTTACAATTAATGACATACAATTTCACACTAAAAGTTCAGCTTAAACATGTATTTCTCTCCCCGTGCTGTCATTTTGTGGCAAGGTGTCAAAGGAAAGGTTAATTAAAACACTACCAGAAGAGTCAAGACAAGTTAAATGATCACGATTTCTCTCGTTTGAGATTAACTATGAGAATAAAATGTTAAAATATTATTGGGTATCTTTGAAAATATAGTCCTGATCGACCAATTATTAGATTATCTTAATATAATTGTATTCGTTTTACGAGTTGTCTTTGGCTTTGGTCACGGGCGAAAGGGTGAGAGGGGAAAAAATGCCCCTCTCGTCTGCCTCAAAGCATCGATCATCATGCTTTTGGAAGTTATTATCTGTTGGAAAATGACTTCCAACCAATACATATTAACTGACCAATTCAATATTTGTAATACCGAGAAAATAACAGACAAAAACATATATTACTGTCAAGTAATGAGCATTAACAAATGATCTAGTACATCGAGCTTGATGTTGCTGAGGCAGTGGCGTCATTGAGGGCTGTTCTATTTTGTGGTAAGTTAGGCTTTCTTTGGGTGATCTTGGAAGGCAATGCACTTCAAATGATCTAGGCATTGCGGAAGAAAGGAAAAAATTATAGTCGTTATGGGCATATTATAGAGGAGGCTCTCGAGGCTTTAAATGGCTTGCAACCATGGAAGGTAACCCATGTCAGACGACAATTAAATGGTGTAGCCCATGGCTTTGCAAAAGAAGCTTTTATCTTTGAGTATGGAAAATGACCTTATTGAGGAAGTTCCCATTTTTATTTTTGATATCATCTCTGTAGAGCGTTGTGCTTAAGTTTGTTTATTAATACAATCCAATCGATTTCTTTCTAAAAAAAAAAAATGATATTGTAGATTGCATATATAGGAGATGATAATTACTTGCAGAATTACCATTATGTCCTAAGGAAAAAAACATGAAGAAAATTCTAGGGAGTGATAATTAAAGTCCTTTTTTTTTTAAAAAAACATTTATTCCCCCACCCCAATATTTATAGGAGATGATAATCGGTTTAATTAAGAAAATTCTGTTGCTTGCAACATTTTTTTGTTGTGTTTGGTTACTTATTTCTTCCTCGTTGAATTTTAAAAATTTTTTTAGAGATTTTTGAGTATTTGCAAGTTTACTATTGATTTATTTTCCTCTTTACTATTAAATAATAAAATTATCTATGTAAACTTTTATATCTAGATTATGTTAAAGTATTAATTAAATGATTAAATTTACTTCTTCTTATTAGCTTAAGGTTTTAAAAAAAGTGATGATTTAACATGGTATCAGAGTCAAAGGTCGTAAGTTTGAACATTGACTGTATCAATTTACTCCTATTTCAATTAAATATTTCATTTGTTTAACCATTAAATGATTAAATTTACTTATTTCTATTAGCTTAATTTTTTTGAATAAGTGGTAATTTAATCTCCTTAAATTAATTTGTTGAAATATAAACATATAGATTTCTATTTTATATTTTAATATTGTTTGAAACATATAATATTACTATTTAATATTTTATAGTAATTATTTTAAATCTTATCTTTTAACATTACCCCTTTGAACCAATTTCTTGCTCTGCGACAGGCCTTGATTGCCGGTTGCTTGTTCTTTGTTTTTTTCTTTTCTTTTGACCGACTGTTTGTTCGGCAACCTAGTTTGATTTGGTCTCACCTTCATGTTGTTTATTTCTTCTCAATATTTTTTTATTCATTAAAAAATAAAACACCATAGCTTAATATCAACACGTGCGTTGAATTCTGTACCTAATTTATCATTTAACTCTGACCTTTATCATTTACCTCTATGCACGTATAACAGATGCAGAGGATCCGGTTCCGGCCGGAATAAGACTACCACCGAGTCTGGACAGAATATACTTCGGTTCAGTCTATGATGCCACCTGTTATGTTTTGATTTGTTTTTACATTTTTTATTTCTCTTTTGGTCACTAATTTACGTAAACAAATGCCACGTGTTGTACAGTAGCGCAGACCATTGACGGTCCTTTTTCATCGAACTAGACTTTCAGGTAAGGGGACAAAGAAAAAGGGGGGATAAAAAATTAATTTTAGAATAGTTATCTTATAAAAACATATTTTTTTTTGGGCTTTTTAAAATTTTCTATTAGGTGCTCTAGAATAGTGAATCAGAGAGGCATGTAGATTCAAGCTAAGGGAAAAAAAAAAAAAAATTACAAATGAGAGAAGGAAGAGAGTAGCGAGAGTTGTAATTTTTTTTTTTTTTTTTTTAAAGAGAAATGCTATAGGGCAATAAAAATATTATTTTTGGTTCATAAAAGTCTTAAATAATAAGATACCACAGGCCTCATCTGTAGTTACTGTGGCTCTACCCATTGATGAGGCATGTGGCCTTCTTGTCACTTAGGACTTTTATGGGCAAAAAATAGTCTTTTTATTTCACTATAGCATTTTATTGTTTTTTAGGCCCCGTTTACTTCGACGTAAAATGGTTTCCTTCGTAAAATATTTTCAGGAAAGCCATTTTCCCTGAAAATATTTTCCATCGAAAACATTTTACGGTGTTTACCTTGCACAAAGAAAATAATTTTTTTTTTAATATCTTTTTTTCTATATATTTTTTCCAATAAAGTCCCCCGCCGGGACCTGCACGAGACTTGTTTGAGACCCCGCAGGGACCTGCCCGGGACCTCGACGGGACCTACCCGAGACTTGACCGGGACCCACTAGGGACTTGCCCGAGACCTCGCCTGGACCCGCCCAGGACTTGACCGGGACCCGCCCAGGACTTGACCGGAACCTAACCGGGACTTGCCTGGGACCCTGCTAGGACTTGACCGGAACCCTCACGGGACTTGACCGGAACCCGCCCTGGACCCGTCGGGACTTGACCGGGACTCGCCCAGGACTTGCTCGGGACCTGCCCGGGACTTAACCGAGACCCGACCGGGCAAGTCTCGGGCGGGTCTTGGACAGGTCCGGTCAAGTGGTGGGCGGGTCCCGGCAGGGTCCTAGGCAAGTCCTAGGCGGGTCTCGGTCAAGTCTCGGGAGGGTCTCGATCAAGTCTCGGGAGGGTCCCGGTCAGGTCCCAGGCGGATCCCGATCAAGTCTCGGGCGGATCCCGGTCAAGTCCTAGGAGGGTCTCGGTCAAGTCCCGGGCAAGTCCTGGTTAGGTCCCGGGTGAGTCCCGGTCAAGTCCCGGGTAGGTCCCGCCGGGGTCCCGGGAGGGTCTTGATCAGGTCCCGGGCGGATCTCAGTCAAGTCTCTGGTAGGTCCCGGGCGGGTCCAGGTCAAGACCCGGGCAGGTCCCGGGCGGGTCCTAGTCAAGTCCCAGGTAGGTCCCGGTTAAGTTTCGGCTGAGTCCCGCGCAGGTCCCGGGCAAGTCCCGGTCAGGTCCCGGTCAAGTCTCGTGCAGGTCCCGCCGGGGTCCCGGGCAAGTCCCGGGAGGGTCCTGGGCAGATCCCGGGCGGGTCCCGAGCTGGTCCTGGGCGAGTCCCGGGCAAGTCCCGGTTAGGTCCCAGGCGGGTCTTGGTCAAGTCCTGGGGAGGTTCTGGGTAGGTCTTCGCAAGGTCCATCGATTTAAGAATGAGATGCTCATAGTCAGAAAATGGTTTACGGTAAACCATTTTCTCAAAATTAAAGAAGAATTTTCGGTAAAAAGGAAAATATTTTCCGTAGATCACTATTTTAGGTCGAAGTAAACACCGTAAAATACGAAAATCATTTTCTGAAAACTATTTTACGTCAAAGTAAACGGAGCCTTAAAGTTCTATTTGCTTTTTACTAGAAGTATGGTTGTAATTAAGTTTGAGAAAACAAATTAGCAGCTCTCCATATAGGGCATAATTATTGGGGTACAAAAGATCTTGGGTTATGCGTACAAGATGCACAAAAGATCTTGGACCTCTCAAATGTTTTTGGGATTTGGAAGTGGATACATCCGCCAAGGGTTTGTTCCTAAACACAACAATATTGAAGATTTCATTATTTTGGTCGTATTACAAAATCATACTCCTATAATAGTATGTCACTGATACAGAAAAAAAGAAGAAGTAAAATGTTGCATTTTCAATCAGTCAATTGCAGTCTATATAGAGGTGGTGCAAGTCTAGAGCTGAAAGTGACAATTCCCACCAAAAGGTAAAAAAAAAAAAAAAAAAAAAAACCAAGTTGGAGGAAACAAATTGAATGGTATTTTCGGTTCTTCGTAAAGAAAGAGGGAGTAAAATTTGAAGAAAAATTTTGAGGGGGGACAAAAAGATTATTTTGGGGGGACAAATTTATAAAAATAACATATTTTAAGGGAAATTTTGAAACTTTTGAGGGGACATTTGTGCCCCCACCCATCCAAGTGAGGCTGCCCCTGTTTGTCATGAAAAATAACTTATTTTTCAAAGAGTTGTACTTGTGATTAATCTTCTAATTTCTATTACAATTACAGAATGAACATTTTCGCCTTTTTCGGTCATTAATATGTTAAAATTAGGCTTTCCACAATAACAAAGTGAAAATGAGTTTCTAACTAATTCTTTGATGTTGTATAGCGAAAGAGAAATTATTGTGAAATTTAGTACATACATATTCAATCATAGACAAATTGCTGTGAAATTTACAGGATTTAAAGGAAATATGGGTTTCATTTTGATAGGTATTTGAGCTAAAAGTTAAAATGTATTATGAAACAATTATTTTGAATATTTTCTAGTAGGATGCTTGCAATTGTTTCTTGTTGATTTCTCTACCATAATCCATATTCCACGTGTGATCCATCCTACTTTTGCTTGATTGAAGCACGTCATACCCTTATAAATAGAATTAGGATAATCTCCATAATATCCTGTTAGTTATATTGGAGGGGTATTTTTGTCACATCAAAAAATAAAAAGACAAAAATTAATCCTCCAATATAACTAACTAAATATTATCTTGTTCAAATAAACTAGAGAATATCATGTTTCTTATAAATAAGGTCATATCACAGATTGTGACAAATACAACAATTTAATATCAGTGTAGCAGTCCCCAAGAGGTAGCTCAATCGGCTAGGGACTACGCCTAATGAAGCGGAGGTCACTAGTTCGAATCCCCCCTCTCCCCTCTTATACGGACATCTAAAAAAAAAGAAAAATATCAGTGTAGCACGATAGTGGCTTGGGGTTGATTCCCTATAATGCGTACAAGATGCACTCGGGTTAACGGGCTGATTTTAGGCTTAATGTGTGGACCAATGGACCATGTTGGTGTATCAGCCCATAACCCAACATTTTTCAATATTATCTATCATGAATATTAACAGCAAACAGTTTTTTACAATCTTGTGGTTACAAACATTCAATCTCTTTTGTTTAGGGTTATTCCATTAAGTAATCTAATACTACAGAAAACACTCAAATAATTACTTAAAAGAAAAATAATTTGATGAAATCTAGGAATTACACAACACAATTAAATCTCAGAAAAATAATAACTAATTAATAATTGTGGAAGATAGAATATGACATAGATATAAGACCACGGAAGATATGCTTAATGCCTTATGGATCATGGAGAGCCTCCTTAATTAACCTTTCAAAATTATTGTAAGATGAACCTTCAATATCAGTAGCTTCTACTGCTTTCTTCTTCCATTCTAGTGCATTTTGCCTCATCACCTTCCCTTTATTCCTTTCCATTACTTCTTCAACAAGTTCTTTAATCTCATCACGTTTTACATCATGATTGACCTCCATGCCAATTCCCCAAGTGGTACAAGCGTACCAACGATTTGTTTGTTGGTCAGCAAAAAATGGCCAGCAAATAATAGGCACACCAAAACATATGCTTTCCAATGTAGAATTCCACCCACAATGTGTTAAGAAAACCCCTATTGATGGGTGTGCTAACACTTGTTCTTGTGGGCACCAACTCACTAACAATCCCCTATCCTTAGTCTCTTTCACAAAATCTTCAGGTAGAACTGCCGAATCTCCCATTACCACATCGGACCTAACAATCCACAAAAAAGGGTGCTTGCTATTTGCAAGCCCCCATGCAAACTCTTCGAAATGCTTTTCGGTCATCATGGTCACACTTCCATAGTTTACGTACACAACAGATTTGAGTTCCCATTTATCAAGCCATTGGAGACATTCAGAGTCTTCTTTCCATAAGCTTGAACTTAAGGACTTGAGTTGGCTATTAGGCACATGTCGTTCTAGTAAGGAAAGGGGACCTATATTGTAAATGCGAGGGAACATGGCTGAAATTGCTTCTAATACATCATATTCAAACTCATCAAAAGTGTTGAAGATGATCGCAGAAGAATTCAAGCAATTTCGTGCTTCTGATCCCATAAAGTCAAACATTGTTTCATTAGTATCGGTGGTTCTAATGAAGCTAGGCAAGTCCTTGAGCCGAATGTTTTTCATGCCTGGGATCCAGTCGATTGGTGTGTCAAGTGTGCCATCATCTTTGAAGCTTTCATCTGTAACATGTGGTAAAAAAAATACGTTTAGGGAACGTTATCAAACTCATGCTAAATATTACATTTTTTTACAAATTGAAATCGTGTTCATATTTGGCAAAATTGAATGTATGTTGCAATACCTTACAATATTGAACACTCGTTTGTATTTACTTATTTAGTTTAACTGAAAAGGCAAGAGGGGCGATCATAATGACTACTTTAGCTGCACGTGATCATAATAGCACATGTCTACTGGACATCGCTCAATAAAGGCTTAAACGATAGAAACTGTAAGTACTTCTTCAAGATTGAGAGATAACTTAACACTAGCTCTATTGAAGACTTAACAGCACCTAAGCAAATGAACAAGCTAATAACCCTAAGCGCTTCCCATTCTAAGATTCGAACTTGAAATCTAACCCACACCGATACAGCTCGAAATCTATAGACCAAAATTAACCCCCAAACCATTTGTGGTTTTTATTTTTTATTTAGCTGCAATTATTATATTTCTTGGATATGTCCCCCTGGTAGTTGGTTTCTCTCTCTTAACCATAATATACCTTCTTTCTTTTTTTTTTTTTCTTTTTTTTTTGGCATAACAATAAAACATGATTGATGATTAAAAATAAGATAAATTTAACTTTTGAGAAATCCAACATGTTATGTTGTAATTTTTTTTTTTTTTTTTATAAAATTTATCTGTAAACTTAATTTTTTTTTTTTTTTTGGGGTCAATTCTTATCAGGGAAAGTGTGAAATGGAAGGGATATGATAGAATCACACTCAATGAAGGAATCCTTACAAGATATGTTTAGCCATCAAATATGCTTTTACTTCTTTGAGTAAAATACTTGCTTTTAGTAGCAGACATTTGACATGACCTTCCTCTCCTTTTCTGGCAGGAAAGAAAACCACTATTATTGTCTTTTTCCGGGACATGGTCACATAACTTAGAAGTAATAAGTAATAGACATATTCATATAAAATATATATATATATATATATATATTTTTTTTAAATTTCTATTTATTAAATTTAAAATATTAATAATAAAAAATTAAATTTATCATTTTTATTAAATTAAAACTTTGAAATAACTAATAAATAGAAAAAATCTCAAATTGGAACCTTGTTAATTAATTTATACTATAGTTTCATTTAAGTAAAAAATTTCACGTACCTTTGAAGGGAATAATGCCTCTTTTGATGAGTTCAGTGAAGTTAAGATATCCCATGAAGCCACAAGCAGAAGCAGTCCAAAATTGAACTTCCGGGATGCCTAATTCTTTCCCAACTTCTCTTCCAAATCCTGTAACCCCATCTGAAACTATGCAAGTGATTGGAGGCACTTCATATGAGGAGTTGAGCCTAAGCACAAGCTCTTTAAACGGGGCCAAACAATTCTTTCTTGTGGAATCACATAGGGCCGAGACATCCTGGGTTGCATCACGGTCGGACGGAGGCAACCCGTCTGGTATAGTTTCAAACTGGAAGTCCGGCAACCCCTTTATGTAGTTGGGTCCTTTGGAGCGGATTAATCGCATGTGGTTGAACTTGGTGTTGACAAAGGTTATGTGGAAGCCCCTTGAGTGTAGGAGCTTTGCTAATCTCATCATGGGGGTCACATGCCCTTGCGAAGGGTATGGTACACATACTGCATGGGGTTTTCTGGCTTCATCTGATGAACCCATCTTTAGCAAATTATGCTCTGAGAAGGAATCAAATTTCGAGGGCTTCTGATAGCTTACCTAGATTTATACTATTTATAGAAAAAGTGCTTCACTATAAACCGTTAGATTGGGCACTTTATATGATGAGCTCCCATAAAATATCCTTCGCCACCACTTTCTATATAGAGTGAGCAGGAAATGATATATCCATCATATATTATTTGGTTAAATAGTTTGTAGCTAGGAATATCCGAGTTGGCATTTGGCAAAACGTACAGTCAATCATGTGTCCCTCTCATATTTAGGCGACGTTAACTTTCTAGTCACACCAAGTGTCGTGTCCTCAGCTCCATTGTCTCTTTTTTCTTTTTTATTTGTTGGTTTGTTTCTTTGTATCTCTCTCTACAATACGTAATATAATAGGGATAAGATCGCATTGAATTCTCCACCTCTATCATTTCACCATGACTTCACTCAAAGCTTTTGTCTGCATTGGAGTAGCCAAGCCACCGAGTTGGAAATTGAATCATTTCAATCATAGCTATTGTTCTTTCACATGCGTGCCTGCACCACACGAGTTTGAAATTGAATCATTTCAATCATTTGTACATTTGATTTTGAATGTCAAAAACATTCATGATGGTGTACCCAACCATGCATGCTGTGTCATATTTAAGTTCCAGTGGCCCTTAAAGATTAATGTATCAAGCAGTCACTTACAAGTTATAATTTTTAGAAGCCAATCTATAATTCAGTTAGGCTCACGAAATTAAGAAGTTATTGGTGTACCCAATTTTGCTGAGCTCATCAGGCCTGCTATTCTAGCGCCCTTAGGTCCAAACACATCCCAAAGTCTTTTCGATAACTAAAAATCACATGATGTTTTGAATAGCTAAAATAGCTGGTATTGTTAGAAATGCTCAAAGTAGCTAGATCACCGACATCCAAGAGGAGGGCGATTTTTGATGGGTTCCAACCAGAATTTTCTAGGTTAGAATCATAATTTTTGTTGCCCTTCGGTCACAATTGTGGATTGAAACGGGTAATGACTGGGAGATGACATCCAACGGGTAATGACTGGGAGATGACATCCAACTACATCGGAAAATTGGTCGTTGGATGTCAATTTGGTGTCATTGCCTTAAAACTTGGACCAGAAAGTGATATTGAAAGTGCCATATATTGCTAAATAAATGCTTATTTTATCACGTGTCAATTTATAGGCATAAGAGTAAGTTGGCTAAGAAAAAAACAAAACAAAAAACAAAAACTTAACCTCAAGGAAAAGAAAAAACCTAAGATTAGGAGGAAAAAGAAACAAAAGTATGAATGAATTTCCAGTTTGTATAGGGAAAAAATATATGAAATATAGGATCATTGCTAGGAAAATCCATGCAATATTGTACTGATATTGGGCATATTTTCCAATATGATCCATCAGGATACTAATATTACTGAAAATAATCGAATAATTACTTGAAAGAAATATTATTTGATGATCATCTTAGACATAAGAATTAAATTAAAAAAATAATAACCACTAATTATGCATGAAAGATAGAACATATCAAAAATAGAGCTGAAACCATGATAGTTACCTAGCGCTTAAAATAATTATACTATTTAGTTGCCATATGCACCACAGAGAGTCTCCTTAATTAACATTTCAAAACTCTTGTACGATGAACCTCCAATATCAGTAGTTTCCACTGCTTTCTTTTTCCATTCTAGTGCCTTTTGCTTTATTGCCTTCCCCTTATCTCCTTCCATTACTTCTTTAACAAGTGCTTCAATCTCATCACGTTTTACATTATGGTTGACCTCCATGCCAATTCCCCAGGTGGTACAAGCGTACCGACAATTCATTTGTTGCTCAGCAAAAAATGGCCAGCAAATAACAGGTACGCCAAAACATATGCTTTCCAATGTAGAATTCCATCCACAATGTGTTATGAAAACCCCTATTGATGGGTGTGCTAGCACTTGTTCTTGTGGGCACCAACTCACTAGCAATCCCCTGTCCTTTGTCTCTTCCAAAAAATCTTCAGGCAAATTTGCTGAATCTCCCAATACCACGTCCGGCCTAATTATCCACAAAAATGGGTGTTTGCAATTTGCAAGCCCCCATGCGAACTCTTTCAAATGTTGTTCGGTCATTACGGTAATGCTACCATAGTTTACGTACACAACAGATTTGGGTTCCCTTTTATCAAGCCATTGGAGACATTTAGAGTCTTCTTTCCATAAGCTTGAACTTAGGGACTTGAGTTGGCTATCGGGCACATGCCGACCTAGTAAGGGAAGTGGACCTATAATGTAAATGCGAGGGCATATGGCAGAAAGTGCTTCTAGTACTTCATATTCAAACTCATCAAATGTGTTGAAAATGATCGCAGAAGAATTCAAACAATTATGTGTTTCTGATCTCACAAAATTGAACATGATTTCATTAATATCAGTGATTCTAATGAAGGTAGGAAGGTCCTTAAGTCGCATGTTTTTCATGCCCGGAATCCAATCGATTGGTGTGTCAAGTGTGCCGTCATCTTTGAAACTTTCGTCTGCAGCACATGGTAGATAAAATTCTGTTTAGGGAATGTCGTGGAACTCAAGCTCAATAATATTGCAATTTTTACAAACTGAAATTGTGTTGATAAATGACAAAATTGCATGCATGCTCGAATGTCTTACAATATTGAACAGTTTTTTCATATCAATTTTCAACATAAATTTAAATCATTAATTATTCCTCAGAAGAAGTTAATTTCTTTTATTTTTTTTATTTTTTTATTTTTTTTATTTTACCTGCAATTACTATATATATTACTGCTTTGTGTCTCTATTATTTGGTTTCTCCTTCAGACTAGACCATACAATATCATCAGCAACGGAGAACGGAACCGGATATGATAGCTAGAATCAACAATTAAACCAATCCTTCGAGATGAATGGTCAGTACGTGGTCACATAACTGTGAAGTAAATCAGTAATAAGTACGAGAAATGTTCATATGAAAATAATTCTTCATTTTTATTTATTAAATTTAAAATATTAGATATAAATAATTAAATTTATTATCTTTTTACTAGCTTAAATTTTTTAAATAACATGATATTAGAGTGTAAGTGCAGAATTTGGGATATTTGACTTAATTTATACGATAATTGCATTTAACTAAAAAAAAATAATTCATGGTTGGACCAACTGAGCTCATGATTTAACATTAATTAACACACCCATAACTAACCAAACTAAACAAAGTGTTGAGGTGTAATAATGTCACTCTACTAATTTGGACGGCTCTTAAAATATGCCTTGCGGGATACAATTTCGAATGTCATAAAAGAATTTAACTTTTTTCACTGGACACCAATTAATTTTTAAATAATATGATTAAAGGCCCGATCCAACACAAGGAATTAACCAAGAGTCATCATGTGGTTTGCAATCAAACAAAGAATTAACCAAGCTACTTTACTCTCCACAAAGTGAGAAAATGTAAAATTCATGAACATGAGGAAGTACATAGACGACGTATGATGTAGAAAGAAAAGAAAAGCAAGTCTTGGAGGAGACAAAGTATGATCTAGATCAAGTAGCTAGTACTGTTTCATTTCATGAAGAAGTTGGGAGAAGACACTGGCTTTCGTACATGTCCGACTAAGGTGTTGCATCACATGTGTCGTTTGAATGAGACTTCATCTGATTAGAATGAGGATAAGACAGTAATTTGCAGGGTGTTCGATCGAGAAAGTGTTCGCTCTTTACAGAGGTCAAAGGGTGTTCGACCGAGTGTAATTTGTAGCTTCCAAGTTATGTTGTATTTTTCATCCCTTTTTTGAGTGTTTAATTCTCTATTTTCCCTACAAATCATGTGAGTTTTCTTGATTAAATATTTGTAAAAGAATTGTGATTGTTGTTATTGTTAATTGTGCGGCCCATTACACCCATATTACATCAAAGTACCACGAAAGCTTTAGCAAACAAAAAAAGGTAGCCCAACTACATACCTTTGAATGGAATAGTGCCTCTTTTGACGAGTTCATCGAAGCTCAAACTTCCCAGTAAGCAACAAGCTGAAGAAGTCCAAAGTTGAACCTCTGGGATGCCTAACTCTTTTCCAGCTTCACGACCACAACCCATAATCCCATCCGAAACAATACAAGTGACTGGAGGCACTTGATTAGACAATGAGTTAAGCTTAAGCACAAGCTCTTTAAACGGGGCCAAACAATTTTTTCTTGTGGAATCACATAGGGCTGGGACATCCTGGGTTGCATCACGGTCGGACGGCGGCAACCCGTCCGGTATAGTTTCAAACCGGAAATTCGGCAGCCCCTTAATGTAGTCTGGTCCTTTTGACCGGATCAGTCTCATGTGGTTGAACTCAGTGTTGACAAAGGTTATGTAGAAACCCCTTGAGTGTAGGAGCTTGGCTAATCTCATCATGGGGATCACATGCCCTTGTACTGGGAATGGAAGACACACTGCATGGGGTTTTTTTGGCTTCAACTGAACCCATGATCGATCTTTATCAAATTAAGCTCTACGACGGAATCAAATCTCAAGGGCTTGGGATAGCTTCCTTCCTTTAGCTTTGCACTATTCTATAGAAAAAAATGGTTCAATATTAGCCATATGTTCGATGGGCAATATAAGTCTATAATGAATGAGGTTGTGTAAATATCTTTCTATAAAAAGTGAACTGTTACTGAGTTGGCAATTGGCAAGACAATGAAATGTACGTCCATCACGTATTTAAGTCACGTTGATTTTCTAATATGTCTTACTAGACGGACCTTTAGTATACCCTCAGTGGGTTGGTTGATGTAACTTTCATGGTCGAGGTACTGACAACTCTTGGTTGCTTATAATTAGTACTCCATATATACTCCATGGAATATTGGGTATTAATTGATTCATTTAATAATTTAAGAAAATGAAATTTTGAATCTCTCTCTCAATTATCTCTTATCATTTTTCCCTCAAATGGCATGTATGTTGTGGGCTTGTGTGTTTTGTTCTTTTAACATTCTTGACGTTAAGGTTGTACATGCCAATAACCGCATCCGTATCCGCATCATGTGGGTATCAATTTTACGTAACTGCATCCGCTTTCACACATCATACAATTACAAATCATTATCTGCTCGGTTGTTTCGGTTATTAACCGCAATTCGCATGTTAGGTAATGGCAATTTTGGGCTTAGCCTTTAAAGCCTCCTTTGAGTCTCTAATTAGACTGTAGACAATATTTTCCCTATTGTCTAATCTAATTAGAATGCATTGACCAAGAGATGATGAAATGTTTGTTTGCTGGGAGCCTAATTAATTATTCTTTATCCCTTTTATTTATTTATTTTTATTGGGAGTGTAATCTCCCCAAAAAAATCACATATTTTGTCCCATAACTCATAAATCTGGACATCAAACCAACAATTTCGTTAATCACAAGTAAGCACATATATATATAAGTACATATAAAAAAGTATGCGAATGCAATTAATAACCACATCCACATGTGGTTGGTGGTTTCTGTTAACCACATACGCTATCGATTCTATATAGCACCTGCTGGCTAGCTAAAGCCATGATCAAACAATTTTACACTCTTACAGTCATATACAATCAATATCCCATTGGTTTTGGGTCATTCCATTAAGTAATCTAATACTACTGAAAAATAGTCGAATAATTACTTGAAAGTAATATAATTTGATGATCATCTAAGAATTACACAATAGAATTAAATCTTAAAAATAATTACTACAAGTTATGCATGGAAGATAGAACATGTCATAGACATAGCGGTACGTAACCATATATATATATGGTACCTATGCTTAAAGGAGTTATACTATTCAGTTGCTATATATATGAACCATGGAAAGCCACCTCAATTAATCTTTCAAAATTCTTGTAAGATGAACCTCCAATATCAGTAGCTTCCACTACTTTCTTTTTCCATTCAAATGCCTTTTGCTAATTCATTGCCTTCCCCTTATACATACCCTTCTATCACTTCTTTGACAAGTGCTTCAATCTCATCACATTTTACATCTTGGTTGACCTCCATGCCAATTATTTCTCAAGTGATACAAGCGTACCGACAATTCGGTTGTTGGTCAGCAAAAAATGGCTAGCAAATAACAGGCACACCAAAACATATGCTTTCTAATGTAGAGTTTCATCCACAGTATGTTACGAAAACCCCTATTGATGGGTGTGCTAGCACTTGTTTTTGTGGACACCAACTCACTAGCAATCCCCTATATATCCTTAGTCTCTTCCAAAAAAGCTTTTGGCAAATTTGCTGAATCTCCCAATACCACGTCCAGCCTAACTATCCATAAAAATGGGTGCTTGCAATTTGCAAGTCCCCATGCGAACTCTTTCAAATGTTGTTTGGTCATTACGGTAATGGTGCCATAGTTTACACACACAATAGATTTGGATTCCCATTTATCAAGCCATGGGAGAAATTTGAAGTCTTCTTTCCATAAGTTTGAACTTAAGGACTTGAGTTGGCTATCGGGCACATGTTAGCCTAGTAAGGGAAGTGAACCTATAATGTAAATGCGAGGGAATATGGCAGAAATTGCTTTTAGTACTTCGTATTTAAACTCATCAAATGTGTTGAAAATGATCGCAGTAGAATTCAAGCAATTCTATGTTTCTGATCTCACAAAATCGAACAAGATGTAATTAGTATCGGTGATTCTAATGAAGGTAGGAAGGTCCTTAAGCTGCATGTTTTTCATGCCCAGAATCCAGTCGATCAGTGTGTCAAGTGTGCCGTCATCTTTGAAGCTTTCGTTTCTAGGACATGGTAGATAAAATTATATTTAGGGAATGTCGAACTCAAGCTCAATAATATTGCAATTTTTACAAACTGAAATTGTGTTGATATATGACAAAATTACATGCATGTCCCAATGTCTTGCAATATTTTTGTTTTTGAAGTGAATCTTTCATATTCATTCCTTGAAAAAAGATCAAGAGCATAAAGTTCTGATAAATCATAGCCAAAGTTATGAGATTACAACGTCATAGAGACAAACATAAAAATCTTACAATTAGGTCCTATCTATGGCTTCAATATTCGCTAACTCATGTACAAATTTCAGTTATAGAACATATATGTTCCATGCAGACTTAATCTAATAGATAGGTAGCCCATATTCTTAACTTTAATTTTCTCTGCTATGGGAGTAAAGCTCTCCCATCAAAACAAATCCTCCTTGACTCAAAGGCTAGGATAAAAACCTTCACCCTAAAAATCGCTCATGAAAGTAGATTTAAGGATAAATCAAACCCTTATTCAAAAAATAACAAAAACACAATAAAAAAGCCAGCAAACAGCTACAACAGCTGGGGTGAGGGAGGCGCAGTGCACTAGCCGGCACGTGGTGGACGAGAATGAGCCGTTTTGCGCCGATGGGCAGCTGAGGAGTCGGGGAGCATGGTGGGCTAGCGTGTGGCTAAGCGAGACCAATTCAGGAGACTAGATCTAAATTTGAAAAAACTAGATCTAAAGCCCAATCGATTCCAGGGAGATGAAGAGCGGCGCAACACGATGGAGGGCGGATGGAGCTAGTGCAACATAAGCAAAGGGATGACCGGAACAATTGGACTGGTTAGAAAAACCAAAAAAATAAACTGAAAAAAGAAAAAAGAAAAAATTAAAACAAGAAGGGGAAGGGGAGGAAAGAAGAGAGGAGTAGGGGGAGAGGAAATGAGGTTTTTTCTCTCTAGGGCCGGCTATTCACAACAGCTAAAAAATGTTAAATCAACACTTATTCGACGAAGAAGTATCTATATAGTGTTTCATCACATTCTCATTCAAACGAGAATCAATCCGCCTGGACGAGGTAGCGGCCGATCATTTTTATTTCTTCTTTTAGTAGGGTTTACCTTTTTATTTATTTATTATTATTAACAAGTAGTATAACTGAAGATGCTAGCTAGATCACTTACATACGATAGAAGAGCTTCTATATTTGGAAGGTGATTTTTGATTGGATCCAAACATAATTTTCGTGGTTAGAGTTGTAGTTTTTGTTCACTACAAAAAATCAATTTTTTGTTGACACAAGTTTCCTGACGTGTTAGACCATCTAACACGTCAGAAAATCCTCTTGACGGGGCATTTTTGACGTATTTCATGCGTGAAAAATATGGGTGTCAGGAAATGAAAATTTCTGACGTGCCAATTTTAACACGTTAGAATTTTCTGACGTGTTAAATTAGCATGTCAAAAATTTTCTTGACGTGTCACTTTCTGACATGTCAATAATTACTGACGTGTCAAAATTTGACACGTCAGTAATTTTTTTTAATTGAAAAAAAAATCCAGAAAAAAATAAAAAAAAATAAAAAATATTTATTTTTAAAAAATTTTAAATTTCCTGACATGTCAATTTTGTCACGTCAGGAAATTTAAAATTATTAAAAAATAATAATTTTTCTTTGTTTTTTTAATTTTTTTATGGATTTTTTTTAATTAAAAATATTTTTTTAATTTTGGAACAGTACGTCTTCTCCCCCAGCTCTCCTTGATCTCTTCCTTCCTCCATTTTCACTCTCTCTCTCTCTCTTCTTTCCTCCATTTTCACTCTCTCTCTCTCTTGTTTCCTCCATTTTCACTCTCTTTTCTCTCTTCTTTCCTTCATTTTCAAAAACCCAAACCCCAAAAATTAATAAAAAATCAAAAACTCAAATCAAAAAATAAACCTTATCCTTCTTCGATCTTCTTCTCTTCAAATCAAAAATCAAAAATCTCTCAAATCAAATCAAAATAAACCAAATCAAAGCTTCTTCAAATAAAAAATCTCTCTTCTTCGATCCTTTTTTTTTTTTTTTTTTTTTTTTTTTTTTTTT
>NC_081551.1:3748444-3789073 GCF_901000735.1 Corylus avellana | reverse complement strand
CCATAAGCGCTTCCCATTCCAAGATTCGAACTTGAAATCTAACCCTCACCGATATAGCTCGAAATCTATAGACTAAAATTAACCCCAAAACCACTCGTGGTTTTTATTTTTTTATTTAGCTGCAATTACTATATTTCTTGGATATGTCTCACTGTTAGTTGGTTTCTCTCTCTAACCATAATATAGCTTCTTTTTTTTTTGGCATAACATAATTCGTGATTAAAAATTAGATAAATTTAACTTTTAAGAAATTCAATTTTATTGTGGCACGTCATGTTGTAAAAGATTTTTTTTTTTTTTTTTAAAAATTTATCTATAAACTTAATTTTTTTTTTTTTTTTGGGGTCAATTCTTTTCAGGGAAAGGGAATGGAAGAGGATATGATAGAATCAATAATTCTCACGAAGGAATCCTTACAAGATATGCTTTAGCCATCAATGCTTTTACTTCTTTGAGTATAATACTTCTGCTTTAGTAAAAGCATATTTTGACATGACCTTTCTCTCCTTCTGGCAGGAAAGAAAAAACCACTATTATTGTCTTTTTCCGGGACATGGTCACAAAACTTAGAAGTCATATTCATATAAAAATATATATATTTTTTAATTTCTATTTATTAAATTTAAAATATTAATACTAAATAATTAAATTTATCATTTTTATTAAATTAAAACTTTGAAATAACTAATAAATAGAAAAAGTCTCAAATTGGAACCTTGTTAATTAATTTATACTATAGTTTCATTTAAGTAAAAAATTTCACGTACCTTTGAAGGGAATAATGCCTCTTTTGATGAGTTCAGTGAAGTTAAGATATCCCATGAAGCCACAAGCAGAAGCAGTCCAAAATTGAACCTCTGGGATGCCTAATTCTTTACCAACTTCTCTTCCAAATCCCATAACCCCATCTGAAACTATGCAAGTGATTGGAGGCACTTCATATGAGAAGTTAAGCCTAAGCACAAGCTCTTTAAACGGGGCCAAACAATTCTTTCTTGTGGAATCACATAGGGCGGGGACATCCTGGGTTGCATCGCGGTCGGACGGCGGCAACCCGTCCGGTATAGTTTCAAACCGGAAGGCCGGCAGCCCCTTTATGTAGTCGGGTCCTTTGGACCGGATTAATCGCATGTGGTTGAACTCGGTGTTGACAAAGGTTATGTGGAAGCCCCTTGAGTGTAGGAGCTTTGCTAATCTCATCATGGGGGTCACATGCCCTTGCGAAGGGTATGGTACACATACTGCATGGGGTTTTCTGGCTTCATCTGATGAACCCATCTTTAGCAAATTATGCTCTGAGAAGGAATCAAATTTCGAGGGCTTCTGATAGCTTACCTAGATTTATGCTATTTATAGAAAAAGTGTTTCACTATAAACCGTTAGATTGGGCACTTTATATGATGAGCTTCCATAAAATATCCTTCGCCACCACTTTCTATATAGAGTGAGCAGGAAATGATATATCCATCATATATTATTTTGTTAAATAGTTTGTAGCTAGGAATATCTGACTTGGTATTTGGTAAAACGTACAATCAATCATGTGTCCCTCTCATATTTAGGCCACGTTAACTTTCTAGTCACACCAAGTGTCGTGTCCTCAGCTCCATTGTCTCTTTTTTCTTTTTTATTTGTTGGTTTGTTTCTTTGTATCTCTCTCTACAATACGTAATATAATAGGGATAAGATCGCATTGAATTCTCCACCTCTATCATTTGACCATGACTTCACTCAAAGCTTTTGTCTGCATTGGAGTAGCCAAGCCACCGAGTTGGAAATTGAATCATTTCAATCATAGCTATTGTTCTTTCACATGCGTGCCTGCACCACACGAGTTTGAAATTGAATCATTTCAATCATTTGCACATTTGATGTTGAATGTCAAAAACATTCATGATGGTGTACCCAACCATGCATGCTGTGTCATATTTAAGTTTCAGTGGCTCTTAAAGATTAATGTATCGAGCAGTACTCACAAGTTATAATTTTTAGAAGTCAATCTATAATTCAGTTAGGCCCACAAAATTAAGAAGTTATTGGTGTACCCAATTTTGCTGGGCTCATCAGGCCTGCTATTCTAGCGCCCTTAGGTCCAAACACATCCCAAAGTCTTTTCGATGACTAAAGATCACATGATGTTTTGAATAGCTAAAATAGCTAGTATTGTTAGAAATGCTCAAAGTAGCTAGATCACCGACATCCAAGAGGAGGGCGATTTTTGATGGGTTCCAACCAGAATTTTCTTGGTTAGAATCATAATTTTTGTTGCCCTTCGGTCACAATTGTGGATTGAAACGGGTAATGACTGGGAGATGACATCCAACTACATCGGAAAATTGGTCGTTGGATGTCAATTTGGTGTCATTACCTTAAAACTTGGACCAGAAAGTGATATTGAAAGTGCCATATATTGCTAAATAAATGCTTATTTTATCACGTGTAAATTTATAGGCATAAGAGTAAGTTGGCTAAGAAAAAAAAAAACAAAAACAAAAACTTAACCTCGGGGTAAAAGAAAAAACCAAAGATTAGGAGGAAAAAGAAACAAAAGTATGAATGAATTTCCAGTTTGTATAGGGAAAAAATATATGAAATATAGGATCATTGCTAGGAAAATCCATGCAATATTGTACTGATATTGGGCATATTTTCCAATATGATCCATCAGGATACTAATATTGCTGAAAATAATCGAATAATTACTTGAAAGAAATATTATTTGATGATCATCTTAGACATAAGAATTAAATTTAAAAAATAATAACCACTAATTATGCATGAAAGATAGAACATATCAAAAATAGAGCTGAAACCATGATAGTTACCTGGCGCTTAAAATAATTATACTATTTAGTTGCCATATGCACCACAGAGAGCCTCCTTAATTAACATTTCAAAACTCTTGTACGATGAACCTCCAATATCAGTAGTTTCCACTGCTTTCTTTTTCCATTCTAGTGCCTTTTGCTTTATTGCCTTCCCCTTATCTCCTTCCATTACTTCTTTAACAAGTGCTTCAATCTCATCACGTTTTACATTATGGTTGACCTCCATGCCAATTCCCCAGGTGGTACAAGCGTACTGACAATTCATTTGTTGCTCAGCAAAAAATGGCCAGCAAATAACAGGCACGCCAAAACATATGCTTTCCAAAGTAGAATTCCATCCACAATGTGTTATGAAAACTCCTATTGATGGGTGTGCTAGCACTTGTTCTTGTGGGCACCAACTCACTAGCAATCCCCTGTCCTTTGTCTCTTCCAAAAAATCTTCAGGCAAATTTGCTGAATCTCCCAATACCACGTCCGGCCTAATTATCCACAAAAATGGGTGTTTGCAATTTGCAAGCCCCCATGCGAACTCTTTCAAATGTTGTTCGGTCATTACGGTAATGCTACCATAGTTTACGTACACAACAGATTTGGGTTCCCTTTTATCAAGCCATTGGAGACATTTAGAGTCTTCTTTCCATAAGCTTGAACTTAGGGACTTGAGTTGGCTATCGGGCACATGCCGACCTAGTAAGGGAAGTGGACCTATAATGTAAATGCGAGGGCATATGGCAGAAAGTGCTTCTAGTACTTCATATTCAAACTCATCAAATGTGTTGAAAATGATCGCAGAAGAATTCAAACAATTCTGTGTTTCTGATCTCACAAAATTGAACATAATTTCATTAATATCAGTGATTCTAATGAAGGTAGGAAGGTCCTTAAGTCGCATGTTTTTCATGCCCGGAATCCAATCGATTGGTGTGTCAAGTGTGCCGTCATCTTTGAAACTTTCGTCTGCAGCACATGGTAGATAAAATTCTGTTTTTAGGGAATGTCGTCGAACTCAAGCTCAATAATATTGCAATTTTTACAAACTGAAATCGTGTTGATAAATGACAAAATTGCATGCATGTTCGAATGTCTTACAATATTGAACAGTTTTTTCATATCAATTTTCAACATAAATTTAAATCATTAATTATTCCTCAGAAGAAGTTAATTTCTTTTATTTATTTTTTTTATTTTACCTGCAATTACTATATATATTACTGCTTTGTGTCTCTATTATTTGGTTTCTCCTTCAGACTACACCATACAATATCATCAGCAACGGAGAACGGAACCGGATATGATAGCTAGAATCAACAATTAAACCAATCCTTCGAGATGAATGGTCAGTACGTGGTCACATAACTGTGAAGTAAATCAGTAATAAGTACGAGAAATGTTCATATGAAAATAATTCTTCATTTTTATTTATTAAATTTAAAATATTAGATATAAATAATTAAATTTATTATCTTTTTACTAGCTTAAATTTTTTAAATAAAATGATATTAGAGTGTAAGTGCAGAATTTGGGATATTTGACTTAATTTATACGATAATTGCATTTAACTAAAAAAAAAATTCACAGTTGGACCAACTGAGCTCATGATTTAACATTAATTAACACACCCATAACTAATAAAACAAAACAAAGTATTGGGGTGCAACAATGTTACTTTGCTAATTTGAATGAGACGATTTCGAATGCTATAAAAGAATTAAACTTTTCTCATGGACACCAATTAATTTTTAGATGATATGGTCAAAGGCTCGATCAAACACAAAGAATTAACCAAGAGGCATCATGTGATTTGCAATCAAACAAAGAATTAACCAAGCTACTTTACTCTCCACAAAGAGAGAAAATGCAAAATTTATGAACATGAGGAAGTACATAGACGACGTATGATGTAGAACGAAATGAAAAGCAACTCTTAGAGGAGACAAAGTATGATCTAGATCAAGTAGCTAGTACTGTTTCATTTCATGAAGAAGTTGGGAGACGACACTGGCTTTCGTACATGTCCGACTAAGGTGTTGCATCACATGTGTCGTTTGAATGAGACTTCATCTGATTAGAATGAGGATAAGACAGTAATTTGCAGGGTGTTCAATCGAGAAAGTGTTCGCTCTGTACAGAGGTCAAACGGTGTTCGACCGAGAGTAATTTGTAGCTTCCAAGTTATGTTGTATTTTCATCCCTTTTTTGAGTGTTTAATTCTCTATTTTCCCTACAAATCATGTGAGTTTTCTTGATTAAATATTTGTAAAAGAATTGTGATTGTTGTTATTGTTAATTGTGCGGCCCATTACACCCATATTACATCAAAGTACCACGAAAGCTTTAGCAAACAAAAAAGGGTAGCCCAACTACATACCTTTGAATGGAATAGTGCCTCTTTTGATGAGTTCATCGAAGCTCAAACATCCCATGAAGCTACAAGCTGAAGAAGTCCAAAGTTGAACCTCCGGGATGCCTAACTCTTTTCCAGCTTCACGACCACAACCCATAATCCCATCCGAAACAATACAAGTGACTGGAGGCACTTGATTAGACAATGAGTTAAGCTTAAGCACAAGCTCTTTAAACGGGGCCAAACAATTTTTTCTTGTGGAATCACATAGGGCCGGGACATCCTGGGTTGCATCACGGTCGGACGGCGGCAACCTGTCCGGTATAGTTTCAAACCGGAAATTCGGCAGCCCCTTAATGTAGTCGGGTCCTTTTGACCGGATCAGTCTCATGTGGTTGAACTCAGTGTTGACAAAGGTTATGTAGAAACCCCTTGTGTGTAGGAGCTTGGCTAATCTCATCATGGGGGTCACATGCCCTTGTGCTGGGAATGGAAGACACACTGCATGGGGTTTTTTGGCTTCAACTGAACCCATGATCGATCCTTATCAAATTAAGCTCTACGACGGAATCAAATCTCAAGGGCTTGGGATAGCTTCCTTCCTTTAGCTTTGCACTATTTTATAGAAAAAATGGTTCAATATTAGCCATATGTTCGATGGGCACTATAAGTCTATAATGAATGAGGTTGTGTAAATATCTTTCTATAAAAAGTGAACTGTTACTGAGTTGGCAATTGGCAAGACAATGAAATGTACGTCCATCACGTATTTAAGTCACGTTGATTTTCTAATATGTCTTACTAGACGGACCTTTAGTTTACCCTCAGTGGGTTGGTTGATGTAACTTTCATGGTCAAGAGGTACTGACAACTCTTGGTTGCTTATAATTAGTACTCCATATATACTCCATGGAATATTGGGTATTAATCGATTCATTTAATAATTTAAGAAAATGAAATTTTGAATCTCTCTCTCAATTATCTCTTATCATTTTTCTCTCAAATGGCATGTATGTTGTGGGGTGTTTTGTTCTTTTAACATTCTTGACATTAAGGTTGTACATGCCAATAACCGCATCCGTATCCACATCATGTGGATATCAATTTTACGTAACTGCATCTGCTTTCACACATCATACAATTACAAATCATTATCTGCTCGGTTGTTTCGGTTATTAACCGCAATTCGCATGTTAGGTAATGGCAATTTTGGGCTTAGCCTTTAAAGCCTCCTTTGAGTCTCTAATTAGACTGTAGACAATATTTTCCCTATTGTCTAATCTAATTTTGACCAAGAGATGAAATGTTTGTTTGCTGGGAGCCTAATTAATTATTCTTTATCCCTTTTATTTATTTATTTATTTATTTTTATTGGGAGTGTAATCTCCCCAAAAAAATCACATATTTTGTCCCATAACTCAAAAATCTGGACATCAAACCAACAATTTCGTTAATCACAAGTAAGCACATATATATATATATATATATATATATATATACATATAAAAAAGTATGCGAATGCAATTAATAACCACATCCACATGTGGTTGGGGGTTTCTGTTAACCACATACGCTATCGATTCTATATAGCACCTGCTGGCTAGCTAAAGCCATGATCAAACAATTTTACATTCTTACAGTCATATACAATCAATATCCCATTGGTTTTGGGTCATTCCATTAAGTAATCTAATACTACTGAAAAATAGTCCAATAATTACTTGAAAGTAATATAATTTGATGATCATCTAAGAATTACACAATAGAATTAAATCTTAAAAATAATTACTACAAGTTATGCATGGAAGATAGAACATGTCATAGACATAGCGGTACGTAACCATATATATATATGGTACCTATGCTTAAAAGAGTTACACTATTCAGTTGCTATATATATGGACCATGGAAAGCCACCTTAATTAATCTTTCAAAATTCTTGTAAGATGAACCTCCAATATCAGTAGCTTCCACTACTTTCTTTTTCCATTCAAGTGCCTTTTGCTTCATTGCCTCCCCCTTATACATACCCTTCCATCACTTCTTTGACAAGTGCTTCAATCTCATCACATTTTACATCTTGGTTGACCTCCATGCCAATTATTTCTCAAGTGATACAAGCGTACTTACAATTTGGTTGTTGTCAGCAAAAAATGGCCAGCAAATAACAGGCACACCAAAACATATGCTTTCTAATGTAGAGTTTCATCCACAGTATGTTACGAAAACCCCTATTGATGGGTGTGCTAGCACTTGTTTTTGTGGACACCAACTCACTAGCAATCCCCTATATATCCTTAGTCTCTTCCAAAAAAGCTTTTGGCAAATTTGCTGAATCTCCTAATACCACGTCCAGCCTAACTATCCACAAAAATGGGTGCTTGCAATTTGCAAGTCCCCATGCGAACTCTTTCAACTGTTGTTTGGTCATTACGGTAATGGTGCCATAGTTTACACACACAATAGATTTGGATTCCCATTTATCAAGCCATGGGAGAAATTTGAAGTCTTCTTTCCATAAGTTTGAACTTAAGGACTTGAGTTGGCTATCGGGCACATGTTAGCCTAGTAAGGGAAGTGAACCTATAATGTAAATGTGAGGGAATATGGCAGAAATTGCTTTTAGTACTTCGTATTCAAACTCATCAAATGTGTTGAAAATGATCGCAGAAGAATTCAAGCAATTCTATGTTTCTGATCTCACAAAATCGAACAAGATGTCATTAGTATCGGTGATTCTAATGAAGGTAGGAAGGTCCTTAAGCTGCATGTTTTTCATGCCCAGAATCCAGTCGATTGGTGTGTCAAGTGTGCCGTCATCTTTGAAGCTTTCGTTTGTAGGACATGGTAGATAAAATTATATTTAGGGAATGTCGAACTCAAGCTCAATAATATTGCAATTTTTACAAACTGAAATTGTGTTGATATATGACAAAATTACATGCATGTCCCAATGTCTTGCAATATTTTTGTTTTTGAAGTGAATCTTTCATATTCATTCATTGAAAAAGATCAAGAGCATAAAGTTCTGATAAATCATAGCCAAAGTTATGAGGTTACAACGTCATAGAGACAAACATAAAAATCTTACAATCAAGTCCTATCTATGGCTTCAATATTCGCTAACTCATGTACAAACTTCAGTTATAGAACATATATGTTCCATGCAGACTTAATCTAATATATAGGTAGCCCATATTCTTAACTTTAATTTTCTCTGCCATGGGAGTAAAGCTCTCCCATCGAAACAAATCCTCCTTGACTCAAAGGCCAGGATAAAAACCTTCACCCCAAAAATCGCTTATGAAAGTAGATTTAAGGAGAAATCAAACCCTTATTCAAAAAATAACAAAAACACAATAAAAAAGCTAGCAAATAGCTACAACAGCTGGGGTGAGGGAGGCGAAGCGCACTAGTCGGCACGTGGTGGACGAGAAGGAGCCGTTTTGCACCGATGGGCAGCTGAGGAGCCGGGGAGCATGGTGGGCCAGCGTGTGGCTAAGCGAGACCAATTCAGGAGACTAGATCTAAATTTGAAAAAACTAGATCTAAAGCCTAACCGATTCTAGGGAGATGAAGAGCGGCGCAACACAGTGGAAGGCAGATGGAGCTAGTGCAGCATAAGCAAAGGGATGGCCGGTGCAATTGGATTGGTCGGAAAAACCAAAAAAATAAACTGAAAAAAAAAAGAAAAAAAGAAAAAGAAAAATTAAAACAAGAAGGGAAGGGGAGGAAAGAAGAGAGGAGTAGGGGGAGAGGAAATGAGGTTTTTTCTCTCTAGGGCCGGCTATTCACAACAGCTAAAAAATGTTAAATCAACACTTATTCGGCGAAGAAGTATCTATATAGTGTTTCATCACATTCTCATTCAAACGAGAATCAATCCGCTCGGACGAGGTAGCAGCCGATCATTTTTATTTCTTCTTTTAGTAGGGTTTACCTTTTTATTTATTTATTATTATTAATAAGTAGTATGACTGAAGATGCTAGCTAGATCACTTACATACGATAGAAGAGCTTCTATATTTGGAAGGTGATTTTTGATTGGATCCAAACATAATTTTCGTGGTTAGAGTTGTAGTTTTTGTTGTTCTTAAGTCACAATTAATTGTGGACTGAATTGTCGTTGTGACGGGTCGTGACTGGGAGATGACATCCAACTACATCGGAAAATTGGTTGTTGGATGTCAATTTGGTGTCATTACTCAAAACTTGGACCAGAAAGTGACATTGAAAGTGTCATATATTGCTTAATTTATCAGTGTCAATGTATACGTGCCTTTTATAGGCATAACTAAGTGTCGGACGAAGAATTTTGGTTTAGGGGGCAAGATTAAAATAAATAAATTTTGAAAAAAAATATTGATTAAAAATATTAAAAATATAATTAACAAAATTCGTAAATAATTTAACTATTGTTTAAAACATATAAACGTAACTTTTAATTTATATTTTCATGCCTAAGCTATAAGCATAAAAAAACGTAAATTAGTTCTCAAATAATGTATTTTTCAAAAAATTATTTATGTATATTATTATAATTAGGGGTGAAAAGGCGGTTACGGTTAGCGGTTATTGGTTAGAACCGCTAACCGTAACCACCTAGGCGGTTAGTGAATTTAACTAACCGCCTCCGCTAACGATTAGCAGTTATTTAAACGACTAATGATCTTTTAATGATTTTTTTTTTTTTTTTTTTTTGAAATTTGAGCTTGGCTTGGCTCACCAATGGCTCACCAAGTAGAATTCCCTGTGCAAGCTCGGCTCACCAAGTTTCATTTAAGTAAAAAATTTCACGTACCTTTGAAGGGAATAATGCCTCTTTTGATGAGTTCACTGAAGTGAAGATATCCCATGAAGCCACAAGCAGAAGTAGTTCAAAATTGAACCTCCGGGATGCCTAATTCTTTCCCAACTTCTCTTCCAAATCCCATAACCCCATCTGAAACTATATATGCAAGTGATTGGAGGCACGTCATATGAGGAGTTAAGCCTAAGCACAAGCTCTTTAAACGGGGCCAAACAATTCTTTCTTGGTGTTAAGAATATTACTTATTATTTACTTCTTTAGGTTTACCTTTTCTACTAGGTTTACCTTTCCTTAACCTATTAGGTTACTTGCCTCTCTATAAATAGAGGCCCTTGTATTCATTATCATATACAAGACTCAATACAATGTAGTCCTATATGCTTCCGCTCTCTCTCTCTTTTCTCTCTCTTTTTCTTCCGCTTCTATATCTCTCCATTATTCTAACATGGTATCAGAGCCACCTTCTCTGGCCTTCAATAAACGTCTTTGACGTTTTCCGGCGCTCCCTTCAGCGTCCTCCCAATTTCGGTCGTCGATCCACAGCCATCGGCTCTCCAAGCGCCTTCATGCTCCTCCGACAATTTCTGTCTGAGCCAATCGCGCCGCCACCGTGACTCCTCTTGGCCAAATAACCACCAAAAGTGGTGTCTTGGCCCTAGAACGGTGGATCTGTGCAATTTCAGCCTATTCCAGCGTTGCACGAGCCTCCACGCTCCGCCCTCAGAAACTGCCGTCTCTCCAACGCGTGGCTGCCGCTCCTCCACACGCCTCCACCTATGTCGGATCTTCGTGGTTTTCACTCCGTTCGATAGATCCGGGCAAGACGAGGCGAGAGCCGTCGAGTACAGCCTCATCGGAACCTCCACGTGCCACCACGCACCGCTAGAAGCTTTTGACGTTCAATCCGGCGCCGCCAGTGGTATCCGGCGAATCCTTCTCTCTGATCCTCACGGTTCTCTATCTTCTCCTCGAGGTTTTCAGCGTATCACTATAACGCTTGAAAGCCCGGAAGACAACCGTCCCAGAGCCGCCGCACACAGCCATATCGGAGCCTTCACGCGCCTCCACGCGCAACCAGAAGCTCCGCGCGTGAGATCCACGCGCCAGGTCGCGCCGCCGTCCAGCCACCGCCTGACACGGTGGTCCGATTGCTTCCCTCAGCCCACCGTTGGATAGATCTGCTCCTCAGGATTCCAGAACAGGTCTCAGATCCTCCATACGAGCTATCACGCGCCGCCACGCGCCACCAGAAGCACCGCACGTCAGATCCACGCGCCCACGCGCCCACGCGCCCACGCGCCCACGCGCTCCACTCGCCCACGTGCTCCACGCGCCCACACGCTCCACGCGCCATCGCACCCACGTGCCACGTCAGCATATCCACGTCAGCATATCCACGTCAGCATAGCCACGTCAGCCACGTGCCACGTCACAGTGCCTCGTCTCAGCGCCACGTCATCGGTGCCACGTCATCAGTACCACGTCATCAGTGCCACGTCACCTGTCCACGTCACCGTGCCACGTCACCAGTATCAGTCTGACCTTGCCACGTCATCAGTGCCACGTCAGCGTTGACTTTGACTGTTGACCGTTGACTTTGACTTTGACCACTGAAAAAAAAAAAAGTTGACCAGGTGTTTCCTACTCAATTTTTCGTCCTGATTTCAAATTTGTGGTCTATTTTTACTTTTGGCATCTCTAGATGGCAGAAAACAAGACTCTTCTTCAAATTTAGGCGTTTGTTTTATGCGGTTCAAGTTGGTTTATGCTTGTTCAATTCGGTTTTATAGCCTGTTCTTTGGCGCATCTCAATCCGGTTCATTCTTCTAGCGGATGGCACTCTCGGGTCAGACCAATCTTTCCTTAGGTCCATGGGTTTTCGGGCCAAAGAAGCCCCTTTCAACCGGCCCACTTATGCCTTGTCAAATGCCGCCATCACCGGTCACTGAATAGCCTCTTCAACCGGCCCTGCTTATCTCAGCCGATCAGGCGAGACGATCTACTAGTTAGATGGGTCAGACTTTCCTTCAGCCGACAAGGCGAGACGGTCCAAGGGTTTCAGGCATGATTAGCCTCTTCTACCGGCCCTGCTTATCTCAGCCGATCAGGCGAGACGATCTACTAGTTAGATGGGTCAGACTTTCGTTCAGCCGACAAGGCGATTCGGTCCAAGGGTTTCAGGCATGATTAGCCTCTTCAACCGGCCCTGCTTATCTCAGCCGATCAGGCGAGACGATCTACTAGTTAGATGGGTCAGACTTTCGTTCAGCCGACAAGGCGAGACGGTCCAAGGGTTTCAGGCATGATTAGCCTCTTCAACCGGCCCTGCTTATCTCAGCCGACAAGGCGATTCGGTCCAAGGGTTTCAGGCATGATTAGCCTCTTCAACCGGCCCTGCTTATCTCAGCCGACAAGACGAGACGGTCCAAGGGTTTCAGGCATGATTAGCCTCTTCAACCGGCCCTGCTTATCTCAGCCGACAAGGCGAGACGGTCCAAGGGTTACGGGCCAAACAAGCCCCTTTTTAACCGGCCTTGCTTTTCTCAGCCGACTAGTCGCGCTACTTCATTACTAGTATATGGTTTTCAAGTCAAATTACAACCAAGTGAACCAAGCTCCAGGTTAAATGCATTGCTCAAATTCAGGCAGAATCCACCGGTCTCTAACAACTTTTATGGCGTTACTTCAGCAATTGTTTCGGCACAAGCAGCTTTTTCGGCGAATTCCTTTTTCTTTCCCTTTTCGTTTATCCAAACTCAATTTTACACATTGAGTTTGAGGGGGGATGTTAAGAATATTACTTATTATTTACTTCTTTAGGTTTACCTTTTCTACTAGGTTTACCTTTCCTTAACCTATTAGGTTACTTGCCTCTCTATAAATAGAGGCCCTTGTATTCATTATCATATACAAGACTCAATACAATGTAGTCCTATATGCTTCCGCTCTCTCTCTCTTTTCTCTCTCTTTTTCTTCCGCTTCTATATCTCTCCATTATTCTAACACTTGGGAATCACATAGGGCCGGGACATCCTGGGTTGCATCAAGGTCGGACGGCGGCAACTTGTCCGGTATAGTTTCAAACCGGAAGTCCGACAACCCCTTTATGTAATCGCATGTGGTTGAACTCAGTGTTGACAAAGGTTATGTAGAAGCCCCTTGAGTGTAGGAGCTTTGCTAATCTCATCATGGGGGTCACATGCCCTTGCGAAGGGTATGGTACTCATACTGCATGGGGTTTTCTGGCTTCATCTGATGAACCCATCTTTAGCAAATTATGCTCTGAGAAGGAATCACATGCCCTCTTTCTCTCTTGGGCCAATCCTCTAAAGCTTCAATTATGGGCCGAAAGCTAAGGTCTTTTTTCGTTTAGTTTTGGCCGGTAGTTGTCCTTTTTCTTTCTTCTTATAAATTGCCATCTTGGGCTTGCGCTTGTAGATCGATCAATGAATCTTGCCGTTGGATTTAAGGGCTTCTTGCCGGCTTGACGAGGAGGACCTGGAACAACTGGATTTAAGGCTAAGGTTGTTCGCTATGTTTAGGAGGGAATATGTTTTCTGTTTTCTATATGTTTCCTCACTTAACATAGCCAATATTTCAATTTAAAAAAAAAAGAAAAAGGAATTCTACTTATTGGGCTGCATCTTTCCTATACTAAATTTCTTCTTTTCACCTCTATACTAATTATTACGCTCATTTTTTTTCCTCACCAAACATAAACAGTTCCGTGGCAATAGATGTTGTTTGCCAAACACACATGATTGGTGGTCACTTGTTAATTGATTGCCACTAGAGGAAATGCAAATTAATTGAGGTGTCCCTACTAGCAGCCATATCGAGTACTTGTGCATGCTTTATTTCCAGGAACCATCCTGGCCGGGAAGCCAAAAATTCCATATGTAAACTTTTGCAACATTTCAACTTAGTCAAAAGTCAGATTGCGAGCAGCCATAGAAAAAAAAGTAATATGAGACTCTTTAGCTCATATGGTTAATAAAGAAAAGCCAGTGTCAAGGGGGAAAAAAAGGTTCATAAACAAATAATGGGATGTGATTGACTAGAGGGAAAATGGGTTAGGAAGTCGTGTACTTTCTGAGAAGGAAAGGGAGGGAATAGGTAGAAGAAAATGTCTTTGGGTAGATTGAAGAGATTAACGTATTAGAAGTGTTTTTAATGAAATCATAATATAATATATAGAGATATTTCTCATGATCCAAATACTTTTTCAAACAAAAATAAAAAAGCATTATATAACAAACGAGCATATTTGTATACATACAGCCTCAAGGTCCAACATTTTCATTTACTAGATTCTACCAGAATGGGGGGAAAATTTTGCACAAAACATTCTAGACCTCGCTACAGCTCTACATCCTAATCAGAACGCACCCTACAATGCCAATTTGTTCTATTTCTTAACGCTTGTGAGCTTGTTAAATTCTAGTGGTCATCGTGTTGATCGGGTAGGAATTGCAAGCATGGATTCGAGCTGATAGTTCATGTGCCACAAAATGCATAGTAGGTCGTGGCTTTGACGTGTCACTCACGCATGTAAGGCTATAGTCACCACAAATGCCAACTCTTGCGCGATTTGGCCTGTGGGTTGTGGGAGTCCTTGGTCCAGAACATCCTTTAGAGGAAATTCTGTACTGTCTAAAATTGGCGTTATTGTTGATTTGGATGATGACAGAGAAGATAGGAGCTCCCTTGTGTGTCTTCCCATCATAACTTTTAATGCCACTACACCAAAGCTATAAACATCACATTTATCCGTTATCCTTATCATGAATGCGAGTTTTGCACATCCATAAAACAAAATCAACATCCGTTTAATGATAAAATATTAGCTTGAAAACTCATACATTGGCTACAAGATAAGAGAAACACTTCCTAATATGAGAAGCCCATTCTTCTATCAAGGGAACTTTTTTTAGGCATTAAATTGTACTATATATATATACAAAACAAAAAATTGTACTTTTTTTAAGGTTTTAATAATTAATATATAAAGGAAAGTGGTCAGTCCATCCTAAGACAAGTACCTTAAATGAGCAGTATAAGCATGCAAAGACTAGAATATTGTTAGCTTACCTGGAGCCATGTAACCATAAGACCCAGCAATTGTTGTTGTTTTTGAACTCTGACTCCAACAATATGTTGTTCACAGTTATGTCTCAGTGCACAACTGAAGGAGTGCAGTCATGGTGCAAGTATGCAATTGCATGAGCCACGCCTTGCACAATTTTCAGCCTTCTTCTCCAGTCCAGTTCTGCTTTCCCTCCCACCCCATACAATACATTTCCCAAACTGCCTTTCTTCACATATTCATAAACCAAGTACATGCACCACCGAGTGGCACGGAACCCATAAAGCTTAATGATATTGTGGTGTCTAACTTCTGTCAACATACGAATCTCATTCTCAAAACTCTTGTGATTAGCAACTAAGTTGCCACTGGATTGTAACATGTTAAATCTTTTAACTGCAACAATTTGACCTGTCGGCAATGCTGCTTTGTAAACGCTTCCAAACCCTCATTTTCCAATACAATAATTCTCCTGGAAGTTTTCAGTGGCCTTCACGATATCCCTGAATGTGAATTTACCGTCTCTTCCCCATATTAGTGACTCGGCCTTCTCCTCACACTCTAAAATTGCTCTGCTTTCTTCTTCTAGGAGTTTGGTCTTCCGGTACCATATTATGAGTCCACCAACAATGGCTGCAGGTAGTACCAATAGGCCGCAAATAGGAATGAGGACAACTAATAGAGATGTATTAGAATGCTTTTTCATTCTGGAATATTGTGTGTAACAAGGAGTTAGTCCTTTTGCATCTCCACACAAACTTGAGTTTCCAGCATAAGCTGTTGCAGGTGCATTTTTGAAAACAGAACTAGTTGGGATCAGACCTGTTAAATTGTTGTAGGAAAAATCGATAGAGATGTTGTTTGGACTAACCATGCGGGAAAATGATGATGGAAATTCCCCTGAAAGTTGGTTGTGTGCTAGATTAAGACTCTTCAATGATGAAAGCCTTGCAAGGTCTTGAGGAATATTTCCTGAGAGTCTATTGCTACTAAGGTCCACCATGTGCACGTAGTCGTTTGTCAAGTTTTTGTTCAATAAGCTTTCACAATTCTCAGGTACAGTTGACTAGATTTTGAGGAATCTCTCCTGTCAAATGGTTCCTGCTCAAACTAAGTGAGAATAGCAGCCTTAGATTTCCAAGTAAAGTTGGAATTTCCTCAGACAATTCGTTGGAGGCCAGATATAAAGCATGCAGTTGAGTCAACTTTCCAAGCTCTACTGGAATTGGACCAGAGAGCTGGTTTTCTAAAAGGCCTAATGCCTCCAAATCGTTCAAGTTCCCAATCTCATGAGGAATTGAGCCAGAAAGGCTATTATTAAACAGAGAAAGAATTACGAGATTTGTCAATATGCCTATTTCCGATGGAATTTCCCCAGACAATTCGTTGGAGCCCAGCTCTAAATCCTGCAGTTGAGTCAACTTTCCAAGCTCTATTGGAATTGGACCGGAGAGTTGGTTTTCTGAAAGGTCTAATTACTCCAAATCTTTCAAGTTCCCAATCTCGGGAGGAATTGAGCCAAAAAGGTTATTATTAAACAAAAAAAGAATTAGGAGATTTGTCAATAGGCCTATTCCAAATGGAATTTCCCCGGACAATTCATTGGAGGCCAGCCGTAAAGCCTGCAGTTGAGTCAACTTTCCAAGCTCTACTGGAATTGGACCAGAGAGCTGGTTTTCTAAAAGGCCTAATGCCTCCAAATCGTTCAAGTTCCCAATCTCATGAGGAATTGAGCCAGAAAGGCTATTATTAAACAGAGAAAGAATTACGAGATTTGTCAATATGCCTATTTCCGATGGAATTTCCCCAGACAATTCGTTGGAGCCCAGCTCTAAATCCTGCAGTTGAGTCAACTTTCCAAGCTCTATTGGAATTGGACCGGAGAGTTGGTTTTCTGAAAGGTCTAATTACTCCAAATCTTTCAAGTTCCCAATCTCGGGAGGAATTGAGCCAAAAAGGTTATTATTAAACAAAAAAAGAATTAGGAGATTTGTCAATAGGCCTATTTCAAATGGAATTTCCCCGGACAATTCATTGGAGGCCAGCTGTAAAGCCTGCAGTTGAGTCAACTTTCCAAGCTCTACTAGAATCGAACCAGAGAGCTGGTTTTCAGACAGATAAAGATATTGGAGCTTTGTCAAAATATCTATTTCCGGTGGAATTTCTCCCGTGAATGAATTTGTATACAGGGACAAGATGATGAGGTTTGTACAAAACCCAAGCTCAGAAGGAATTGTAGAATTCAAGCTATTTATTCGTAGAGAGAGTCTCGAGAGGCCCTTGAGCTGGCTTATTGAAGAAGGAATTCTCCCTTCCAATGAATTGTTGTACAAGCTTATAGTTCGAAGATTGAACAATACTTCAATATCCTCAGGAATAAGGCCACTGAAATGGTTTTGTCCTAGACGAAGATCTTTGAGCTTGAAATTGTGGGAAATTTTTGGTGACAATGGTCCTTGGAATGAATTATCAGTAAGAATAATGTATTTAAGATTGCCCAGATTGGTAAATAAAGATTCTGGTATTGTTCCATTGAACTTATTATGGGACAAATCCATGAAGGTCAAGTTGTGACAATCAAGTATAAATCCTAGGAACTTTGAAGTGAGTCCATAATTGTCATTAAAGGCAAGTTGGGTCAACAAAGGCATGGCAGAAAACTTAGACCAGTCAGGATTTAGTAAAAGGTTTGATCAAGGTCTCAGTAACATACCTTTTGAAGATTGGTAATTTGATATGGGATTTGTCCATCAAGATAGTTGTGGAGAAGACTCACGTATTGAAGCTCCGTTAGCGGGCCTATCTCCGACGGTATTGGCCTAATGAGGTTGTTGTGGTTGAGGTCGAAGCGGGTGAGGTTAAGGAATGGAGTGAAGTTGAAGTGGGCCAGTGGGCCAGTGTTCCAATGAGCTTTGGCAGTGTTCCATTGAGGTTTATCTCAGATACTGTTCCGGTTGGGTCACAGACAATGCTTGTCCAGTTGCAAAGGTTGTTGAGGTTGGTGTGGGATCATGAAGTGAGAGGAGGGGGAGGGGTGTTTTTCCATTTGACAAGAGCTTCTGCTTGTGTTTCTGGTGATGCTGTGATTTGCAATGAAAGTATGGAGAGCAAGACAATAACGTGAAGGAAAAGAAGAGGAGGCTTGGGATTTGCTGCCATGCCTGCCTTTGGACTTTTACGTGTCATGTTTTTTTATGATTGAAGCAAAGAGTGAAAGACAGCCAGGGAGTGTAAGAAAAATAAATAATAGATGGTAGAACATACATTCTCTCTTAGGCTAGCTTTCTAAGATGAGCAGTAATTTAATGTAGTCCCTTTTCAGTCTCACGGCAAGGAAACCAGGTTTGTCTTTGTCACCAACAGGTCGCTTGCACTTCCTTTGAAGTTGACTATTAAAATAGACCGTCAACTGTCAAGGTTCATAATGCACATAGACTTTTTGGTTACATTTGAAAAGCAATTAGTGGATTCACATTGGATTAGATCAGCTAAAGGTTATTTTAATTAGTCTTGTAATAAATTTGAGTGAAAAATTATTTACATCTCTTTAGTTATTTTAGCAAATTTTTTTTTTTTTTTTTTTTTTTTAAGGAAAATTCATTATGATTCCATTGATAGTATAGTCAAGAGCATATGAGTTATTTACAATCACAGAACAAAATAGTTCTGAAAGATCATAACCGAAACTAAAAGATTACATGTCATAGAGGTCAAAAACATATAGATCTTAACTTAAAATCTTATCTATGACGTCAAACATTTGCAAACCTTGCCCACAAGCAAAAAAGTTGTTGAGTTCCTACCGTGTTTATCAAATTCGATGAGGATTGTACATTTACCAAATGTAATATATATGAGTAATTAATGTTATATACTATATTTTTATTTTATAAATACCTCATAATATTAATGTGACAATTCTAATCAACTACAGAGTGTAAACTCTACTATATGAACGGATAATATCATTATTTTCACTATCATTATCCTTGATCTAAGATCAACATGTAATGTCTCCAAGAGGTAGTTCAATCGGCTGGAACCACACTTAATGAAGTGGAGGTCACTAGTTCGAATCTCCTTCCTTCCTCTTGTGCGGACATGTCAAAAAAAAAGAAAAAAAGATCAACATGTAATTTTCTTGGTTAGAATCATGATTTTGAAAACGATCTTAATGACATCCAATAAAGGAGTTTTTTTAATATTTTGGAGGGTGATTTTTCATCGTGTCCGAACTTTTTTCTTTTTATGTCAATTTAGTGTCATAATTGCCTTAAACTTCAACCAGCAAGTTGAGGTGAATAACTGAAAAATTTATTGTAGCCACAACTGTTCACAGTTGGGACGACGGAGATTTTTTAAATATTACGACTACGTAACGTATGCCAAATGTTTATTTTATTAGAAAAAAATGAATAATTAATTTAGAATTTTTTTATAATTCCTCATAAAGCACAATTCTTTATAATTCTTTATATAACACAAAATGAATTTTAATTTTTTTTTCTTTCTTCTTTAAAATTCAAGCAACATGTCACTAATTTTATTTTATTTTTCATTTTTTCTTTTTTCCTTAAAGGAACTCATGAATAAAAAAAAAAATTAAAAATTTAATTAGCGACGTGTTACAGATTCGGCTTCCATGTTGTAAACCAAACTCCCGTATAGATGCCCGGCAAGTTACTCATTAATTACACTAACACCAACCCAAGAAAAACAAAAAACAAACAGAAATTAATTCCGTTAACTCCCTCCCATCCCATCTTCTCTCTCTTTTTTTTTTTTTTTTTTTGACCTTATAGTCTGCTGTGAGGTTCCTCTGAATCATCATTATCAAAATCAGAGACTGGGCTCTAGGGCTTAGCTCTTTACTTTGTTTTAAAATCACTTTCTGATTGCGCGGCTCTCGATTGCGAGCATAAGGACTAAATGTAGTCCTGGCGGTTACAGAAGAAGAGGATTGCTCAATTTTGGAAAAAGCACTGCCTGAGGCTTGCCTGACGGATGAAGCATTGCCTGATGGACTTCCAGTATAAGGTGGACGCCTCAAACCCTTATTTCGAAGGCCTCCTGTCAACATCTTCGCCGGTACTTGAATTTCTTATAAGAAGAACTTTGAATATTTCAAAAATCTTAGCCATTTCTCTGTTTTGTGCCCTTGTTTTTGTAGTTTGATGTTTAATTTTAAAGTAAAAGCTTTTGGCATTTGGTTATTCATTTGAAAATCTGCATTGTTAGGGTGTTTCAAATTTTTAGTTTGACATTTCTTTTGCTTTTTTTTTGCTTCCTGTTTGTTGGTTACTAATTTTGTGTTCTTTTGGCGTGAAGGAAAAATATCTTGTGTAAGAAATCTGCATATTTCTAGCCTATTTTGGGTAGTAGATTCTGGAATTCTAAAGAATATCTGTTGGGTGATTGAAATAACATTGCTATGATCCACTTTTCTGCTGTGTCTATTTTAGTTTTACATGATATTGAGAATTTCAAGTTTTGCCTTTGATATCTTGCTTTAAGTGTATGTTTTGTGTTTGTTAAATGCACGCTCAATCATTTCTTGTAATATGTAAGATTGCTACTTTACATTTTCAAAGTTTTCTCTCACTCGCATTTTTCTTTTTTGGGCTTGCAGATTTTCTGAAAAGATAGCATGGAGGACAAGTGTGCAATTAAGAAAGATGTTTCTGAAGTATTACGTTATCATTAGAACTAATTCTTTTTCATGTTGCTTTTTCTCAAATTCAGTCTTACTAATCGTAATTTATGGCTTGTGCAGTTGATAGGCAATACACCAATGGTATATATCAACAATATTGTTGATGGTTGTGTAGCCTGTATCGCTGCGAAGCTTGAGATGATGGAACCCTGTTCTTGTGGTAAAGACAGGCAAAAATAACTCGTTATTCTTTTATATTGATTGTGTTTTGCTTAATATTAGAGTGATCTAGCAACTAAAGGATTTCCTCGAGAATCTTTGGTTCAGACTAATACATTTGCATAAAATTTCCCATATCTACATTTTTTTTTACAGATTGTTCATACAAATTTAACTTTGCCTCTCTTGTTCTAGAAGAACTGCAACCCATCCCACCCTACACATAAAATTGTCTTTGTGATGGAAGCTATGTGCTCTTGTCTGTTATACAAGTTCCATTACACATCCTATATACATTTTAATTACACTCTATGCTGATGTTAACCCTCATTATCATTGCCTGTTTTTCCTTTTCCTTTAAGGAAATCAAGTTGATTATATTAAATGGATATTGTCAAATTGCTAGATATGTTGCCATATAATTGAACCGTTAACTAACATAGCTTCATTCCTGATATGCTTGAATGAAGCCAAAAGACTGTCCTCATTGAGCACACTAGTGGTAACACTAGCATTAGATTGGCATTTATCGCAAAAGGGCATTAAAGAGTTGATTTGTTTAAGTTTTTGACCAAGGAATTTATTTATTTTTTTAAGTCCTAGAGGGTTGTTTGTTTTAAGTTTAAGCTGCTGCAATAAAGCTGGCTAAGAGGCCAGAAAATACTGGAAAACTGATTGTTGTAAGTCTTAAGTGCCTTCTTCAAATTGAAATAGAATCTTCCCCCTTCCACACTTTGAGTAGAAAAAACTTCTTGTGGTGGCATGGATATGAGTTTGATTACATTGGTAGTTGGAGAAGTTTTTTTAATGTACTCATCATGTTGTACTTTCAGAGAAGGAGAACTTGTGTCTATATACACTTCCAAATGTGACATGGGAAGTTATTCTACCCGTTGAGAAAGTGCCTCTAGAGCTTCATGAGCCACGATTAGGTATTAACTTTGCTAGGGATGGGATGCAAGAAAAGGACTGCATATCACTGGTTGCATTTCATAGTGATTATTGGTTGCTTGCTGTTGCATTCTATTTTGGTGCACGCCTTGGAATTGAACCATGGACATTCGGCCAAAGGCTTGGAGATGCTATCTTGACAAAGTGTAGATTGAATGTACAATTATTAGAATGCTTTGTTAGTAGCTGTAATGTTTGTAAATGTTATTTTCTCTCAAAAGTGCGGTTGCATTTTATTCCATTGTAAAAATTCGGTTAGATCAAAATTAGATCAAAGCATTATTCAAAAGAAAGTGCAAAACAAACTAGATCAAATTGTTAGTAACTAATTGTAATTTTTAAAATCACAATTAGATCAAAATCTTATAATTCCATAGAATAAAAGCTCTACCCATGTTGCAATCTATCCCAAATTACAAAAAGAGCTCTACACTGACATCTTCAATCTTTTTGCTCAACTCAAAATAGTTTTCCAATGCTATATTGTATGCTTCTTCACATTCAACTGCTCGACTGATAAGCTTGACATACATGGGGCATAAAGACTTATATCGATTTGTGACTTCTAAATTGGTGTCTATTATTATTTCATGTCCATTGAAGTCTTGTACAACCTCATTCCTTGTATCTTTTGTCCATCTCTTAAGGATGTACTTCTCTGGAAGTACCTTGATATTCATAACATCAAGTATTTTTAAAGCATGGCCACACAAAATTTCTCATCTCTCAAAATTTCTGCAACTACATGAGATATTGTTTTCTAAAGATTTCCAAATGACTCTGCGATCTTGAGGCTTATCATAAAATGACACTATTTATTCATGAGATGAGTTTCTTTCGATATGCTCCTTAACACAAGCTCTTTGGAACTCTTCGTATTGCTTTTGAAACTTCAAAAATGGTTGAGAAGTATAAATCTTTGCTGCTTGTACTAACATAGGTGATAAGATCTTAATTTTTTGTAACTTTTGTCTTAAGTTATACTCCGCCAACAATTCCTTGTAGCGCTTATTATTCAGTAATCTTTCAAAATGTGTGAAGAACTTTACAATACCATAATCTGACCGTAAATAATTCTTCAAGCTAACGTTCAAACTTTCACTTATTTGTGTAGAATTTATTCCTGCAGAAAAAGACATATTGACATATGCTTTAGCCCATTTCTCTTTCACTTTAAATAAACGTTGTAGCCAAGAATTGTCATGTACATTGTACTTATGAAGTATAGCATCCCAAGCAGTGAGCAAATCCTCTTCCTCTTCCCAAACTTTAAAACATGCATTGAGATCGATCACTTCTATGCCCATTCTCATCTCTTAATAAATGGCTAATATGTTTCAAAGCATTTTGCATTAAATGTCACTTACACAATGATGGTAAGTATTAGGCATCACCAATGAGATAGCATTTGCTATTGCAGGATCTTGATCAGTAAAGATTGTATTTGGCATTTTCCTCGACATTGCTTCAAAGAAAGACTAAAACCCACAAAACCCAAGCTAAACAACAGGAAATACATGGAAACAAAGGAAAACATAGAAAAATAAATAGAACAATCAGAAATACAACAAAAAACCAAGCAAGTGGCGGTGAAGAAGGTGGAGGAGCGGCCGGAGGGGTGTACTGTCCAGGGGAAGGGAAACACGCACCGGCGGGTGACTTCCACGCTCAGGCGCGTGGAGCTCATGCTCCGGCACGTGCAGTACTGGCAACAGATCAGATGGTGGTGGTAAAGAGTTGGGATGACGGTGGTGACTGTGGAGGAGCGGCAGGAGGAGGCTACTGCCCAGGACATGAGGAACACACTTCGGCGCTTGAAATTAAGAGTTAAAGTCTTATTTCGTATATTAATAAGAGGCTGGACCCAAAATCAGTCAAATTAAGGGTAGAGTTAGGGTTTAAAACTCTATCAAATTCTCATTGTCTTTAAATTGTGTGACTCAATCTCTTTTCTTTCCGCTTTCCTCTATCGTGCATTAACTTCTTTAGGAGCCGGAGTGGTGTGGACCGATGATATTTTTAGTTCCTTTCATGAGTCTCACTGCAAGGAAACCAGGTTTGTCTTTGTCACCGACAAGTACTGGTTTGCTCTTAAATATCCTTTAAATTTGACTTATAGTGCACGGCCTAGACTTTTTGATTAGTATTTAAAAAGCAATTGTTAGCTTCATGGAAATAAACCGAGTGTGGAAATTGGAAATTTGCTTACAAAAGCAACAGAAGTTCTTTCCACGCAAGAGTTAAATTAATGGTTGGGGCCAAAGTGGAAGAACGTGCCTGTTACGATCCATGGGCACGTCTATATCTATTTAATCAAGAAAGAATTGTAGCAAATATATATATATATATATTAATTGGCCATATTTGATAACACCATTGAAGAAAAATTGCAAGCTTTTCTTAATGTCACTCTTTAATTGTATGCTAATATGGCAAATTGGAAGTTATACTTCCTTCATCTATCTAAATTGTGTTTATGTTGTTTTTTTATTTTTCTACGTGGTTGGGACATCTCTTATGGTCCAAATTTCATTTTGTTGTATCTAAAATTGTAAGTACATGGCAACATATATACAATTAGATCTATGAAATCTATTTTGTATCATGAAATAATTTTTCACCATTTTAAATAAAATGAATAGGACAAGTTTAAATCTAATGTCATAGTAACTACTCCTATTTATAAGATCTTTTCAATATATGACTTAAAAAAATAACTAATAAAAACTCTATATTCCAATAAGGTACTTGCTCAAACTAAGACAATCTCAAATTTGGCTGATTATGGATGGTGAAATTATTTATAGTAAATACTAGATTATATACATGAAACACTATGGAAGAAACATACAAGTCGTAAGGAGAAGTTACATGGCAAAAGAGAACCCACTATTAGGGTTGAAGTCACTAGCCCTCAACTGGACATCAGCCCTAGAGATTATTCAAAAATACAAAAGATAATACTAGCATACATGGCCTCAAGGTCCAACATTTTTATTTATTGGATGCTACCAGAATGCCAATTTGTTCTATTTGCTTGTGAGCTCGCTAATGGTCATCGTGTCCATTGGGTAGGAATTGCAAGCTTGGGTTCGAGCTGACAATTTTTGTGCTACAAAATGCATGGTGGGTCGTGACTCTGGCGTGTCACTCACGCAATGTAAGGCCATTGTCACCACAAATGCCACATCATGCGCAATTTGGCCGGTTGGTTGTGGGAGTCTTTGGTCTAGCACATCCTTTAGAAGAAATTCTGCACTGTCTGAAATTGGAGTTGCTTTTGTTGATTTGGATGATGACATGAAAGATAAGAGCTCCCTTGGGTGCCTACCCATCATAACTTCTAATGCCACCACTCCAAAGCTATAAACGTCACATTTATCCGTAACTCGCATCGTGAATGCGAGCTCTGCGCATCCATAAAACAAAATCAACATCCGTATAAGGATAAGATAAACACTTCCTAATATGAGAAACTCTTTCTTCTTTGAAGGGTTTCTCATACTCCAATAAATAAGGATCCCCTAAAATTTCTTTTCTGAATTCTAAGGAATTCAAGAGGGAATTTCAGGGACCCGATCCTACTCCATTACTCAAACAACTACCTTTTCTTTTAAAAACTATTTTCATAATTATTATAGTCTATCTTAAAACAAAAATCTAGAAACTAGATTGTCAGCTTACCTGGAGCCATGTAGCCATAAGACCCAGCAATTGTTGTCCAGTTAGTTGTATTTGAACTCAACAATCTAGCAATGCCAAAATCTGAGAGCCGCGGTTCGAACTTTGACTCCAGCAAGATGTTGTTCACCGTTATGTCTCGGTGCACAATTGAAGGAGAACAATCATGGTGCAAGTAAGCAATTGCGTGAGCCACACCTTGCACGATGTTCACCCTTCTACCCCAATCAAGTTCTGCTTTCCCTTCCACCCCATACAATACATTTCCCAAACTGCCTTTCCCCACATATTCGTAAACCAAGTACATGCACCACTGAGTGGCCTGGAACCCATAAAGCTTAATGATATTGCGGTGCCTAACTTCTGTCAACATGCGAATTTCATTCTCAAAACTCTTGTGATTGGCAACTAAGATGTCACTGGATTGTGACATGTTAAATTTTTTAACTGCAACAATTTGACTTGTCGGCAATGCTGCTTTGTAAACGCTTCCAAATCCTCCTTTTCCAATACAATAATTCTCATGGAAGTTTTCAGTGGCCTTTACGATATCCCCGAATGTAAATTTACCCTCTCTTCCCCATATCAGTGACTCGGCCTTCTCCTCACACTCTAAAATTGTTTTGTTTTCTTCAAACAGGAGTTTGGTCTTTCGGTAACGTATTAGGAGTCCAGCAACAATGGTTGCAAGCAGTACTAATAGATTGCAGATAGGAATGAGGATAGCTAATAGAGTCGGATTATAATGCTTTTTCTTTCTAGAACAAAGAGTTAGTCCTTCTGTATCTCCACACAAACCAGAGTTGCCAACATAAGCTTTTGCAGGTGCATCTTTGAAAATGGTACTGTTTGGGACTGGACCAGTTAAATTGTTGTAGGAAAAGTCAATGGCGCTGCTGTTTAGACTAACCATGCGGGAAAATGATGATGGGATTTCCCCTGAAAGTTGGTTATGTGACACATTAACACTCTCCAATTTTGAAAGCTTTGCAAGGTTTTCAGAAATATTTCCTGAGAGTTTATTGCTGCTGAGGTCCAACAATGACTGCAATTCCATTAAGTTACCAAGCTCGGATGGTATTTCACCTATTAGGTTGTTGTTGCTCAAGTCCAAGCTCAATAATTTACCACAATTCCCAAGATCCTTTGGTATGTTCATAGTCAAACTGTTTGTAGACAAATCAAGATCACCAAGCTCACTCAAATTGCCTAGACTTCGAGGAATCTCTCCTGTCAACTGGTTCTTGCTCAGATTGAGCTCGTACAGTCGGCTTAGATTTCCAAGTACAGTTGGAATTTCCCCAAACAATTCGTTGGAGCCCAGATTTAAACGTTGTAGTCGTGTCAACTTTCCAAGCTCGACTGGGATTTTTCCAGAAATCCGGTTTCTGTCCATTTGCAAATTGGTGAGAGATTCAGATTCTGCCAATTCCACTGAGATTTGACCAACAAATTGATTGTCACTAAGAGAAATGAAACTAAGATTTGGATGAACTCCAAATGCATATGTAATGTTTCCACTGAATCGGTTCCCATCAAACCGTACTCTCTTTAGTTGTGAGCATTTTCTTAAGCACTCTGGCAATGACCCCGTGAAGTTGTTGTTATTCATCGTGAAACTTTCAAGAGCAAAGCTGCTGCACAATTCAGGTGGCAATTCTCCATAGAATTTGTTGTGGGAAAAGCCAACATGGATCAGAGGACTATACTTCCCAAAGTCACTCGGAATAGTGCCAAAGAATTTATTGTACAAAAGAATAATTGTCTTTAAATTACGGAGCCTAGAAATGGTGTCTGGCAACTCACCTTCAAGTTGGTTAGTGCCGAGTTCAAGATGTTGCAGAGATCCCATATTTCCAATCTCTGGTGGGATTGTGCCACTGAGATTATTGGTGTAAAGTAGTAAGACTTGAAGGTTTGTGAGCTTCCCAATCTCGGATGGAATTGAGCCATTGAGATTGTTGTAGAAAAGGTGTAAGACTTGAAGGTTTGTGAGGTTCCCAATCTCGGATGGAATTGAGCCAGAAAGCTGATTAGCATGCAGATAAAGATAATTAAGCTTGGAAAGGTGTGATATGTTTGGTGGTATTGTTCCATTGAACTTATTGTAGGACAAATCCAAGAAGGTCAAGTTGTGACAACCAAGTATAAACTCTGGGAACTCTGAAGTGAGTCCATAGTTGTAATAAAAGGAAAGGTTGGTCAACAAAGGCATGGCCGAAAACTTAGACCAGTCAGGATTCAGTAAGAGGTTTGATCCAAGGTCTAAGTAGCGTACCTTTTGAAGATTGGTAATCTGATATGGGATTTTCCCATCGAGATGGTTGTCGAGAAGACTCACGTACTGCAGTTTCGTTAGCCGGCCTATCTCCGACGGTATTGGCCCGGTGAGATAGTTGTGGCTGAGGTCAAAGCGGGTGAGGTTAAGGAATGGAGTGAAGTTGAAGTGGGCTAGTGTTCCATTGAGATTTGCACCTGAGACGGTTATCTCGGAGACGGTTCCGGTTGAGTCGCAGACAATGCTTGTCCAATTACAAAGGTTGTTGAGGTTGGCAAGAGACCATGAAGTGAGAGGAGAGCTAGGGGGAAGAGCGAAGAGAGTGTTTTTCCACTTGACAAGAGCTTCTGCTTGTGCTTCTGGTGATGCTGTGATTTGCAATAAAAGTATGGAGAGCAAGACAACGTGAAGGAAAAGAAGAGGAGGCTTGGGATTTGCTGCCATGCCTGCCTTTGGACTTTCCCGTTTCATTGGTTTTTTAATTCAATCTGTTGAAGCAGAGAGTGATGGTAGAAATAAGATACGTCGCCTGCTCTTAAATATCCTTTGAATTTGACATACAAATTACAAAATAGGATCATATGTATGAAAGGACATGTTTTGCGGGATGGCACTCAAATTTCAAGGAAAATAATTTCAGTATCTTTATGTGACTCTATTTTTATCAAAAGGAGTATTGATTGGCAGCACGCGTCGTGCGTGGCACGCCCACGCACGACAGTGCAAATTTTTTTTTTGTTAAAAAAATTTTTTTGCACGCGGCGTGCCATTACCCTATCAAAAGTAGGGTCACATGTATGAAAGGACATGTTTAGATGGACTTTCACGTTTAATGCTAGCTAGACTTTTTGGTTAATATTTGAAAAGCAATTAATTGCTTCAGTGTGGAACTTGGAAAAATTTGCTTTCAAAAGCAATAAAAGTCCTTTCGACGTCAGAGTGGATTCACATTGGATTAGATTAGCTAAAGGTTATTTTGATTAGTCTAATAAATTTGGGTGAAAATTTATTTAAATATCGTTAGTTATTTTAGCAAACAAATTGTTGAGTTCCTACGGTCTTCATCAAATTTGATGAGGATTGTACACTCACCAAATGTAATATATATATATATATATATATATATATATATATATATAAAATGTTATATATTATATTTTTATTTTATAAATATTTCACAATATTAATGTTACAATTCTAATCAACTACACTGTAAACAGATAATACCCTTATTTTTACTATCAGTATCCTTGATCTAAGATCAACATGTAATTTTCTTGGTTAGAATCATGATTTTGAAAACGATCTCAATGACATCCAATAAAAGAGTGGTTTTTTTTTTGGAGGGTGATTTTTGATCGTGTTCGATCCCTTTTTTTTTTTTTTTTTTGTAGTTGTTAGAATCATAATTTTTGTTGTTCTTTGAGGCACAGTTGTGGATTTAATTTTTCTTGGAGTACTTTTCTTATAATTATTTATAAAACACGGTTTGATGGATCTAGAAGCTAACTTGGTGCTCGTGCCGTGCCTCTATCGTCAATTCTATCAGCTCTTTTCACTTATCAGTTTCATTTTATGTTGAAGATAATTCGACAATAATAAAAAAACATAAGACCAAATTCCAGCAGAGAAATATTTTCTCCCAATTATGTTTGAGAAATTTTTTTAATTCAGTTATTAAATTCATATCTTGTAACTTTAAAAATGAAAATTATATCTTGTGATTCACTCACAAATTTTTAGTAGGAGTAACAAAGCATGTGAGAGGTAAGAACATGTCAATTTAATAACACCAATTAAAAAAAAAAAAAAAAAAAAAAGAACTTTATCCAGAAATTGGAAATTTGCTTACGAAGCAATAGAGAGTTCTTTCCACGTAGGACTTATAATTTATAATTAATGGTTGGGGACAAAAGTGAAAGAACGTGCCTCTTACGATCCATGGACTCGTCTATTTCTATTTAGTCAAGAAAGAATTGTAGCAAATATATTAATTGCGAAGACTTGATAGTCAATGAGTTTGTGGAAAAATTGAGTGAAATGTCGGAACCACGTGATGTTTGCACGGACTAGACTTTTTGGTTAGCATTTGAAAAGCAATTAATTATTAGCTTCATGGAAATAAACTCATAGTGTGGAAATTGGAAATTTGCTTACAAAAGCAACAGAGAGTTCTTTCCAAATTGACATAGAACTTATAATTTATAGGGTTAAATACTAAACACTTCATCAGGTTTTACAATTTTTTTTTTTTTTTTTAGGGTTTAATTTTTATCATAAAAAGTTCTTGTAATTTTGATAATAGACCAAATTAATTTTTCTATCAGTTGATCGTTAGTTGATTTAACGAAATTTCACGTAAACCAATCAGATGTTGACACGTGACACCTACTTAATTTTTAATTTTTTTTTTTTAAATTAAAAAAATAATGTATTTTTTTTTTTTAGAAAAAAAAAAATGCAAAAAAAAAATTGGGGGTGGCCTTGGCCATTCCGAACCATCCCCTTTGGCCATGGGGGTGGGTTTTGGCCACCCCCTTGGGCACCAACGGGGTGGCCGAGCCACCCCCAATTTTTTTTTCATTTCTTTTTTTTTAAAAAAATATATATAATTGCCACGTGTCAACATTTGATTGGTCCACGTGGAATTCTGTTAAGTCAACTAATGGTCAACTGACAGAAGAACTAATTTGGTTTATTATCAAAACTACAAAGACCTCCTGTGATAAAAATCAAACCCTAAAAAAAAAAATAAAAAAAAAAATTATAAAATTTTAAAGAGTATTTAATATTTAACCCTAATTTATAATTAATGGTTGGGGAGTGGGGACCAAAGTGGAAGAACATGCCCCTTACAATCCATGGACTCGTCTATTTCTAGTTAGTCAAGAAAGAATTGTATCAAATATATTAATTGCGAAGACTTGATAGTCTATGAGTTTGTGGAAAAATTGAATGAAATGTTGGAACCACGTGATGTTTGCACGGACTAGACTTTTTGGCTGCATTTGAAAAGCAATTAATTATTAGCTTCATGGAAATAAACTCATACCGTGGAAATTGGAAATTTGATTACAAAAGCAACAGAGAGTTCTTTCCACGTAGGACTTATAATTTATAATTAATGGTTGGGGGCCAAAGTGGAAGAACGTGCCTCTTACGATCATGGACTCGTCTATTTTTTATATTTTATTTTATATATTTTTTTTAAAATAAGAATGCGTTCTCATTGATATAAACTTACGAGAGTGAAATACTTCATCCTAACAATATTGTTGATACAATCAGAAATGGTAAATAACCACTGATGGTTTACATCATTTTTTATCGCCATCTTTGAAAGAGCATGAGTTGCTTTATTGCCGACAAGTGATTATTTAAAAAAAAAAAAAAAAAAAACTGTGGGTTAAAATTTTAAAATCAAAACACGTGTTTCTTTCAAACTATTCTCTTTCTCTCCCTTTCTCAATCTCAACTGCCATCAAACATTGTTTATCCCACGTTATCTAATATCTAATTTAAACTAATATAGGCTCCATTTACTTTAACGTAAAATAGTTTTCAAAAAATGATTTTCGCATTTTATGGTGTTTATTGCGACATAAAATAGTGGTCAACAAAAAATATCTTCCTTTTGACTAAAAATTCTTCTTTAATTTTCGAAAAATGGTTTAAAGTTTTGAAAACCGTAAACCATTTTTCGACTATGAGTATCTCATTCTCAAATCAATGGACCCCATCCAGGACCTCGTCGGGATTTGCCTGGAACCTGCCTGGGACTCACCCAGGACCTGCTCTGGACCCCTGCCAGGACCTGACCGGACTTGAATGGGACCCACCTGGACCTGCTCAGGACCCACCCAAGACTTGACTGGTACCCACTCGAGACTCGACCGACACCTGCCCGGGACCCCAACTAGACTTGCCTGGGACCCACCCAGGACTTTACTGAGACCTACCCTGGACCTGACTAGGACCCACCTGGGACTTGACCGGGACCCTCCTGAGGCTTGCATGGGACTTGCTCGGGACTTGACCAAGACCTGACCGGACCTTCCTAGGATTCGCTGGTTCCGACGAGGACCCAAACAAGTCCCAGCCGGGTCCCGGTCAAGTTCCTGACGTGTCCCAAGCAAGTCTCGGGAGGGTCTCGGTCAAGTCCTGGGTAGGTCCCAGGCAGGTTCCGGTGGGGTCCTTGGCAAGTCTCGGGAGGGTCTTGGTCAAGTCCCGGGTAGGTCCCAAGCAGGTTCCGGTGGGGTCCCTGGCAAGTCCCAGGCAGGTCTTGGGAGTAGGTCTTAATCAAGTCCCGGGACACTGTCGGGACTTGCCCAGGACTCGAGCCGGGACTTGATTGGGATCCGCCCGGGACTTTACTGAGAGATAACGAGACCTTCCCGGGACCTGACTGGGACCCGCCTGGGACTTGATTAGGACCCGCCCGGGACGCATTGGAAAACATTTTCCTTGAAAATGATTTCTTAGAAAACATTTTCCGATATTTGGCATATACAAAAAATCAGGCAGGTCCCGGTTGTCGAAAAACATTTTCAGCAGAAAACATTTTTCGGTTTTTGGTGTGTACGCAAAATCATATTAAACACTAAATTACGAAAATGTCCCTATCGGGTCTTGGGCGAGTCCTACTAGGGTCTGGGCGGGTCCTAGGTGAGTCACAGTGGGGTCCTTGTGAGACTCGGTTCGAACACCTCTAAGACTTGGTCAGGACATTTTTGTAATTTAGAGTTTAATATGATTGAATGAAAAAATATTTATATAAAAAAATTAAAAAAAAAAAATTGATTTTCCGTGCGCGCGCTAAACGCTGTAAAATGTTTTCGGTAGAAAATATTTTGAGGGAAAATGACTTCCCTGAAAATATTTTCCGATAGAAACCATTTTACGTTGAAATAAATGGAGCCATAATCTAAGAGAGCCCCTACTATCAGGTTATGGTGTAAACCGGCCCTTTTACAGTATCTAATCGCCATGTGACACATCATCAATTTAAGAAAAATGCAAAAAATGAAAGTGAGAACAACCACACCAAATCAGAGAAAAAAAAACAATAGTTGGTCTGGCCTGGACGCACAGCGTGGGTTCGACGAGACCCACTGTAATGCCCCGATAAAAACAACTGCTTTTATTAAGGGATTTTCTACTACTAAGAAGGTTTTATAATAAAAACTCAGTAACAAAGAGCCTAAGACTATATCCAAACAAAATCCCCTTTGAAAACTAAGTCTAAAAGACCTAAACCCTGTGAGTGGACGTACGCTAGGGTTGCCGGACGTACACCTCTGTCTTCAATGCGGACATACGCGGGAGGACCACCGGACGTAAGCTCTTCAAAAAGTACACGGATGTACGTGGACCACACGGGCATACGCCACTTTTTGGAATATCCCTTGGTTAATATCTGGACGTATGCTACACTCTTTGCACCGCTGTGTAAATAGTACCGGACGTATGCTAGGGTTGGTAGAAGTTTGCTACTTTTTTGGAGAGTAGGTAGCACCCCTTACCTATAAATACCCCACCCCCCTTCGCTATTTCTCACCCATTTCACCTAGAGGCCACCTTTGTGAGTTTTGTGAGAGTTTAGAGGAATTTGGAAAGAAGGTGGGAAGCCCGTGTTCTTAACAAATTTCGAGGTAACCCCTTGCCCATTCTTGTTCCCTATTCATATTATTATTGTTTTTCTACATGTTCTAAGTTTTAAAAGCACCATGTTAAAGTTCTTGCATTATTTCTTACAAAGCCTACAACGTTTTCAAAAAGAGTTTGAAAGAGCCTTCAATTTTATGATGATTGGGTTTTCTTAGGTTAGTGCTGTCCCGAGGGACTTACAATACAGTGCCGGTGTCCCGACCATTGTACATTATTGTATATAACACTAGCGGCACGATTGAGTCTGACCACGGGTGGCCCACATCACTAATGATGTTCGTTCTGTAGTAACCTAGCCATTTGAGAATGGCTGCACCGGGTCACGAAACCATTAGATCCAAAGCCTACATAACACACATTTGACCATAAAATAAAGTCTATATAGTAAACTCATGGCCATTATACCGCACGTACTAGTGTACAATGCATCTTATTAACCAGTTCAAAATACAGTTACCAAGTACTTACCAAAAAGTAGTCATGCTCATATCATACTTGTGGTCAGTCAGCTGACATATTCTACGTTTTTAAGGAAAAAGTTCGTGAGTATTTACTTATATCGTACGCTCGCTTGAATCCTCCGACATTGCTAAATCCTGTTATAACGGAACATAAAGCACCGTTATACATAATGCTAGAGGACTCTTAAGAGTAAAATGCTAGGTTAACTTGATGTAAGGGATTACTGGGTCCTAGGTTGCACAAAACGAGCTAAGGCAGAGTTCTGCCCTTCTGACCGTACGTTCGCGTTTGAGAGCGTACGTCTGGTCAGAGAGTAGGCATTTCGGCCAAAAGCTCTCTAACAGGGTTTTAAGGCCTTCATGCGATCTAAGGGCTACCATAATTCCTTTTAAGCTATAAAACTTAAAAAAGTAAAAAACATATTCCAAAGGATGGCAAATTTAAAATAAATAATAATAAAAAAATCCATTGTATAAGAAAAAAATTAAAAAATTAATGTTTTTTTTTTTGGTTATAAATTTTTTTATTTTTATTTTTATTTTATTTTTATTTTTTAAAATAAAATTTTCTGTTTAAAAAAAATTAACAATTTTCGTTTTAGAAAATTAAAATTTTTGTTTCTAGAACAATTTTTTTTTTTTAATTTATTTTAAAGAAAAAATCATTTTTTAAAACAAATTAAAAATTTTTTCGTTTATTATTATTATTATTTTTTTAAAAAAATCTTTCTTGTTAAATTAAAATTTTCGTTTTTAAAAATTTATTTTTTGAATTTATAGGAGTATTTTTGTCTTTTTATTAGCGTTAGGGGAACATTGATAATATTTTAATAGTTTAAAAAATATTATCACAATTAAAAATTTAAAGATATATTATTAATTAGATAGTATTTAATGGAGATACGTGAACTTTACTCTCGCATTTGATTAACTTTGTAATAAACAATGATAGGGGAGATTTTTTTTTATTTTTTATTTTTATTTTTGGTAAGTGGAGGACTTCTTTCCTGCATATCCTTTTCACAGGGGTAGTGGAGGACTTCTCTTTTGTCTATCAATTAATGAAGGAAAACTGGATGACCATTAATTTCCACAGGGGAAGTGGAGGACTTCTTTCGTAAAAGTCATGTCCAATACGATTATTGCAGTAAAAGATAATTTCAAGAAATGAGTGATAACTTAAGGAGACCAATGCCATTCACGTTTATTCTATTCCCATACCAACACAACTCGTCAAACAAGGGAATGAAATGTGTGTATATAATTGGTTCGCTTTCCGTTTGTTAAAGGCTTTAGAGGTTTTAGTGGAAATATATTTTTTGGACGTAAAAATATATATATATATATAAGATTTTTTTTTTTTTGGTAAAAATTTTTTGTTTTGTAATGATTTTTTTTTTTAAAAAAATTTTAACAGTAATAAAAAGTGATTGGTATAATGTAAAAAATAAGAATGTTGAGAAAATGAAAAAGTTAGATAATAGTATCAAGTCTCAAAGGCTTTTGCCAAATGAAGCCTAGGAGTTGTTTGTTATCAATTTGTGAAAAAAAATAAAAAAATAAAAAAAATAAAAAGAGTAATAATTAGTATAGAAAAGTAAAAAAATGGTATTGAAAAGTGAAAAAATTTTATTTTGTAATATTTTTTTTATTTGAATAGTAGTAAAAAATAAATGATATGATATAAAAAGTGAATCATGTTATATAAAAAGTGAAAATGTTTTGATATAGATCTTGTTAACAAAAAAAAAGTGAATAGTATTTAGGGGATGGGAAGGGAGAGAAAGTTGTTAACAAACAACCCTGAACTCTAATTGTTGAATGTGCAAAGGACATGGAAGAATAGACCACTTGCAACTTTTTTCTTGGAATAGACTATTGAATACTTATATTTTGACATAAAATGATTTTTAGAAAATTTTTATTTATTTTTTAATAATTTTGGGTGTTTGGTGCGATGGAGAGTAATAGTCAATATAAAAAATATTCGTTTGATCTAAAAAATTTATTTAATTTTCGTAAAATAGTTTTCATTTTTTAACACCATAAACCATTTTCGAGTTTGAGTTTCTTATTCTCAAATATACGGACCTAGCCCGAGACGTCTCTGAGACTTAGATGGGCCACTGTTCTCTCGTAAAACCGATTCAATAAGAGAGGGTTGCCCATTCCTTATAAACATGCCTAAGATCTTGTCCACATGACATATGAGACTATTTCTCAATACTCTCCCTCATGTGCAGGCTCATATTTTTCTTGGTCCCTGTCACGGGGTAAGTAGTGTGGGCGTTCATTTGTCTTGTGGTGGGATCTGATACTATGAAGAAATTCGTGGGCCTAACTCATCTCATCAAACTGATTCAATAAGAGAGGGTTGCCAATTTTTTATAAACAAGCCCAAGATCTTGTCCACAGGCAATGTGAGGTTATTTCTCAACACTAACTACATCGAAAAATTGGTCGTTGGATGTCAATTTGGTGTCATTGCATTAAAACTTGGACTAGAAAGTGATATTGAAAGTGCCATATATTGCTAAATAGATGCTTATTTTATCAATTTATACGTGCCTTTCATAGGCATAAGAGTAAGTTGGCTAAGAAAAACTAAAAAACAAAAAAAACAAAACAAAAGGTTAACCTCGGGGGAAAAGAAAAAACCAAAGATTAGGAGGAAAAAGAAACAAAAGTCGTATGAATCAATTTCCAGTTTGTATTGAGAAAAAATATATGAAATATAGGATCATTGGTAGGAAAATCCATGAAATATTGTACTGATGTTGGGCATCTTTTCCAATATGATACATCAGGCTACTAATATTACTGAAAACAATCGAATAATTACTTGAAAGAAATATAATTTGATGATCATCTTAGAATGAATAAGAATTAAATTTTAAAAATAATAACCACTAATTATGCATGAAAGATAGAACATATGAAAGATAGAGTTGAAACCATGGTAGCTACATAGCGCTTAAAATAATTATACTGTTTAGTTGCTATATGGACCACAGAGAGTCTCCTTAATTAACATTTCAAAACTCTTGTATGATGAACTTCCAATATCAGTAGTTTCCACTGCTTCCTTTTTCCATTCTAGTGCCTTCTACTTCTTTGCCTTCCCCTTATCTCCTTCCATTACTTCTTTAATAAGTGCTTCAATATTCTCATCATATTTTACCTTATGGTTGACCTCCACGCCAATTCCCCAGGTGGTACAAGCATACCGACAATTCATTTGTTGCTCAGCAAATATGCCAAATAACAGGCACGCCAAAACATATGCTTTCCAATGTAGAATTTCATCCACAATGTATTATGAAAACCCTATTGATGGGTGTGCTAGCACTTGTTCTTGTGGGCACCAACTCACTTGCAATCCCCTATCCTTTGTCTCTTCTAAAAAATCTTCAGGCAAATTTGCTTAATCTCCCAATACCACGTCCGGTCTAACTATTCACAAAAATTGGTGCTTACAATTCGCAAGCCCCCATGCGAACTCTTTCAAATGTTGTTCAGTCATTATGGTAATGCTACCATAGTTTACGTACACAACAGATTTGGGTTCCCTATTATCAAGCCATTGGAGACATTTAGTCTTCTTTCCATAAGCTTGAACTTAAGGACTTGAGTTGGCTATCAGGCACATACCAACCTAGTAAGGGAAGTGGACCTATAATGTAAATGCGAGGGCATAATGCAGAAATTGCTTCTAGTACTTCGTATTCAAACTCATCAAATGTGTTGAAAATGATCATAGAAGAATTCAAGCAATTCTGTGAAGGGTTTCTCATACTCCACTAAATGAGGATCCCTTGAAATTTCTTTTCTGGATTCTAAGGAATTCAAGAAATAATTTCAGGGGACCCGATCCTACTCCATTACTCAAACAGCTACCTTTTCTTTTAAAAACTATTTTCATAATTATTATAGACTATCTTAAAACAAAAATCTTGAAACTAGATTGTTAGCTTACCTGGAGCCATGTAGCCATAAGACCCAGCAATTGTTGTCCAATTAGTTGTATTTGAACTCAACAATCTTGCAATGCCAAAATCTGACAGCCGCGGTTCAAAATCTGACTCCAGCAATATGTTGTTTACAGTTTTGTCTCGATGCAAAATTGGAGGAGTGTAATCATGGTGCAAGTGTGCAATTGCATGAGCCACGCCTTGCACGATTTTCATCCTTCATCCCTGGTCCAGTTCTGCTTTCCCTCCCAGCCCATACAATACGTTTCCCAAACTACCTTTCTCCACATATTCATAAACCTAGTGCATGCATCCCCTAATGGCACAGAACCCACAAAGCTTAATGATATTGCGGAGCCTGACTTTTGTCAACATCCGAATCTCATTTTCAAAATTCTTGCGATTGGCTGCTGAGATATCACTTGAGTATGACATGTTAAATCTTTTAACTGCAACAATCTGACCGGTTTTCAATGCAGCTTTGTAAACGCTTCAAAATCCTCCTTTTCCAATACAATAATTCTCATGAAAGTTTTATGTGGCCTTCACGATATCCCTGAATGTGAATTTAACTTCTCTTCCCCATATCAGTGACTCAACATTCTGTTCACACTCTAAAATTGTTTTGTTTTCTTCAACCAGGAGTTTGGTCTTCCGGTAACATATTAGGAGTCCAGCAACAATGGTTGCAAGCAATACTAATAGGCCGCAGATAGGAATGAGGACAGCTAATAGAGTCGTATTAGAATGCCCTTTCATTCTGGAATGTGTGTAACAAGGAGTTAGTCCTTCTGCATCTCCACACAAACCGGAGTTTCCAACATAATCAGTTGCATAGACTAACCATGCGGGAAAATGATGATGGGATTTCCCCAGAAAGTTGGTTATGCGACACATTAACACTCTCCAATTTTGAAAGCTTTCCAAGGTTTTTAGGAATATTTCCTGAGAGTCTATTGCTGTTGAGTTCCACTGTAACTGCAATTCAGTTAAATAACCAAGCTCGGATGGTATTTCACCTAACAGGTTGTTGTTGCTCAAGTCCAAGCTCAATAATTTATGACAATTCCCAAGTGCTTTTGGTATGTTCCAGTCAAATTGTTTCTAGACGAATCAAGATCGCCAAGCTCACTCAAACTGTCCAGACTCCGAGGAATCTCTCCTGTCAACTGGTTCCTGCTCAGATTGAGCTTGTATAGTCAGCTTAGATTTCCAAGTACAGTTGGAATTTCCCCAGACAATTCGTTGGAGCCCAAATTTAAACCTTGCAGTTATGTCAACTTTCCAAGCTCGACTAGGATTTTTCCAGAAATCTGGTTTCTGTCCATATGCAAATTGGTGAGAGATTCACATTCTCTCCATTCTGCTAAGATTTCACCAACATATTGATTGTCACTAAGAGAAATGAAACCAAGATTTGGATGAACTCCAAATGCATTCGTAATGCTTCCATTGTATCGGTTCCCATCAAACCCCACTTTATGCAGTTGCTTGCAATTTCTCAAGCACTCTAGCAATGGCCCTGTAAAGTTGTTACCATTCACTATATTCAAGAGCAAAGCTGCTAACAATTCAAGTGGCAATTCTCCAAAGAAGCTATTGTTGGAAAAGCTAACATTGATTAGAGGACTATACTTCCCAAAGTCACTCGGAATAGTGCCAAAGAATTTATTGGAGGAAAGAAAGATTGCCGTTAAATTACCAAGCCGAGAAATGGCGTCCGGCAACTCTCCTTCAAGTTGGTTAGTGTTGAGATCAAGAATTTGCAAAGATGCCATATTTCCATTCTCCGGTGGGATTGTGCCGGTGAGATTGTTGGAGTAAAGTTTTAAGACTTGAAGGTTTGTGAGGTTCCAAACGTCTAAGGAATCGGACCAGAGAGGTGAATTTCTAAAGGTCTAATTCCATCAAATCTTTCAAGTTCCCAATCTAGGATGGAATTGAGCCAGAAAATTGATTTTTAGACACTTGTAAGACTTGAAGGTTTGTAAGGCTAAAGACTGTTTGAGGAATCGGACCAGAAAGTTGGTTTTGTGAAACGTCTAATGACACCAAATCTTTCAAGCTCCTAGCCTCGGAGGGAATTGAGCTAGAAATGTTGGGAGATAAAGTGGTTATAGAGTTTTTATCAATAGTACATTAATATAATTAATTGAACACAACTCTAGCTAAAAAGCCTAAGTTAATAGGCTAAGGTATACTTAGGTATATTAAGTAATCTTTTCTTTTATATTTTTTCAATGTGGGATACAACACTCACAAGTGCACTCACAACAAGAAATGTTATTATTAAACAAAAAAAGTAATTGGAGCTTTGTCAATAAGCCTATTTCGGGTGGAATTCTTCGAGTGAAACGATTCTCCAGAAGTTGCAAAGAGATTAACTCAGTCCAATTTGAGAGAAAATACGGTGAGATCACATCAGAGAGAGAATTACCAGATAAACCCAACTCTTTAATTCTAGTCAGGTTGGTCAAGGACAAAGGCAATTGTCACGCCCCCGATTAAGGTGAATAGGGGAAACGCGAACTTAAAAGAAAATCACAACAAATAAGGAATAATTATCAGAGATCATCGCATTAATACTAAGTATCAAGTAAAGATAGGCAGTCAAAAGTTATGTAGGATTAGTGTTTTACTATGAACATTACAAAATATCGTTTACATGAGCTGGGAA
>NC_081551.1:3742966-3748344 GCF_901000735.1 Corylus avellana | reverse complement strand
ATGCAGATGTTATGCACAATAAATAAATTAAATGACAATTAATACAAGAATATGAAGTGACTTATGAGATATACAAACACTTCTTTTTTCTTTCTTTCAAAACTGCTGTTTTACCCTTTTAACCCGACGCCACAATTTTTACCGTGAGTAGCGCATGTTGGCTTTGTCCCGAAGGACCTATATGCTCAGTCTGTCATCACAGGGGACAGCTACCAGGTTGGGAACTTCCCTAGGTGAAGGCCACCTGGCCGGTAGCACACACCTGTCCATATCCATCCCTTGGTGTGCTTGCCATGCTACCCTATGCGGTACCGATCGTCACTATAATCGTGTCTCGGGTTAAACATTTAAAACCATAAGTGCACATATAACATTTTATATAATCTGTAAATTCATCTGTGCCATGAATTTTGAGAGCTCTTTTCATAATTGCAGTTATGCATAGATCATGAAATATGGTAACTGTAGCATGAAAATTCTTAAACAATGACATATGAATAAATAAAACTTGTCATAAAAAAAAAAACGAAAGGAAGTGCAATTAAAAATCATGTAAGTGAATAAAAATCCCCAACATTTTATTTCAAGGATTTATAATAAAATTTGTTGGGGGTTTTGGTGTTGTGTCCCCTTACTTGGATTTGACGCCGGATTGGATCGAGTCGTCCTTTCACCTAAATAAATTATAAAGATGAATTTAGAAGTGTTTTTAAATTTTTAGTCAAAGTTTTCAATAAAACATATATATATATATATATATATATATATATATATATACATGTGTGTGTGTGGGGGGGTGCACGGTTCCCCATGTATAAATGCACATGTACATATATATACACATAATTCACATTATATCAATTTCTCTCCCAATCTGCTGTGCACGTCTATATATATAGATATTTATAAATATATATATATATATATATGATATCCAATATTTCCTCCCAATATGCTACATACGTGTACTTATATATATATATATAACATCATGACTATATATGTATATATATACATGTGTGAGGTGCTAAACATTTATTCATGAGATAAAAATAAAATTTTATTATTGCTATTATCATTATCATGGATGTATAATACTTAATCACCAAAAATCTGTCTAAACAAAAAAATATATATAACCTACAACTAACATTTCAATATTAGCAGGAATCCTAAAATGCTCATAAAAGCAAATACTAATTTTTTTTTTTTCCTAATTTCTTTCAATAAAATAGCAAAATAATGAGAAGGGGACTTACTGTGGTTTGCAAGAGAAGGAGGAAAGCAAGCTGAAATAGGCTTAACTTGCTACTGGTGGCGTGAGAGAAAGAAGGAGTTTTGGGCAATATATAATGGAGAAGGGTGAGTTAGCTCTTGACAAGTGTGATATACCTAGGGAAGGAGGCATGCCACATGCACCCTCACGTGGGGTCATGCATGAAATCCATGGAGAAGGGTGAGACACCTTGGTTAATAGGTGTCCAAAAGAATTCAAGTGTTGACACTTTTTTTTTTTTTTAATTTTTTTTTAAAATTTAAAATTTTAATTTATTATTATTATTATTTTTATTATTAAGCAATAAATCTTAAAGCTCTCAACTAATTAATAGGCTAACAACCCCTCTAATATTCTCCTAACTAAAAGAGTCCTCAAATATATATATATAAACAAAAAAAATGCTTTTTAATTTTAATCCATAAAATATATAAGATATCACAGCAATTCCCCAGTGAATGAATTTGTAGCTAGGGCCAAGAAGGTGAGGTTTGTACAAAACCCAAGCTCAGAAGGAATTGTAGAATTCAAGCTATTTATGCTAAGATCGAGTCTCGAGAGGCCCTTGAGCTGGCCTTTTGAAGAAGGAATTCTCCCTTCCAATGAATTGTTGTACAAGCTTATCGTTAGAAGATTGAAAATTACTCAAATATCCTCAGGAATAAGGCCACTGAAATGGTTTCGTCCTAGACGAAGATCTTTGAGCTTGGAAAGGTGGGAAAAGTTTGGTGACAATGGTTCGTGGAATAAATTAACAAAAAGATAAAAGGGATTCAAGCTTGCCCAGATTGGTAAATAAAGATTCTGGTATTATTCCATTGAACTTATTGTGGGACAAATCTAAGAAGGTTAAGTTGTGACAATCAAGTATAAATCCTGGGAATACCTGAAGTGAGTCCATAATTGTGATTAAAGGCAAGGTGGGTCAACAAAGGCATGGCTGAGAACTTGGACCAGTCAGGATTTAGTAAGAGGTTTGATCCAAAGTCTAAGTAGCGTACCTTTTGAAGATTTGTAATCTAAAATTAGATGGATAGCACTCAATTTTCAAGGAAAATAATTTCAGTATCTTTAATTTTATCAAAATTATTTATTTATTTTGACTTTCCAGTAAAAAAATTTGATGGATCTAAAAGCTAACTAGGTGCTTGTGCCGTGCCTCTATCGTCAATTCCATAAGCTCTTATCACTTATCATTTTCATTTTATAACCAAGATAATAATAAAAAAAACATTATACCAAATTCCAACCGAGAAATATTTTCTCGATTTTTTTTTTTAATTCATATCTTGTAGCTTAAAAAATGAAAATCATATATATCTTGTAATTTAGTCTTAAATTTTTAGTAGGAATAACAAAGTATGTGAGAATTACGTATTCTAAGAACATGTCAATTTAATAATACCAATTCAAAATAAAAATAAAAACTTTATTCAATTACCAGTCAAACTGTTTCTAGACAAATCAAGATTGCTAAGCTCACTCAAATTGCCTAAACTCTGAGGAATCTCTCCTGTCAAATGGTTCCTGCTCAGATTGAGCCTCAACAACAGGTTTAGATTTCCAAGTACGGTTGGAATTTTTGCAGACAATTGGTTGGAGTCAAGATTTAAAACGCCTAGTTGAGTCAACTTTCCAAGCTCTACTGGGATTTTTCCATAAATTCTGTTTCTATCCTTCTGCAAATTGGTGAGAGATTCACATTCTCCCCATTCCGCTGAGATAATTTCCGGAGCACATGATGTGCGCAATCCCACCCATGACCCAACATATGATTGTGGTCACATGTTAATTCATTATGATCATGTTGATTGGATAGGAATTGCAGGCTTGGATTCTTGACAACTCTTATGTCACAAAACGTTGACTCTAACATGTCACTCATGTATTGTAAGGTTATAGTAACCATAAATGCCAATTACTCTTGGCGCAATTAGGCATGTGGGTTGTGGGAGTCCCTTGGTCTAGCACGTTCTTCAGAAAAAATTATGCACTCTTTGAAACTAGTATTGTTGTTGTTGATTTGGCTGATGATAAGGAAGATAGAAGCTCCCTTGGGTGCCTTCCCATCATAACTTCTAATGCCACTACTCCAAAACTATAAACATCGTATATATTTATCTATTACTCTCATCATCAATGCAAGATCTGCACATCCATAAAACAAAATCAATATCCTTTTAATGATAGAATGTGAGCATGAAAACCCATACATTGGCAAGAAGATAAGATAAAAACTACCTAATATGAGAAGCCCATTCTTCTATCAAGGGAACGAAAAAAAACAAAAAAACAAAAACAAATTATGCTCTTTTGTACTTATCAGATCCCATACTTCACTGGATGAGGATTTACCTAAAATAGTCTACTTGAAATTTTCTATCCTTTTTGAAGAAATTAAAAAATATATTCACTCCCAAAGCAAGTGTATGGGTTAAATTCACTTTGCCCCCATGAAGTTTAAGAAGTTTTTCAATTCGAACTTCAATGTTTAAAAATTGGCAATGTAACCCCCTAATGTTTCAAAAATTTTCAATTCAGGCCCTCCGTTACTAGTTTCTGTCTAATTAGATGGAAATCATCCCATGTGCGTCTCACATGCACTACAAGAAATTAGGTCTTTAGGGGTGACTTTGAGTCGCCCCTAAAGGTCCTAAAGTGGACGCTGTTGCACGCTGTTGGCAACAACGTCCACTTTTCGACCCTAAAGGTGTCGACGCTAATAGTCCAACCCTAATGATCAAATGTGTGATTATCAGGGTCCACTTAAAAGTCGACCCTAATGATCACTTTTAGCGTCCACTTTATCGCCCCTAAAAGTCGCAATGTTTGGACCCTAAAGATGATGTAAACGGAAGCGAAAGTCGACCCTAATAGTCAAGCATTAACGTCCACTTTTAGTTAACCATTAGGGTCGACTTTATGGACCCTAATGGCCCTTAAAAAAAAAAATAATAAATAACTATTAACGTCCAAATTAAAGTGGACGCTGATAGTTGACCATTAGCGTCCACTTTTGTGGACGCTAATGGTCCTAAAAAATTAAAAAAAAAAAACTAACTATCAGCGTCCACTTAGAGTCGACCCTAATGATGACTTTTAGCGTCCACTTTATCGACCCTAAAAGACGCATGTTTTGACTCTAAAGATGATGTACACAAAAGAATTAGTCGACGCTAATAGTCGACCATTAGCGTCCACATTTGTGGACGCTAATGGTCCAAAAATATTAAAAAAAAATTGACTATCAGCGTCCACTTTTGAAGTGGACGCTGATAGTTGACCATTAGGGTCGACAAACCCTAATGGTCCTAAAAAATCAAAAAAAAAAAAAAAAAACTACGATCGATAGCAGCATCAGTAGGTTTTCAAAATTTGGTGATCGATCGCACTTGGAGTGCGATCGATTGCAGCATCAGTAGGTTTTTGGAAATTTGAGATCAATCGCACTCCAAGTGCGATCGATCGCAGCATCAATAGGTTTTCGGAAATTTGAGATCGATCGCACTTGGAGTGCGATCGATCGGAGCATCAGTAGGTTTTCAAAATTTTGGGATCGATCGCACTCCCAAGTGCGATCGATCGCAGCATCAGTAGGTTTTCTAATGATTTCCAATTCAAGTGAAGAACAATTCACACAAATAACATCAAAAGTCAACTGACTAGTCTTAGCAAAAAGAGTCACTAATTCATTAAGATCTTGAAGGCTTAAATATATCATATTTGTAACTCTGACAAATGACAACTAAAAGGCCAAACTGCAGTCCATTCTTATCCATGCAACACATATCAACTGATGTTAAAAATTAGACTTTCAGTCAGCTCATTATTTATCAACCCACTTAACTTGTCTCAAGAGTCATGGAGAGATGAAGACCACATGAAATTAGTCAAAATACAACCACCAACCTCTTGTTGAATGTGGACACCTAAATCTCCAAATACAATGTTCCCAGACGCATCTTTAGCATTAGTTTTCTGAAGAAAATTCTGCATCAAAAAACAACGACATACTGAATTTTACTCTTCATCTTGGGGAAAAATATAATGAAGAAGTTATAAGATCTATGCAATGCAATGAAATGAACACAGGCAGTTTTTC
>NC_081551.1:3683450-3742866 GCF_901000735.1 Corylus avellana | reverse complement strand
AGGGAAAAATATGTTTGTAGAAAATTTCTTGAAAGAGAAAACTGGCCGGATCTCAAAGATGAAATGCATCTCACGTCTATTAATGACTGGTGGGCGGGGAAGCTCATCGACTCCTCCCCGTGGAGGCATGGTGAATTCAGTCGCGTTGGTCTGGTTGATCAAGAAGTTTGGGGTTGGATTTGGTATCTCTTCCTGCGACAAAGAAGACATGTATATATTATTATAAAAGATGAAGGTAACTAATTATACATAGTACTTAATTATGTGCATTAGAGGCGTACCAGAAGATTATGGGAAGAAGAGAAGAAAGAGTGACCGAGATGAAACTGATTAGCCGAAGGCAGAAGCAACCCTCGCATGTTCACTGGCAGGAGGTTGGTGCAGTGCCCACATCTTACCGTTACAGTCTTGAACAAACTGGTGCAAGGGACACTCACCTAAAACCAAAACCAAAGAAGAAGATCAGCGCATTAAAAAAAAAAAAAAACCCTAGATAGGATTTTGGGTAAACAGTACTGGAGAAAGAATAGAATTAATAATATTAAGGGGGTGAAATGAAAGAAATAGGATACCGCGAGGACAGTGTCGCAAATGTTGCAATGGACATAACAGAGCTGCTCCGAGGGAGGAAGGTGGTCCAAAGACAAGGTAGAAGAGGAGGACATTTTTTTGATTTCCTTTTCTTTTAAAAACTGATTGATGATTGGTCTGCTTGATTGATTGATTGATTGATTGATAGAATGACAGCTTAACCACCTTGGATCTGCTTTTTTTTCTTTCTTGGTTATGAGTTGTGAAAGAAAGGTGCTTGCAAGGGGAGAGAGAGAGAGAGAGAGAGAGAGGGGTTCCCTAGTTGGTCTACTAGATATAAGAGGAGGGAGGGGAAAGGAGGGGGGCAACAACTGTTTACTTGTGTTGTGTATGTATCATGTATGCGGGGTTTATCAATATTGATGATCATGCGGCATGCATATGGGGGTGCATGCATGATGAGCATGCATGAGTTGGAGTTCTAACTTGCGCATGGTGTTAAGTATAAGATAATAACATGTGTGGTGTGGTTGGCATTCCCAATGTGCAAGAGAGGCGGCAGATGTGGGGGAGAGGAGCCAGAAAGGGACGTGTGCATGGGGGTGATATAGCTTTCACACCACTCACCTGTTGCTTTCACAAGTTAAAGAGGGTGTTGTCTTGTGGTGTGCTTTCAAAGCCTTTCTTTTAAATTACCTCAATTTCCGAACCCCCAATACCCCATGACTCATGACCCTTCCTAGTAACTCCCGGACAATAAGCCCCTCCACCTTCCGCCTCCGCCTCCCCCTCTTTAGGGCTCTTCCACACCTTCGTGACCCCTCTACCTCCAACGCCCATAATAATACCATAATCATACCAATATAATTCTATACTGAGTTTATTTTCTTTTTTATTTATTTTCTTTTATATCATCTCTACTTTCTTGTGATTTGACATCTCGATATCGCTCGCCTTACGCACAGACAGGTACGTATTTAAGTCAGTAAAACCATCTCAGTCCCCAGACTTTGCCCTTCCTTCTTACCACCTTTGTCCTTTCCTAAATTTCTTTTTCTTTTTGGCTTATGTTAGCTAATTTGGTTAGAATCTTTTCCCCTGCCTTTTCTCATCCACAAATCTCTAGGGTTTTCCTTACAAATTTCGCAAAGCCTCCCCTAACCTTGAAAAAGATGCTTCCAAATTCCCTTATTTATTTTTTTGACTTTTAATGTTCCACAAATCAGAACCATCACAATCTATACTCGTATAAGCCTAGGGGTTGCCTCTTCCCAAAAAGTGTCTAAAAGGTAACTCTTCATTCATTCACTCACTCGCAACTCACAAATTGGTATTGCTTCTGTGCAACTCCTGTGCTAAAATTAAATATGTTTTAATAGAGGAAAGAAAAAAAAAAAAGCTATATACTACTCTTAGCCTTTCACCGACCATTACAATGGCCACTTCCCACTTTACGTAAGAAAATGTTGGAAAGGGGAATGGGCCTTCAATATATATATATATATATATATATGAGAGACGCTTGGATTAGTCTGCCCAAGAAAGTCAAGTTTTAATAGGGAGGATCAACGACCATCAATCACTACAAGAAAAAGGGTCTTTAATGACTACCTAAATTTGTTGCTAAAGGCCTTACTGTGATCACCAATGACTATTAGCTCTCCATCGATAAAGATTCGTTAGCAACAACCTTATTAGTCATTAGAGAAAAAACAAAAAACACAACCTTATTAGTCATTATATTGTTGATAACTTAAGTACCTCCCGTGACTATGAGGCATAGACAACTAATCGTCCCTATAATCACATTATTAGTGATGATTGAGAGTCATCGCTGATTATATGTTTATTAGCGACGAATCGACGATAATGTCGTCACTAATGATATTAAATAAAATATTAGTGATAACTAGAGTCGTCATCACTAATGATAAATAATGATTTTAAAAAAAAAAAGAAAAAAAAAAATTGTGCCAAACAAACTTTTTTTCTTTTTCTTTTTTTTGTCAATTACGGTTTGAATTTTTTGGTATCAATTACCTAAATCACACTTATTAATCTACATAAAAAAAAAAAAAAAAAAAAAAAAAAACCGAACTCCACTACATAATGTTCTAACAAAGTACTAACTAAACACATGAAAGATGTGGAATGATGGAAATATTTCATGACGAAACCAAATAGAATGTGTCCAACATTTCTGACCAAAACCGTCAGAACCTTGTCATGACGGTGTCCATGATGAAACATTATAGAGACCAACAATACTCAAAAATCACTACTAGAGTTTTAAGAGAACACAACAAAAGATAACTTAAAGGAATACACATTAAAAGTATGGCTTGACTACATATTTGGGTCCACCATATCGATGTAGTCCTATGTTTCAGTATCCATACATGTACTGCCCCGGGTAATTATTAGGCTATGGTTAGCTTAGTCAAAAGGTTAACAAGATTTCTTGGTTCATTAGGAGTTGCTAGGAGAAGATTTTGGGGCATTTTGGTTCTGATCGAATGTTTAGCCTAAAACCAAGAAACCGTTGGGTAAAACAGTACATCGAACGTTTGACAGGGGACCATCCCGAACGTTCGTTGACCAAATTTTGACCCACTGGTAATAACCAAGCGTATGCCTGCAAACTCTGAATCATTGTTTGAACAGTACACCAAACATTCGGCCATTGACCATCCCGAACGCTCGTTGGCCAAATTTTGACCCACTAGTAATAATCGAATAATGTCTGCAAACTCTGAATCACTATTTGCACAGTACATCGAATGTTTGGCCATGAACCACCGAATGTTCTATGCGCAGGAGTGTCATAGCAACACCCTCAGCTTTTCTAAACCTATAAATACCCCATTCCACGCCCTTCTAAGTCTCATTCTGCCTTATGATCCATAGAGAAACTCTACAATTGAGTGTTTGGTGAGTTGTGAAAGAAGAAGGAAGGCTTTCTTGGAGGTTCTTTCTCTATAGAGGTAATCTTCTTGACTTAGCTTGTAATTTACTTAGTTGTTACTCTAGTTAAACATATTTTCATAGCTTGGTTATTAGTTTTGGGTATACGTTATTGTTTTAGGTTTTAATCTTGATTTGAACATAGGTTAGCGTTTCAATACTTATTTACGTGTTTTATTCTGCATGGAGATGTTATTTTAAGCCAAGAGTATGTTAGAAACCTTTATGTAGCCTTAGAAATTCTTTAGAAATGAATAGAAGGCTGTTTGGTTCAAGATGAGTTTTTTGCCTAGCAGAGAACGTTCGCATATTTCTGGCCGAACGTTCGGCCTTAAGCTCGTACGTTCGGTGAGCTCATGTCATACCCAATTGTGAGATTTACTTACTAAGTCGTTAGACTTACGCGGTTATTACTCTTATAGGAAGCTTATTTCTAGAACCCAAGAGTGATACGGTTGCCAGTACAAACTTTACTTTAAGATATTCACACTGTTATTAGGTTTGTCTTTTATTATTGTTCGTTGCTCCATATCTTTTACTTTGAGGATTATACTTGTCCCTTTAATGATTAATAGATTTTTCAGATTTATTGTACCTTCCTATGCATTAACTCTGAAAATGCTTAGAGAGGTGGTTCCCTATTTAGCTACCAATTGGTTAAAGCCAGTTTTGGGGGCGTTATAGTACCCATACAAGAGATGCAGAAGATCTCACTTGTTTCAGAATCTATGATGAAAGAATACGTATTCTGACGTGTCAGACACCCTGACACGTCAGAAAACTCCAGTGAGAAAAAAATTATTTTTTTCTCGTATACGAGGATCATGTTCTACCTCTAATCACCAAATAAACGTTATGGAATTAAGCCATTTGATAAAATAAAGCGTGCACAGTGGAATTTAAAAAAATCATCACAAACACAACTCAAAATTTGTTTACAAAGTAAAAAACCTTTTGAACCAATCAAAGGTAAAAATCACTCAAGTAGAGTTTCTCTATATGAAGATTCAGAGTTACAGACTAGACGATACTTACAATCCTAGAGGACCTCTAGACTTAGTAAGAACAACAAACTCCTAGCTTGTCACCATCCTGGCCATCATGGAGTGGATCTCCTCACCGACCATTCGGTAAACTTCTTTCACCAAGTAACCAACAACAATCTTTGTGTAGTAGAACGAAATTGAAACAAAAATCAATCAAGAGCAAAGGACAGTCCGAAGCTTTATCACGTCCTCTTTTGAATAAACAACTCCCGAGACACAGAGGTCGAAGAGAACTTTTGAGACTTGCACAGAGAAAACTCTCGCAAAAAGAATGCAATGAACAGTGACAGAAAAATCCTTTTATAATGACGACATTTTACTCTTTACGTCTTAACTGAACTCATTTCTTATTAAGACGGGATGAACATAACTTTCCAAAATTTCAAATCTATAACATCCACGTCTTAACGGGAAAGGTGTGCCGTCATGACGGGAAGAACGAATGTCTCATCCCCATCACATGTCCTGTCCTGACACTCCATCTGACAAGAAAACAGGGAATCCAACATTGGTCCTGTTACACGTCTCATCCTGACGAGAAAACAGTAGGTTCAACTTTTACTCCAGTTACATTCCTGTCCTAATGCGACTTTTGACGAGGAAATAGTAGCTTCCCATTACAAGCCCGTCCTGACGCATCTTCTGACGAGGAAATGGTAGCTTCCTGTTACATGCCTGTCCTAACGCACCTTCTGACAAGGAAACAATAACTTCTAAGTTCAATCCCGTTACATGTCCCGTCCTAACGGAGTTCGTGACCAAAAAACAGAAAGCACTTGGTCAAGTGCTGTCACGAGCCTATCCTGACGGGAAAACAGAGAACACTTCCAAAACCCTTGAAAACCTAACTCCTACTTCCCAAAGTTTTAAACAGCAAAAAATTACGGAGAATTTCATTGAATTAGGCCAAAATAAAACCTAACAATCTCCCCCTTTAGCCATTCAATAAAAAACCCTAAATACAAGGTTTAAAACATATACAAACAAATTTTTTAAAAATTGCAAGCCACCCAAAACAAAGTGCTAAGTCATATAGAACACTTAAATTACTACAAGGAAAATGGTCTTTAGTAACCTAAGTTTTAGCGACGACTTAATATGCACTCATTAGCAACGACATTTTGTGGTGGTCGCTAATGTCACACAAAAAATTAATTGTCGCCGCTGATATGTCATCATTAATATTTGTTGGGTGGTCCCTCTTTATGTGGGGACCAACCCACGTGGCAGGAAACACAAAGGGTTTAAAACCCTTTGTGTGCTATATATATACATATCTTTTTCTTTCAGAAAAAGAACGAGAGAAGAAAGAAAGAAGCGTGCGGCGCAGGGAGAAAAAGAAAAAGAAAAAGAAGAACATCCGTCAGAGATTAGAAGGTCGTTTGTGGTTCGATCTTGATGCAATTTTAGAGTGTTGCTCCTGACGACGAGTGCTACGTATTGACTGGTGTCGATCGTTGGAATTCCTCTCCAATCGTTTGGTTGCTAATACCCACTTGGTGAGATCTTTCTTTATTCTTGTTGGAATCCACTTTAGGGTGATGAATTTATGTTTAATCCAAGAATGCATGTATTCTTGATGTGGTGATAACCTCTAGATATTTCTCTAGGGAAGACAAATTGTAAACTCATTATTGTTGATAGTGGAAGATTTAACTGGACTAGGTCCCGTGGTTTTTACCTTCGCATTGGAGGGTTTTCCACGTAAAAATCTTGGTGTCTTGTTTGTGGGTTTGCTTGATTATTATTTTGCTATTGTGTTACTATTTAATTTGCACAAAGAGGGGTAGATTAATTCCGCTGAGCATCTGAAATTGGTGTTCACCCCTAACAAAGTGGTATCAGAGCTTTTGGTTCATTGTTTGTGTGGAGTTCTTGTGTGAATTAAATGGAAGAGTCATCTAATAGCATGGTTAAACTCACAGCTTCCAATTATTCAATTTGGAAGACTAGGATGGAAGATATTTTGTATTGCAAAGAATTGTTTGACCCCATTGAGTTGAAAGGTGTCAAACCAGTTGCTGCAACCAACGATGATTGGAAGAAATTGAATAGGAAAGCCGTTGGATATATTAGGCAGTGGGTTGATCAAAGTGTCTTTCATCACGTAGCTAAAGAAGTTGATGCTTATGGTCTTTGGCAGAAGTTAGAGAGTCTTTATGAACGAAAGACTGCTCAAAACAAAGCCTTTGTGATAAGAAGGCTTGTGAATTTGAAGTACAAAGATGGGCATAGTGTTACGGAGCATCTGAGTAATTTTCAGGGAATGTTGAACGAGTTGTCTACTATGAAACTTGCACTAGATGATGAGGTGCAAGCATTACTTGTGTTGAGTTCTTTGCCAGACAGTTGGGAAACCTTGGTGGTGTCACTCAGTAATTCGGCTCCCAATGGTGTGATAACTATGGGTATGGTAAAAGACAGCATGTTCAATGAAGAGGCAAGAAGGAAAGAGCAAGGTATTTCTTCTCATTCAGAGGCACTTGTTATAGAAAGGCGGGGGAGAAGTAAAAGCAGAAAACCTCACAGGTATGACAGTCGTGACAAGTCAAGAGGAAAGTCTTATTCAAAAATGGACATAAAATGTTTTCACTGTGGCAAGCCTGGGCATATAAGAAGAGATTGCAGAAAGTTTAAGAGGGAACAGTTGAAAGGAAAAGACGAAGAACGTCAAGAAGAAAAAGACACTGCAGCAGTTGCATCTGATGGTGATGTGGTATTTGCTTTTGATGAAGCTTATGCTAATCTCGCATGTGATGAATCTATGTGGGTAGTTGATACAGCAGCATCTTTTCATATTACTCCACATAGAGATTTCTTCTCTTCCTACACCAGTGGCGATTTTGGTTGGGTTAGGATGGGAAATGAAGCAAAGTGTAAAGTTGTGGGCATGGGAGATATACAGCTAGAAACCAGCATTGGGTGCAAATTGATTCTCAAGGATGTCAGACATGTTCCTGAAATGCGCTTCAACTTGATTTCTATTGGGAAACTTGATGATGAAGGCTACCACAATTACCTTGGAGGTGGACAGTGGAAACTGAGCAAGGGTTCTCTTATCTTAGCCAGGGGAAAGAAGACCAACACTCTCTACAAGACAGCTGCAAGACTAGTCAAGGGAGATGCGATTGTTGTTGAGAATGAAAACTCCACTGAGCTATGGCACAAAAGGCTTGGTCACATGAGTGAGAAGGGACTTCAGATTCTCGCCAAGGAACAGCTCCTGCCTAATAATAAAGGTACGTCACTAACGCCCTGTACTCATTGTCTTGTTGGAAAACAAAGAAGAGTTTCATTTCAAAAATCTTCTTCATCAAGAAAGTCTAATATTCTTGATTTAGTTCACACTGATGTCTGCACTATGAACACTAAAACTCTAGGTGGTGCACTTTATTATGTAACTTTTATTGATGACCACTCTAGAAAGGTATGGGTGTTTGCTTTGAAAACCAAAGATCAGGTATTGGGTGTGTTCAAAGTCTTTCATATGAAGGTTGAAAGAGAAACTGGAAGGCAGTTAAAATGCGTCCGTGCAGACAATGGTGGTGAATACAGAGGACCGTTTGAAGAGTATTGCAAAAGCCATGGGATCAGGCTTGAGAAAACTGTACCCAAGACTCCGCAGCATAATGGAGTAGCAGAGAGAATGAACAGAACCATCTGTGAGAGAATCAGGTGTATGCTCTCTCATGCAAAATTGCCTAAACATTTTTGGGGTGAGGCAATGAGGACAGCAGTTGACTTGATAAATCTTTCTCCTTCAGTTCCTTTGGATGGTGACATTCCTCAAAGGGTTTGGACAGGGAAAGATGTTTCTTTTGAGCACTTGAGAGTGTTTGGCTGCAGGGCATTCGTCCATATTCCTAGAGATGAGAGGTCAAAGCTTGATAGCAAAGTCAAGCAATGTATCTTCATGGGTTATGGGCATGAGGAGTTTGGTTACAGACTGTGGGATCCAGTTAATAAGAAAATCATACGAAGCAGAGATGTCGTATTCTTTGAAGATCAAACCATTGAAGACTTGGATCAGAAAAAGGCAGAGTCTCTGAGTGAATACCGTGTTGATTTGGATCCAGTTATTCCTCCTTGTGTGATGCATGATGAACACATGGGAGATGTACAAGAAGAACAGGTTGATACAGTTGGTGAAAATGGTGAGCCTACAATTGATAATGTGGAGTCAGAAGAGCATCTAGAGCAAGCTTCTTCAGAACCAGCCGCTGAGATTCAGTTGAGAAGATCTACCAGAAACCGACAGCCTTCCAGAACGTATTCAGTCAATGAGTATGTGTTACTTTCTGATGGGGGAGAGCCAGAAAGTTATCAAGAGGTTATGCTACATGACCAGAAAAATCAATGGTTAGAAGCCATGCAAGACGAGATGAAATCCTTGCATGAGAATCACACATATGATTTGGTGGAACTGCCTAAGGGCAAGAGAGCACTCAAGAACAAATGGGTGTTCAGATGCAAGATTGAACCAAACAGATCACAGCCAAGGTACAAGGCGCGACTAGTTGTAAAGGGGTTCGGTCAAAAGAAGGGCATTGATTTTGATGAAATTTTCTCACCCGTGGTAAAGATGTCTTCTATCAGAATTGTTTTGAGTTTGGCTGCCAAAATGAATTTGGAGATCGAACAGCTTGATGTGAAGACTGCTTTCCTTCATGGTGACTTGGAGGAGGAAATTTATATGGAGCAACCAGAGGGGTTCACAGCTAAAGGCAAAGAACACTTAGTGTGTCGGTTGAAAAAGAGCTTGTACGGACTCAAGCAGGCACCGAGACAGTGGTATAAGAAGTTTGATTCTTTTATGGTTGATCATGGGTATGAGAGAACTACAGCAGATCATTGTGTGTTTGTGAAGAAATTCTCTGATGGAGAATTTATTATTCTCTTGCTATATGTGGACGACATGTTGATTGTTTGTCGTGACACTAGTAAAATTGACAGACTGAAGAAAGAATTGAGTAAGTCCTTTGCTATGAAGGACTTGGGACCCGCAAAGCATATCCTTGGTATGAAGATCTCTCGTGATAGGAAGAAAGGAAAATTGTGGCTATCACAAGAGAGTTATATCGAGAAGGTATTGGACAGATTCAACATGAGCAAGGCAAAACCGGTGAGCTCTACACTTGCAGGTCATTTGAAGTTGAGTTCAAAGCAAAGTCCTACAAGTGAGAAAGAAAAAGATGAAATGAAGAAAGTGCCTTACGCATCAGCCGTGGGTAGCTTGATGTACGCCATGGTGTGTACGAGGCCTGATATCGCTCATGCAGTTGGAGTTGTTAGTCGGTTCCTTTCTAATCCTGGCAAAGAACATTGGGCAGCTGTGAAATGGATTCTCAGGTATCTCAGAGGTACTTCGAGAGTATGTTTGTGCTTCGGCAGTGGTCAACAGGTGCTTGATGGGTTTACAGATGCAGATATGGCTGGGGATATTGATTCTAGAAAATCTACTTCAGGGTACCTGATTACTTATTCAGGGGGAGCAGTGTCATGGCAGTCCAGATTGCAGAAGTGTGTTGCTTTGTCTACCACAGAGGCAGAGTACATTGCTATCACTGAAGCGGCCAAAGAATTGTTATGGATGAAAAAGTTCTTACAAGAATTGGGTTTACAGCAAGAGAGGTATGTGCTTTACTGTGACAGTCAGAGTGCCATCCATCTCAGTAAGAATTCAACTTTCCATTCAAGATCGAAACATATTGATGTTAAGTGTCATTGGATTCGTGATGCACTGGAGGATAAGCTGTTACAGATTGAGAAAATCCATACTGATGATAATGGGTCAGATATGATGACTAAATCATTACCTATGCAAAAGCTTGAAATTTGCAGAAGCGCGGCGGGCTTGGTGGAGCCCCCCACATAATTGGGAGGGGGAGATTTGTTGGGTGGTCCCTCTTTATGTGGGGACCAACCCACGTGGCAGGAAACACAAAGGGTTTCAAACCCTTTGTGTACTATATATATATATATATATATATCTTGAGACAAAAGAAAGAAAAAAAAACAGAGAGAGAAGAAAGAAAGAAGTGGCGCAGGAAAAGAAAAAAAGTGTGCGGCGACACAGTGCTGTGCAGGGAGAGAGAAAAAGAAAAAGAAAAAGAAAAAGGTTATTCCTTTTTCACATCCGTCAGAGATTGAAAGGTCATTTGTGGTTCGATCTTGATGCAATTTTAGAGTGTTGCTCCTGACGACGAGTGCTATGTATTGACTGGTGTCGATCGTTGGAATTCCTCTCCAATCGTTTGGTTGCTAATACCTACTTGGTGAGATCTTTCTTTATTCTTGTTGGAATCCACTTTAGGGTGATGAATTTATGTTTAATCCAAGAATGCATGTATTCTTGATGTGGTGATAACTTCTAGATATTTCTCTAGGGAAGACAATTGTAAACTCATTATTGTTGATAGTGGAAGATTTAACTGGACTAGGTCTCGTGGTTTTTACCTTCGCATTGGAGGATTTTCCACGTAAAAATCTTGGTGTCTTGCTTGTGGGTTTGCTTGATTATTATTTTGCTATTGTTTTTTTTTTTTTTCTCAAGATATATATATATATATATAGTACACAAAGGGTTTGAAACCCTTTGTGTTTCCTGCCCGTGGGTTGGTCCCCACATAAAGAGGGACCACCCAACAATACAAGACTGTTTTGGCGAAACCAGATCTTTCAGGCCAGTCGCACAAATAAGATTTTTTCCTCTTCTGTACCCTTTTGTAGGAATATCTTCGCTACCCTGAAAAAATCGGGACCCTCTACCACAGTCTTCTGGAAAATTCTGCTACTCACTCCCCAGACATCCATAGCTGAGGGAGAGGACCATAGAATATGGTAAACTGTTTCCTCTGCATTCCCACAGATTGGGCATGAAGGCTCACCAAGCACTCTCCGCTATAGAAGATTTTCTTTGGTAGAGAGTAAGTTATGGCATGCACGCCACATGAACGTTTTTCTGCATTAGGGAGCTTCAGCTTCCAAAGAGTCTTCCACAAATCGCTATTGTTTCCTTGTGGAGACCTCCAATATCCAATAAATTAATTAACATTATATCTATGCATAGTATCAAGATATTTCAATCCAGCTTGAAAATTGTCCTCTCTATAACTTAATAGTCTTAATTACAAAGTTGCAACTCATCTAATTTCATATTAAATGAGTTGTGTCTCATCCTATACTTGACAAATCTCAAATAAAATTCAATCTTAAAAATCGAATTGCAAAAAAAATGTTGGAAATCTTATATACATATAATAAAAATTATATTTAAACCGTAGCAGACATGAGACACATAAGATCGTGCAGGGTACCATAAATAATGGGACAAACCCTCTTTCTCTCTTGTGCCAATCCTTTAAAGCTTCAATTATGGGCTGAAAGCTAAGGTCTTTTTTCGTTCAGTTTTGGCCCGTAGTTGTCCTTTTTCTTTCTTCTTATGAATTGCCGTCTTGGGCTTGCCCTTGTACATAGATCAATGAATCGTAGCCGTTGGATTTAAGGGCTTGTTGCCGGCTTGACGAGGAGGGCCTGGAACAACTGGATTTAAGGCTAAGGTTGTTCACTATGTTTAGGAGGGAATATGTTTTCTGTTTTCTATATGTTTCCTCACTTACCATAGCCAATATTTCAATTCAAAAAAAAAAAAAACCAAATTTCTACTTGTTGGGCTGCATCTTTCCTACAAGATAAGAAGAGGGGAGACAAAGAGTAGTTATGAAAAGAACATGCACATATATAGAGAGGGGCTGGTAAAGTCCCAAGAAAATATTAGAAACTTGACAGAAAATTCTACCTTCATAGGGATAAGAATATGCTACTTCTCTCTCTCTCTCGTGTGCACCGCTATAGAAAATTGTGCTGGCAATTCAGATAGGCATGCCTGGTTCATGTAAACTTGTTTGACCTACCAACCTGTTTAATTAAATAAGTCTCACCCTTTTTCTCTCTTATTGTCTTCTTTTCACCCCTATACTAATTATTACACTCATTTTTTTCCTCACCAAACATAAACAGTGCCATGGCAATAGATGTTGTTTGCCAAACACATGATTGGTGGTCACTTGTTAATTGATTGCCACTAGAGGAAATGCAAATTAATTGAGGTGTCCCTACTAGCAGCCATATCGAGTACTTGTGCATTCTTTATTTCTGGGAAGCCAAAAATTCCATATGTAAACTTTTGCAACATTTCCACTTAGTCAGAAGTCAGATTGTGAGCAGCCATAGAAAAAAAAAGTAATATGAGACTCTTTAGCTCATATGGTTAGTAAAGAAAAGCCAGTGTCAAGGGGGAAAAAAAATGGGATGTGCTTGACTAGAGGGAAAATGGGTTAGGAAGTTGTGTACTTTCTGAGAAGGAAAGGGAGGGAATAGGTAGAAGAAAAAATCTTTGGGTAGATTGAAGAGATTAACGGATTAGAAGTGTTTTTAATGAAATCATAATATAATATATAGGGATATTTCTCATGATCCAAATACTTTTTCAAACAAAAATAAAAAAGCATTATATAACAAATGAGCATATTTGTATACATGCGGCCTCAAGGTCCAACATTTTCATTTACTAGATTCTACTAGAATGGGGGGAAAATTTTGCACAATACATTCTAGACCTCGCTACAGCTCTACATCCAAATCAGAACACACCTACAATGCCAATTTGTTCTATTTCTTAAGGCTTGTGAGCTTGCTAAATTATAATGGTCATCTTGTTGATCGGGTAGGAATTGCAAGCTTGAATTCTAGCTGATTATTCTTGTGCCACAAAATGCATGGTAGGTCGTGGCTCTGGCATGTCACTCACACATTGTAAGCCTATAGTCACCACAAATGCCAACTCTTGCACGATTTGGCCTGTGGGTTGTGGGAGTCCTTGGTCCAGAACATCCTTTAGAGGAAATTCTGTACTGTCTAAAATTGGCGTTGTTGTTGATTTGAATGATGACAAAGAAGATAGGAGCTCTCATGGGTGTCTTCCCATCATAACTTCTAATGCCACTACACCAAAGCTATAAACATCATATTTATCTGTTATCCTCATCATGAATGCGAGTTCTGCACATCCATAAAACAAAACCAACATCCGTTTAATGATAGAATATTAGCATGAAAACTCATACATTGGCTACAAGATAAGATAAACACTTCCTAATATGAGAAGCCCATTCTTCTATCAAGGGAACTTTTTTTAGGCATTAAATTGTACTATATATATATAAAACAAAAAATTGTACTTTTTTTAGGTTTTAATAATTAATATATAAAGGAAAGTAGTCAGTCCATCCTAAGACAAGTACCTTAGATGAGCAGTATAAGCCTGCAAAGACTAGAATATTGTTAGCTTTTCTGGAGCCATGTAACCATAAGACCCAGCAACTGTTGTTGTTTATGAACTCAACAATCTTGCAATGCCAAAATCTGAGAGTCATGGTTTGAACTCTAACTCCAACAATATGTTGTTCACAGTTATGTCTCGGTGCATAATTGGGGGAGTGCAATCATGGTGCAAGTATGCAATTGCATGAGCCACGCCTTACACGATTTTCAGCCTTCTTCTCTAATCCAGTTCTGCTTTCCCTCCCACCCCATACAATACATTTCCCAAACTACATTTCTCCACATATTCATAAACCAAGTACATGCACCATCGAGTGGCACGGAACCCATAAAGCTTAATGATATTGCGGTGCCTAACTTCTATCAGCATGCGAATCTCATTCTCAAAACTCTAGTGATTGGCAACTAAGATGCCACTGGATTGTGACATGTTAAATCTTTTAACTGCAACAATTTGACCTGTCGGCAATGCTGCTATGTAAACGCTTCCAAATCCTCCTTTTCCAGTACAATAATTCTCATGGAAGTTTTTAGTGGCCTTCACAATATCCTTGAATATGAATTTACTATCTTTTCCCCATATTAGTGACTCAGCCTTCTCCTCACGTTCTAAAATTGCTTTGCTTTCTTGCTCCAGGAATTTGGTCGTCCGGTAACATATTATGAGTCCACCAACAATGGCTGCAATTAAGTAGTACTAATAGGCCGCAAATAGGAATGAGGACAACTAATAGAGACGTATTAGAATGCTTTTTCATTCTGGAATATTGTGTGTAACAAGGAGTTAGTTCTTTTGCATCTCCACACAAACCTGAGTTTCCTACATAAGTTGTTGTAGGTGCATCTTTGAAAATAGAACTAGTTGGGAACGGACCTATTAAATTGTTGTAGGAAAAATTGATAGAGATGTTGTTTAGACTAACCATGCAGGAAAATGATGATGAAAATTCCCTTGAAAGTTGGTTATGTGATAGATTAAGACTCTTCAATGATGAAAGCCTTGCAAGGTCTTGAGGAATATTTCCTGAGAGTCTATTGCTACTGAGGTCCACCATGTGCACGTAGTCGTTTGTCAAGTCTTTGTTCAATAAGCTTTCACAATTCTCAGGTACAGTTGAGCTTGTACAGTTGACTAGATTCCGAGGAATCTCTCCTGTCAAATGGTTCCAGCTCAAACTAAGCGAGAATAGCAGCCTTAGATTTCCAAGTACAGTTGGAATTTCCTTGGACAATTCGTTGGAGGCCAAATATAAAGCATGCAGTTGAGTCAACTTTCCAAGCTCACTGGAATTGGACCAGAGAGCTGGTTTTCTAAATGGCCTAATACCTCCAAATCATTCAAGTTCCCAATCTCGGGAGGAATTGAGCCAGAAAGGCTATTATTAAACAAAGAAAGAATTGCGAGATTTGTCAATAGGCCTATTTCCAATGGAATTTCCCCGGACAATTCGTTGGAGCCTAGCTCTAAATCCTGCAGTTGAGTCAACTTTCCAAGCTCTATTGGAATTGGACCAGAGAGCTGGTTCTCTGAAAGGTCTAATAACTCCAAATCTTTCAAGTTCCCAATCTCGGGAGGAATTGAGCCAGAAATACTATTATTAAACAGAAAAAGAATTAAAAGATTTGTCAATAGGCCTATTTCCAGTGGAATTTCCCCGGACAATTCATTGGAGGCCAGCTGTAAAGCCTGCAGTTGAGTCAACTTTCCAAGCTCTACTGGAATCGGACCAGAGAGCTGGTTTTCAGAGAGATAAAGATATTGGAGCTTTGTCAATAGGCCTATTTCCGATGGAATTGAGCCAGAAAGGCTAGTGGCGGGTCTACGAGCGCCCGCCCCTGCAAAAATTTTGAAAAAAAAAATTAATTTATAAGGTCGTTTTTAAATTTTTTTCTCAAGCCCCCCTCCTCCTCCTCCTCCTTTCGTGGTTCACCCCTGCTGGTTTTTGTTTGTTCAGCATGAAGGCGCAGGCCGCAAAGTAAAATTTTATTTTCTTCACCTCTTCTGGTTTGTGTTTGTATGGAGGCCCAGAGAAAAATCTAGAGGACCAAGAATTGAAAAAGTGCCAAAGTTGAGTCGGTGGAAGCATTAATTACATGCTGAGGTGTTGATTGATGAGAGGTATAGGTGAGGTGGCTTGTGGCTTGAGAAAGAAAAGCAATTTGTAGTCTCTACGTGGGGCAAGTAAAGCAGGCTTCAATTACCTTTTTTTTTTTTTAGCTATTTTTTATTGGGTTTTTGTCAATTATATAAGTAAACTCAGGTACAGAATTGTCTTAATGGATTGTTTCCCCATGCACCCGAACACCTACTAAAGTTTGTTATGCATTTTTTTTTTTTTTTTTTGATAATAAAAATCACATTAACCATTTATTTTGCTATAATGAAATAAAAAAATCACTACATGTCTTCCTTTTTCTTTTTTTTTATCCATTTTTGCTTCTAAATGCATTTTTTTTTTTTTCATTTTATTACAAAACATTAGTAATAGTAAAAAGAAAGAAAGAAAAAAAAAAACACTTAAGACATGGTACCAAAATTTTGGAGACAATTATGCCCCTACAATAACAAGGACCGGATCCCCTCCAGTCCAAACGGACCGAAGGGGATCCAAATGCAACCCTTAAAGTTTTTCAATGGAATTTTTTTTTTAACAAAATTTTAGAGACAGTTCTATTTTTCTATGTAATTTCAAACATGCTCATAAGTTATTAAGTCTCTAGACTTTTCATCGTTTTGTAAGAATATACTAGTCAACTAACATATCAATCAACTATTTCTTAGTATAATTAGAAAAAAAAAAAAAAAAAAAAATCTAATTTCTTAGTCAGATAGAAGAAAAGTGAGTTTCTAATTTATCAGGTTGATTTTTGGAGGACAGTGAATTTCAGTTGACAAAAAGAAGAAAAAGTATCAAATAAATGATAGTCATATAAGCTTCATGAAGAATAAATTTTTTATATTGTGTTATGAAATATTTTTATTTTAAATTGTATTTATCATTTTTTTATGTTATAAAAAATAAAATATTATTTTATTATTTTAATGTCGCCCCTACTAAAATCAATTCTTGGCTTCGCCATTGAGAAAGACTATTATTAAATAGATAAAGATATTGAAGCTTTGTTAATAGGCTTATTTCCCATGGAATTTCTCCCGTGAATGAATTTGTATACAGGGAGAAGATGGTGAGGTTTGTACAAAACCCAAGCTCAGAAGGAATTGTTGAATTGAAGCTATTTATTCTTAGAGAGAGTCTCGAGAGGCCCTTGAACTGGCCTATTCAAGAAGGAATTCTCCCTTCCAATGAATTGTTATACAAGCTTATAGTTCGAAGATTGAACAATACTCCAATATCCTCGGGAATAAGGCCACTGAAATGGTTTTGTCCTAAACGAAGATCTTTGAGCTTGAAATTGTGGGAAATTTTTGGTGACAATGGTCCTTGGAATGAATTATCAGTAAGAATAATGTATTCAAGATTGCCCAGATTGGTAAATAAAGATTATGGTATTGTTCCATTGAACTTATTATGGGACAAATCCATGAAGGTCAACTTGTGACAATCAAGTATAAATCCTAAGAACTTTGAAGTGAGTCCATAATTGTCATTAAAGGCAAGTTGGGTCAACAAAGGCATGGCAGAAAACTTAGACCAGTCAGGATTTAGTAAGAGGTTTGATCAAGGTCTAAGTAACATACCTTTTGAAGATTGGTAATCTGATATGGGATTTTTCCATTGAGAGAGTTGTGGAGAAGACTCACGTATTGAAGCTCCGTTAGCGGGCCTATCTCCGATGGTATTGGCCTAATGAGATTGTTGTGGTTGAGGTCGAAGCGGGTGAGGTTAAGGAATGGAGTGAAGTTGAAGTGGGCCAGTGTTCCAATGAGCTTTGGCAGTGTTCCATTGAGGTTTATCTCAGATGCTGTTCCGGTTGGGTCACAGACAATGCTTGTCCAGTTGCAAAGGTTGTTGAGGTTGGTGTGGGACCATGAAGTGAGAGGAGGGGGAGGGGTGTTTTTCCATTTGACAAGAGCTTCTGCTTGTGTTTCTGGTGATGCTGTGATTGGCAATGAAAGTATGGAGAGCAAGACAATAACGTGAAGGAAAAGAAGAGGAGGCTTGGGATTTGCTGCCATGCCTGCCTTTGGACTTTTACGTGTCATGTTTTTTTATGATTGAAGCATAGAGTGGGAGACAGCCGGGGAGTGTTAGAAAAGGAAAATGATAAAGGCACAACTTAAACTCAACTTTAGCCTAACTTTTCTGTAAGTGTAAAAAAAAAAAAATTGCATGTAGAGGAGTGAGAGAGCCTTAAACTAGAGAGAGAAAGAGAAATTTAGTCTAAAAATTAGGCCAAAGTTAAGTTTAAGTTATGACTGTATCACACCTCGTTAAAAAAATAAATAATAGATGGTAGAACATACTTTCTCTCTTAGGCTAGCTTTCTAAGATGAGCAGTAATTTAATGTAGTCCCCTTTTCAGTCTCACGGCAAGGAAACCAGGTTTGTCTTTGTCACCGACCAACAAGTCGCTTGCTCTTCCTTTGAAGTTGACTATTAAAATAGACCGTCAACTGTCAAGGTTCATAATGCACAGACTTTTTGGTTAGATTTGAAAAGCAATTAGTGGATTCACATTGGATTAGATCAGCTAAAGGTTATTTTAATTAGTCTTGTAATAAATTTGGGTGAAAAATTATTTACATCTCTTTAGTTATTTTAGTAAAAAAATTGTTTTTTTTTTTTTCTTTTTTAAGGGAAATTCATTATGATTTCATTGATAGTATAGTCAAGAGCATACGAGTTCTTTATAATCATTAAAAATAAAAAAAAATAAAAAATAAAAAATTCTGAAAGATCATAACCGAAGCTAAAAGATTATAGAGGTCAAAAACATATAAATCTTAACTTGAAATCCTATTTATGACGTCAAATATTTGCAAACCTTGCCCACAAGCAAAAAAGTTGTTGAGTTCCTACCGTGTTTATCGAATTCGATGAGGATTGTACATTTACCAAATGTAATATATATGAATAATTAATGTTTTATACTATATTTTTATTTTATAAATAACTCACAATATTAATGTGACAATTTTAACCAACTACAGTGTGTAAACTGTACTATATGAACAGATAATATCATTATTTTCACTATCATTATCCTTGATCTAAGATCAACATGTAATTTGCTTGGTTAGAATCATGATTTTGAAAACGATCTTAATGACATCCAATAAAGGAGTTTTTTTAATATTTTGGAGGGTGATTTTTCATCGTGTCCGAACTTTTTTCTTTTTATGTCAATTTAGTGTCATAATTGCCTTAAACTTCAACCAGGAAGTTGAGGTGAATAACTGAAAATTTTATTGTAGCCACAACTGTTCACAGTTGGGACGACGGAGATTTTTTAAATATTACGACTACGTAACGTATGCCAAATGTTTATTTTATTAGAAAAAATGAATAATTAATTTAGAATTTTTTATAATTCCTTATAAAGCACAATTCTTTATAATTCTTTATATAACACAAAATGAATTTTAATTTTTTTTTCTTTCTTCTTTAAAATTCAAGTAACACGTCACCGATTTTATTTTATTTTTCATTTTTTCTTTATTCTTTAAAGAAACTCATGAATAAAAAAAATTAAAAATTAAAAATTTAATTAGTGACGTGTTACGGATTCGGCTTCCATGCCGTAAACCAAACCACATATATGCCCCGGGCGAGCTACTCATTAATTACACTAACGCCGACCAAAAAAAAAAAACAAACGAAAATTAATCCCGTTACCTCCCTTCCATCCCATCTTCTCTCTCTCTTTTTTTTTTTTTTTTTTTTTTACCTAATAGTCTGCTGTGAGTTTCCTCTGAATCATCATTATCAAAATCAGAGACTGGGGCTCTGGGGCTTAGCTCTTTACTTTGTTTTAAAATCACTTTCTGATTCCGCGGCTCTCAATTGCGAGCATGAGGACTAATTGTAGTCCTGGCCGTTACAGAAGAAGAGGATTGCTCAATCTTGGAAGAAGCACTGTCTGAGGCTTGCCTGACGGATGAAGCATTGCCTGATGGACTTCCAGTATAAGGTGGACGCCTCAAACCCTTATTTCGAAGGCCTCCTGTCAACATCTTCACCGGTACTTGAATTTCTTATAAGAAGAACTTTGAATATTTCAAAAATCTTAGCCATTTCTCTGTTTTGTGCCCCTGTTTTTGTAGTTTGATGTTTAATTTTAAAGTAAAGGCTTTTGGCATTTGGTTATTCATTTGAAAATCTGCATTGTTAGGGTGTTTCAAATTTTTACTTTGACATTTCTTTTTTTTTCTTTTTTTTTTTTTTGGCTTCCTGTTTATTGATTACTAATTTTGTGTTCTTTTGGCGTGAAGGAAAAATATCTTGTGTAAGAAATCTGCATATTTCTAGCCTATTTTGGGTAGTAGATTCTGGAATTGTAAAGAATATCTGTTGGGTGATTGAAATAACATTGCTATGATCCACTTTTCTGCTGTGTCTATTTTAGTTTTACATGATATTGAGAATTTCAAGTTTTGCCTTTGATATCTTGCTTTAAGTGTATGTTTTGTGTTTGTTAAAATGCACACTCAATCATTTCTTGTAATATGTAAGATTGCTACTTTACATTTTCAAAGTTTTCTCTCACTCGTATTTTACTTTTTTGGGCTTGCAGATTTTCTGAAAAGATAACATGGAGGACAAGTGTGCAATTAAGAAAGATGTTTCTGAAGTATTACGTTATCATTAGAACTAATTCTTTTTCATGTTGCTTTTTCTCAAATGCAATCTTACTAATCGTAATTTATGGCTTGTGCAGTTGATAGGCAATACACCAATGGTATATATCAACAATATTGTTGATGGTTGTGTAGCCCGTATCGCTGCGAAGCTTGAAATGATGGAACCCTGTTCTTGTGGTAAAGACAGGCAAAAATAACTCGTTATTCTTTTAAATTGATTGTGTCTTGCTTAATATTAGAGTGATCTAGCAACTAAAGGATTTCCTTGAGAATCTTTGGTTCAGACTAATACGTTTGCATAAAATTCCCCATATCTACAAATATTTTTTCCAGATTGTTCATACAAATTCAACTTTGCCTCTCTTGTTCTAGAAGAAGTGCAACCCATCCCACCCTACACATAAAATTGTCTTTGTGATGGAAGCTATGTGCTCTTGTCTGTTATACAAGTTCCATTACACATCCTATATACATTTTAATTACACTCTATGCTGATGTTAACCCTCATTATCATTGCCTGTTTTTAATTTTTCTTATCAAGTCAAATTTTTATATATGCTTGGCAACTTGTCCTTGTTTCAGCTAGGTCATGTGTTTTTTGACCATCTCTATCCCATTCATCTCGAAATTCCTGTTTACAACATACAAATTGTCTTGAAGTCACCACGTCGTCTATCTTTCTTTTATTACATAAATCTTTACGAATGCTAAATCCACAATTTTGTCCATACTCATTATAAAAGTTGTATGCCTCTTGTTTAGAATCAAACTCAATGCCAAGCTTTGCGTATAATCAGTAATCACATTTTGATCATTGTTCTTGTTCGCCTCCTCTATGTAACTATTCGAAAAATAAATTAAAATGTGTAAGAATCTTAAAGTCTTGTTAGAACATGCTAGAACACTAGAGGAACCACCAAGGTGGTAGTTGAGTTGGCAAATGAAATTCTTTTTATTCTAGTGGTCGCGTGTTCGAATCTGCTTGCGGTAGTAAATGCGTGAACCAGATGCTACTATGAAGGGGCTTTGTTGGCTCACACCTTGGTGGGGCTGTGGTGACGGGCTCGCCTTCCCAGGCAGTAGCTATGGCTCAAACCGGACATTCCACAGCAGGTAGGAACCCCGATGGTAACGCCCAAGGAAGAAAATTACACTGGTTGCCCCTTCCCGCCCTTTCAATTAGAAAGGAAAAAAAAAAAAAAAAACAAAACAAAACTAAGAGGATGCTATGTGAATTGATCACAAAACATAGGAAGTTTTGAGCTTTATATGTCACAAAATATCTCCAAAATCAAATCCACTGTAAGTTTTTTTATTTATTTATTTTTTTTTTTTTTTGTGCAGTTCAAAAAATAAGAATGGTAAGTCGATTATACAGTACATATATAACATAAAGCTAAATTTATCCAAATTTGTCCCACAAAATAACATAGGAGAGAATTAAAAGACAAAACATAGCTATAATAAACATAGTCTGCACTAGAGAAATTTTGACGACTTTTTCATTGTAATTTAAAATTTAAATTACAACGATTATTTGAATTGAATCAGAAAAAGAAATAAAGAAAGAAGGAATTAAAAAAAATTGAAATGAAAGAAAAAAGAATGAATAAACTTGAATCAAATGTTCTCGTGATAAGGAACCTCATAATTATGACATCATAGAAAAGAAAAGAAAAAAAAAAACTGAATCGTACATGGAACTTATATTATATATAGTTATATACGGGTCGTATAGTCATTGTATACATGTTAAAAAAAAAATTATTAGCATCCACTACGGCCACTATTCTTCACCAGCACATTGACAGATCCCTACTTTCACAAAAAAAAAAAAAAAAATCCAATAAAAATTCAACTTCAAGTTCCAGTGAAGATGTTTGAGAATACCCAAAACTCAAAATCTGAAGAATACCCAAAACTCAAAATCCAGTAGGATGGGAGCCCTGCTGCTTGAAGAAATATCAGGCCTGTCTGGGTAGAAAAAGAGTACAGAGAGAGAGAGAGAACAGACAGAGACACATTGGGTAAAAAAAGAGAGAGAGAAGATGGGATGGAAGGGAGTTAACAAATTGAATTTCAAGTACCAGTGAAGATGTTTGAGAATACCCAAAACTCAAAATCTGAAGAATACCCAAAACTCAAAATCCATAGGATGGTTGCACCGCCGCTTGAAGAAATATGAGGCCTGTCTGGGTAGAAAAAGAGAACAGATAGAGACGTATGAATAGAGATTTTCGGTTGCCTTGAGGAAGTCAAGTGTAAGACAATTTACCTTTTTTCTTTTTTCTTTTTTAAAATTAAAGAAAATAGATATTAAAGGAAAATTTAAATTTGAAATATTAGCACTAAATTTAAGGTATTAGCCCCAAATTTGAAGCATTAATACCAAATTTAGGATGATCAAATTTCTTTTGGGTGATATCATCCTTAAAAGGTTAACCTTCCACCCTTAGATTTTAGTTTTGAATCCAAAAACAAGTTTTGAAGCATTAAAAACTAAATATTAACTCATAAAAATTTAACTAACAATTTTTTTTTAAAATATATGCTTGACGCGCGGCTGCCAAATAGCAGGACTCAAGACATATTGAGTAAAAAAAGAGAAAGAGAGAAGATGGGATGGATGGGAGTTAACGGGATTAATTTCTGTTTTTTTTTTTTTTTTTGGTCGGTGTTAGTGTAATTAATGAGTAGCTTGCCTGAGGGCATCTCAACCCTCAAACCAAACTACTGCAAAATATGCGGTTGTTTGGTTTGCCGCATGGAAGCTGAGTCCACGTGTTACTGTCACACACGTCACCACTAGAAAAATTTTCAAATTTTTCATTTTCAAACCTCCACCCCTTCCTAGGAAGAGGCTCTCTCTTTTCTTTCTCTTTTATTTTCTTTTCCTTTAAAGGCTCTACATCTCTCTCTATATATATACAAATTAGTGGTGAATATATATATATAATTTTTAAAAAATTAGTTACGTTTTTTACTTTTCGACACGTCACCAATTTGGTGACGTGTTGAAATTGGCATGTCACCTTTATGGTGACATGCCAATCGTGACACATCACCAATTGGTGGCGTGTCAAGATTGGCACGTCACCTTTAAGTGGTGACATGTGGAATTCAACACGTCATTAATTAGTGACGTGTTAGCATTCCACACATCACTAAGGGCCTGTTTGGAATTGTATTTGACAGGCCTAAAAGTACTTTTAAAACTCAAAAAGTCCGTTTGAGAAAAAAGTACTAGTTTGGTAAAAAAATTAAAAGAGCTTTTAAGGGTCCAAAAAGCCAAAAAATGGTCAAAGGCAAAAACTAAAAAATGAAGCTTTTGTCCAAAAACTTTTTTTGACTTAAAAGATCTATTTCTCAAATGCAATTCCAAACAGGCTCTCAATCCCAGTAGTGATTCCTGAATTTTTGATGTGTCACTCACGTTGCTAATGACACGTCACCACCCAATTAGTAACGTTTTAGAGCCTTAAAATGTCACTAATGGATAGTCATTAAAATTTTATTTTATTTTTTGTAGTGGTATTAGCTTAAATTTTAAAAAAGTGATTTAGCATTGGGACAGGAAGTGTCATAACGACTCTAGTTGTGTGACTAAAACTTGTGACACATGACAAGGAAATAAACAATTGGGTCTTTTAGTTTTATTAATTAATGAGGTTATTAGCATTTTTTTTTTTTTTTGGGTTAATAACTTTTTTGGTACTTGGGTTTTAATGTTTTTATTTTTTTCTCCCTAGGTTTTAAAACATGACAGAACTAGTACCTTAGATTTAAAAAAAATACCGAATCACTACCTCCATTTTGAAAAGTTGTATAGGGGTGGCCAAACCATTAGGAGTATCAATACGGTTAGCGGTTATTGGCAATAACCGCTAACTGTAACCGCCTTAGCAGTTATTAGATTTCACTAACCGCAATCGGTTAGCGGTTAGCTACTAACTACCGGTTAGCGGTTAATGAAATAGGTAACCGCCCGCTAACCGCTTTTTCAAAATTCGGCTCTTTTTTTGCTTTTTGGGCTTTCTTTTGGGCGTTTTTATCACTGCAGCATTTTTTACCCTCATTTGTTTTTTGTATTTTTAGTGTCTTTTTAAGCCCAATTGCTATAAAAAGAGCCCATATTGAAAAATAAAAAATATTTGACCCCAAATTTACATTTACTTGTACTTTAAAAATAAAATTCCTTAAATATTAAATCATAACTGGTTAACTTTAAAAAAAAAAAAAAAAAAATGAAAAGAGTTCAACACAACATATAAAAGAAGATCAAATAAAACATATGATATATATGATTATATATATTATTTGTTATTATATAATCATATGATTTAATGATCAATTCATCATGTGATATAATCATATCAATTATAGTGATGATATTACTAAAATTAGAATGGTTTAATCCAATGTCAATTACTTAATTTGATATTATACGAATCACATTATCATTGTACACTAATAATATGATTAACTTGAATAAAGTATTTGAATTTTCATTGAATCATATGATTCAGTATTGATATTATACATTTATATTATTCATATGCATATATGTATAATTATAATTTATAACATATATAGACTTATAAGTTTATAACATACATAGGAACTAAGTCTCTAGGTACTTAATTGTTGTATTAGTATGAATTAGTATACTTATGACTTATGTCATATTATACATGTATAATTTGCTATTATATAATCATATAAATTAGAATGATAATACATTAATACTTCAATTATAAGTAACACATTATTGAATCTAATCCTAATTACTTAATTTGATATTATACGAATCACATTATCATTGTACATTAACAATATGATTAACTTGAATAAAGTATTTGAATTGTCATTGAATCATATGATTAAGTATTGATCTTATACATTTATATTATTCATATGCATATATGTATAATTATAATTTATAACATATATAGACTTATAAGTTTATAACATATATTGGAACTAAGTCTCTAGATACTTAATTGTTGTATTAGCATGAATTGGTATACTTATGAGTTATATCATATTATATATGTATAATTTGTTATTATATAATTAAATGATTTAATAATCAATTAATCATGTGATAGAATCATATAAATTATAGTGATAATATATTAATACTCAAATTGTAATTTAATTATCTAAAAAAAATTGTGATTTAATGATTAAGTGATTATGTTATATGTATAAATATTATTATAATTATAATTATAAAAATATATTATATAAAAAGGCGGCTAGCAGTTACGGTTAGTAAACCCAATAACCTCCAACCGCTAACCGCTAGGCTGTTATGGCGGTTAAGCAGTTAAGTGGTTAGCGGGCGGTTTCTAATCGCTCGCTTTGACACCCCAATGAACCACCCCCATGGGGTGGCTGGCCACTCCCAGTTTGACCTTCAACTACCCCCAAGGCCGGTCTAGGGGTGGCCGAGCCAACCCCAAGGGCCTTGGGGGTGGTTTCGGCCACCCCCTTTTCGGCCCTTGGGGTGGTTCAGCCACCCCCAGACTGGCCGTGGGGGTGGCTCAGCCACTCCTAAAGTCAAACTGAGGGTGGCAGGGGGTAGTTCGGCCACCCCCATAGAATTTTTCAAACTGGAGGTGGTGATTTGGTATTTTTCCAAAATCTGAGGTATTAGTTTTGTCTTTTTTGAAAACTAGATGGAAAAAATAAAAACATTAAAACCCAGGTACCAAAAAAGTTATTAACCTTTTTTTTTTTTAATCAAATTGGGAAAAGGGTTAGAAGTGATTAAAATACTGAAAAGGGATGAGTTCCCCTACAATAGACCCAAACACAGAAATAAATAGTACAGGTAACCAGAACAAAGTAGGAAATTGGCCAAATAATTAGCCCGGTCCTCTCCAAAGGGCCGCATAAAGCAGTTTTAAAAGTAAAAGAAGTGCATGAAGAGTCATAAATCTCATGAGGTTTACGAACCCTAATTATAACTTTAAGAACTCCATAAGGTCCAAACCTATCTGCACTCTCAGCAAAGAACAACATCAACCACCTAAAGGAAGCCAATATAGGGAAGGCACTAGTCAGGGAAGGGAGTATTGTCTCCGAATGCACTAGTCTCCACCACAAAAATAAGCTGTAAATCTAGGTGGAGACTAAAACCTACAAAACCCAAACAAAACAACAGGAAGTACATGGAAGCAAAGGAAAACATAGAAAAATAAATACAACAATCGGAAATACAACAAAAAACCAAGCAGGTGGCAGTGAAGAAGGTGGAGGAGCGGCCAGAGGGGTGCTTTGTCCAGGGGAAGGGAAACACACACCAGCGCGTGACGTCCACGCTCAAGCGCGTGGAGCTCATGCTCCGGCACATGTAGTATTGGCAGCAGATCAGATGGTGGTGGTAAAGAGTTGGGATGACGGTGGTTACGGTGGAGGAGCGGCAGCAGGAAGCTACTGCCAAGGACATGAGGAACATGCTCCGACGCGTGAAATTAAGAGTTAAAGTCTTATTTTGTATCTTAATAAGAGGCTGGACCCAAAATCTGTCAAATTAAGGGTAGAGTTAGGGTTTAAAACTCTATCAAATTCTCATTGTCTTTAAATTGTGTGACTCAAATCTCTTTTCTTTCCGCTTTCCTCTGTCATGCATTAACTTGTTTAGGAGCCGGAGGTTGTGTGGACCGATGATATTTTTAATTCCTTTCATGAGTCTCACTGCAAGGAAACCGGGTTTGTCTTTGTCACCGACAAGTACTGGTTTGCTCTTAAATATCCTTTAAATTTGACTTACAATGCACGGCCTAGACTTTTTGATTAGTATTTGAAAAGCAATTGTTAGCTTCATGGAAATAAACTGAGTGTGGAAATTGGAAATTTGCTTACAAAAGCAATAGAAGTTCTTTCCACGCAAGAGTTAAATTAATGGTTGGGGCCAAAGTGGAAGAACGTGCCTGTTATGATCCATGGGCACGTCTATATCTATTTAATCAAGAAAGAATTGTAGCAAATATATATATATATATTAATTGGCCATATTTGATAACACCATTGAAGAAAAATTGCAAGCTTTTCTTAAGGTCACTCTTTAATTGTATGCTAATATGGCAAATTGGAAGTTGTATTTCCTTCATCTATCTAAATTGTGTTTATGTTGTTTTTTATTTTTCTACGTGGTTGGGACATCTCTCATGGTCCAAATTTCATTTTGTTGTATCTAAAATTGTAAGTACATGGCAACATATATACAATTAGATCTGTGAAATCTATTATGTATCATGAAATAATTTTTCTCAATTTTAAATGAAATGAATAGGACAAGTTTAAATCTAATGTCATAGTAACTACTCATATTTATGAGATCTTTTCAATATATGACTTAAAAAAATAACTAATAAAAACTCTATATTCGAATAAGGTACTTGCTCAAACTAAGACAATCTCAAATTTGGCTGATTATGGATGGTGAAATTATTTATAGTAAATATTAGATTATATACGTGAAACACTATGGAAAAAACATACAAGTTATAAGGAGAAGTTACATGGCAAAAGAGAACCCACTATTAGGGTTGAAGTCACTAGCCCTCAACTGGACGTCAGCCCTAGAGATTATTCAAAAATACAAAAGATAATACTAGCATACATGTCCTCAAGGTCCAACATTTTTATTTACTGAATGCTACCAGAATGCCAATTTGTTCTATTGGCTTGTGAGCTCGCTAATGGTCATTGTGTCCATTGGGTAGGAATTGCAAGCTTGGGTTCGAGCTGACAATTTTTGTGCCAGAAAATGCATGGTGGGTCGTGACTCTGGCGTGTCACTCATGCAATGTAAGGCCATTGTCACCACAAATGCCACATCATGCGCAATTTGGCCGGTTGGTTGTGGGAGTCTTTGGTCTAGCACATCTTTCAAAAGAAATTCTGCATTGTCTAAAATTGGAGTTGCTTTTGTTGATTTGGATGATGACAGGAAAGATAGGAGCTCCCTAGGGTGCCTACCCATCATAACTTCTAATGCCACCACTCCAAAGCTATAAATGTCACATTTATCCGTAACTCGCATCGTGAATGCGAGCTCTGCGCATCCATAAAACAAAATCGACATCCATATAAGGATAAGATAAACAATTCCTAATATTAGAAACTCTTTCTTCTTTGAAGGGTTTCTCATACTCCACTAAATAAGGATCCCCTGAAATTTCTTTTCTCGATTCTAAGGAATTCAAGAGGGAATTTCAGGGACCCGATCCTACTCCATTACTCAAACAGCTACCTTTCTTTTAAAAACTATTTTCATAATTATTAAAGTCTATCCTAAAACAAAAATCTAGAAACTAGATTGTTAGCTTACCTGGAGCCATGTAGCCATAAGACCCAGCAATTGTTGTCCAGTTAGTTGTATTTGAACTCAACAATCTAGCAATGCCAAAATCTGAGAGCTGCGGTTCGAGCTCTAACTCCAGCAAGATGTTGTTCACCGTTATGTCTCGGTGCACAATTGGAGGAGAACAATCATGGTGCAAGTAAGCAATTGCATGAGCCACACCTTGCACGATCTTCACCCTTCTACCCCAATCCAGTTCTGCATTCCCTTCCACCCCATACAGTACATTTCCCAAACTGCCTTTCTCCACATATTCATAAACCAAGTATATGCACCACCGACTGGCACGGAACCCATAAAGCTTAATGATATTGCGGTGCCTAACTTCTGTCAACATGTGAATCTCATTCTCAAAACTCTTGTGATTGGCAACTAAGATGCTACTGGATTGTGACATGTTAAATCTTTTAATTGCAACAATTTGACCTGTCGACAATGCTGTTTTGTAAACGCTTCCAAATCCTCCTTTTCCAATACAATAATTCTCATGGAAGTTTTCAGTGGCCTTCACGATATCCCCAAATGTAAATTTACCCTCTCTTCCCCATATCAGTGACTCGTCCTTCTCCTCACACTCTAAAATTGTTTTATTTTCTTCAACCAGGAGTTTGGTCTTCTGGTATCGTATTAGGAGTCCAGCAACAATGGTTGCAAGCAGTACTAATAGACCGCAGACAGGAATGAGGACAGCTAATAGAGTCGGATTATAATGCTTTTTCTTTTTGGAACAAAGAGTTAGTCCTTCTGCATCTCCACACAAACTAGAGTTTCCAACATAAGCTTTTGCAGGTGCATCTTTGAAAATGGTACTACTTGGGACTGGACCTGTTAAATTGTTGTAGGAAAAATCGATGGAGCTGCTGTTTAGACTAACCATGCGGGAAAATGATGATGGGATTTCCCCTGAAAGTTGGTTATGTGACACATTAATACTCTTCAATTTTGAAAGCTTTGCAAGGCTTTCAAGAATATTTCCTGAGAGTTTATTGCTGCCGAGGTCCAACAATGACTGCAATTCCTTTAAGTTACCAAGCTCGGATGGTATTTCACCTAACAGGTTGTTGTTGCTCAAGTCCAAGCTCAATAATTTACCACAATTCCCAAGTTCCTTTGGTATGTTCCTAGTCAAACTGTTTGTAGACAAATCAAGATAGCCAAGCCCACTCAAACTGCCTAGACTCTGAGGAATCTCTCCTGTCAACTGATTCCTGCTCAGATTGAGCTTGTACAGTCAGCTTAGATTTCCAAGTACAGTTGGAATTTCCCCAGACAATTCGTTGGAGCCCAGATTTAAACTTTGTAGTTGTGTCAACTTTCCAAGCTCGACTGGGATTTTTCCAGAAAGCCGGTTTCTGTCCATCTCCAAATTGGTGAGAGATTCACATTCTGCCCATTCCACTGAGATTTGACCAACAAATTGATTGTCACTAAGAGAAATGAAACTAAGATTTGAATGAACTCCAAATGCATATGTAATGTTTCCACTGAATCGGTTCCCATCAAACCGTACTCTCTTTAGTTGTGAGCATTTTCTCAAGCACTTTGGCAATGACCCCGTGAAGTTGTTGCTATTCACTGTGAAACTTTTAAGACCAAACCTACTGCACAATTCAGGTGGCAATTCTCCATATAATTTGTTGTGGGAAAAGCCAACGTCGGTCAGAGGACTATACTTCCCAAAGTCACTCGGAATAGTGCCAAAGAATTTATTTTACATAAGAGTAATTATCCTTAAATTACCGAGCCGAGAAATGGTGTCTGGCAACTCACCTTCAAGTTGGTTATTGCCGATTTCAAGTTGTTGCAGAGATCCCATATTTCCAATCTCCGGTGGGATTGTACTATTAAGATTGTTGGAGAAAAGTATTAAGGCTTGAAGGTTTGTGAGCTTCCCAATCTCGGATGGAATTGAGCCATTGAGATTGTTGGAGAAAAGTTGTAAGACTTGAAGGTTTGTGAGGTTCCAAACTGTCTGAGGAATTGGACCAGAAAGTTGGTTGTTTGAAAGTTCTAAGTGCAACAATTCTTTCAAGTTCCCAATCTCGGATGGAATTGAGTCAGAAAGCTGATTATAATACATATAAAGATAATTGAGCTTTGTCAATAGGCCTATTTCCAGTGGAATTTCTCCAGTGAATGAATTTTCAGACAAGTCCAAGAGCTTGAGGTTTGTACAAAACCCAAACTCATAAGGAATTGTAGAGTTCAAGCTATTCATGAATAGGTCGAGTCTCGAGAGGCCTTTGAGCTTGCCTATTGAAGAAGGAATTCTCCCTTCCAATGAATTGTTGAACAATCCTATAGTTTGAAGATTGAATAATACTCCAATATCCTCAGGAATTAGACCACTGAACTGGTTATCTCCTAGATGAAGATATTTGAGCTTGGAAAGGTGTGATATCTTTGGTGGTATTGTTCCATTGAACTTATTGTAGGACAAATCCAAGAAGGTCAAGTTATGACAATCAAGTATAAACCCTGGGAACCCTGAAGTGAGTCCATAGTTGTTATAAAAGGAAAGGTTGGTCAACAAAGGCATGGCCGAAAACTTAGACCAGTCAGAATTTAGTAAGAGGTTTGATCCAAGGTCTAAGTAGTGTACCTTTTGAAGATTGGTGATCTGATATGGGATTTTCCCATCGAGATGGTTGTCGAGAAGACTCACGTATTGCAGTTCCGTTAGCCGGCCTATCTCCGACGGTATTGGCCCGGTGAGATAGTTGTGGCTGAGATCGAAGCGGGTGAGGTTAAGGAATGGAGTGAAGTTGAAGTGGGCTAGTGTTCCACTGAGATTTGCACCTGAGACGGTTATCTCGGAGACTGTTCCAGTTGCGTCACAGCCAATGCTTGTCCAATTACAAAGGTTGTTGAGGTTGGCAAGAGACCATAAAGTGAGAGGAGAACGAGGGGGAAGAGCGGAGAGGGTGCTTTTCCATTTGACAAGAGCTTCTGCTTGTGCTTCTGGTGATGCTGTGATTTGCAATGAAAGTATGGAGAGCATGACAACGTGAAGGAAAAGAAGAGGAGGCTCGGTCTTTGCTGCCATGCCTGCCTTTGGACTTTTCTCGTTTCATTGGTTTTCTTATTCAATCTATTGAAGCAGAGAGTGATGGTAGAACATAAGACACGTCGCCTGCTCTTAAATATCCTTTGAATTTGACATGCAAATTACAAAATAGGGTTACATGTATGAAAGGACATGTTTAGCTGGATAGCACTCAACTTTCAAGGAAAATAATTTCAGTATCTTTATTTGACCCTATTTTTATCAAAAGTAGGGTCACATGTATGAAAAGACATGTTGAGATGGACTTTCACGTTTAATGCTAGCTAGACTTTTTGGTTAATATTTGAAAAGCAATTAATTGCTTCAGTGTGGAACTTGGAAAAATTTGCTTTCAAAAGCAATAAAAGTCCTTTCGACGTCAGAGTGGATTCACATTAGATTAGATTAGCTAAAGGTTATTTTGATTAGTCCAATAAATTTGGGTGAAAATTTATTTAAATGTCGTTTGTTATTTTAGCAAACAAATTGTTGAGTGCCTACGATCTTCATCAAATTCGATGAGGATTGTACACTCACCAAATGTAATATATATATATATATATATAATATATTTATTTTATAAATATTTCACACTATTAATGTTACAATTCTAATCAACTATGAGCGTAAACCGCACTATATAATTGGTTCGCTTTCCGTTTGTTAAAGGCTTTAGATGTTTTAGTGGAAATATATTTTTTTGATGTAAAAAAAAATATATAAGATTTTTTTTTTTTTGGAAAAATGAAAAAGTTATGGATGTTTTGTATGAAAAAGTGAAAAAATTTTGTTTTGTAATGATTTTTTTATTTTATTTTAACAATAATAAAAAATAATTTGTGTAATGTAAAAAATAAGAATGTTGAGAAAATGAAAAAATTAGATAATAGTATCAAGTCTCAAAGGCCTTTGCCAAACAAAGCCTAGGAGTTGTTTGTTATCAATTTGTGAAATAATAATAATAATAATAATTAGTATAGAAAAGTAAAAAAATGGTATTGAAAAGTGAAAAAATAAAAAAATTTTGTTTTGTAATGATTTTTTTATTTGAAAAAAAATAAATAAATAAATGATATGATATAAACAGTGAACCATGTTATATAAAAAGTGAGAATATTTTGATGTTGATTTTTTTACCAAAAAAGTGAATAGTATTTAGGAGATAAGGAAGGGAGAGAAAGTTGTTAATGAACACAACTTTTTTCTTGGAATAGACTATTGAACACTTAAGACATCGATTATTTTGACATAAAATGATTTTTAGAAAATATATATATTTATATTTTTTGGTGTTTGGTGTGATGGAGAGTAATGGTCAACATAAAATATTATTCGTTTGATCTAAAAAGTTTCTTTAATTTCGTAAAATAGTTTTCATTGTTTAATACCATAAACCATAAACAATTTTTTGGGTGTTTGGTTCAATAAGAGAGAGTTGTCAATTCCTTATAAAAATGTCCAAGATCTTGTCCACAGGTAATGTGAGACTATTTCTCAACACCTTCCCTCATGTGGGAATAAGTAGTGTGGGCTCTCATTTGTCTTGTGGTAGGCTTTAATACCATGATGAAATTTGTGGGCCTAACTTATCTCATAAAATCGGTTCAATAAGAGAGGATTGTCCATTCCTTATAAACATGTCCAAGATCTTGTCCACAGGCAATGTGGGACCATTTCTCAACACATTCTCTCATGTGCAGGGATATTTTTCCTAGTCCTTGTCACAGGATAAGTAGTGTGGGCCCCCATTTGTCTTGTTGTAGGCTCTAATACCATAAAAAAATTTGTAGGGCTAACTCATCTCATAAAGCCGGTTCAATAGGAGATAGTTGCCCATTTTTTATATACAAGCCTAAAATCTTGTCCACAGACAATGTGAGACTATTTCTCAACACCAACTACATCAAAAAATTGGTCGTTGGATGTCAATTTAGTGTCATTGCGTTAAAACTTGGACCAGTAAGTGATGTGTCATTGTGTTGTGTCCGTATCAAACCTCTTATTAAAAAGTTTATCTTTTGGCCATTTTAATTCTAGGTGGCATGGCTCATTTTAAAATTAATAGATTTTAAACAATAAATTAATATATTTCTGAAAAATAAGGCATGCCACCTATGATTAAAATTGCCAAAAGATGGACTTCTTAATGAAGCCAAGCATTTCTTTTTTTTTTTTTTTTTTTTTTTTTTGTGGAGGGAAAAAAATAGAACAAAAAGAAAATGATGTGGCATCTTGCCACATGAACTTTTATGGATAAAATATGAAGTTTTTATTAGATTTTAGCATATATATATATATATATATTGTGATATTATGAGAGTATATTAGCATTGATTGTAATTGATAAAATCAAATATTCTGATTTGATTTTATCAATCATACCATTTTGTATTATCTCTCATCCCTATAAGTAGAGACCATTTGTATTATAAAATTATTCATTGAATAAAAGCATAATGTAGCTCTTAGGGCTTTATCTGTGGATGTAGGTCATAGACAGAACCATGTAAAATTCTTGTGTCTTATTATATTATTCTGCAGTTTATTATTTGATTATGAATTTCTTCATCGTATCAGAGGTTCAGGCTAACGCCAGATTTTGATCCTGTGGAATTTTACTTTTACTTTATTTTCTTTCTTTTTCTCTTCTCATCGTTTTGTGTCTTTCGATTTTATTTGATTTGATTTTTTTTTTTCTCTCTCTTCTCATAGTTTTTGTGTTTGTTCCTCAAATATATCAAAGAACAAATCGTTCTATGAGTGTCTATATTTTCCTTTTTAATTCTAGTTTCTTTTATCCTGACTCGGTCTTTTTCGATGAAGCAAAAAAAAAACCAGATTTTCTTTTGGCATTCTCCTTTGCTACCCCACGTGAAAAGCAGTGCAGACCCACATGTGTGTCATTTGTATTATTTTCTTTTGGGTTTGTTATGGATTTGAGTTTTGTGCGTTGTCTAGAAGACGGAGCTTCTTTGAATTTGCCAAGATCTGCAGAATCTTCTCTGGAATCCTAGTCGCCGGAGACTTCTCCACCGACCTCGTTTGAGTCGTCTCCTTTAGCCTCCGGTATTAAACGACGTCTTCTCGGGAGAATCCACTTGTTTTCATCCTTCTCTGATCATCGTGGGCTCTCCATCGCCATTGCCTCGGGTGTCCTCCAACTCTCCGGCGATTGTTGTCATGGATTTGGATCTCAATCCTAGACCAGTCGTGAACGATGATGGTTTTGCTATTGCAGTACTAGTTGATTTCATGTTAGCCATTTTTCGTGCTGCATTTTGATTTTATGTTATTTATATATTTACCAAAAAAAAAAAAAAAACAAAAGAGGCTAAGTTGCCCATATTTTGGCCCCTTTGGTGGTCCAGTCATTTGGTCTTTTTTTGACCTTCACTTATTTTTTGCCTTTTGTTGGCCCAATATCTTCGACCTTTGTGGTATTGTTTTAAACTCAGGCCTCTTTCAGCCCATTGTTGGCTATCATATATGGCTCATAGTTGGCCCATTTCTCTTCGGCCTTTATGGTATTGTTTAAAACCCAGGCCAATTTCAACCCATAATTAGCTTTTCATTTTGGCCCATAGTTGGTCTATTATTATTGAAGGCGCATCTCAGATCATCGTTGACCGCCTCCGGTCAACACCATCAAGTGCTGCCATCAGCAGTAAAAAAAAAAAAAATCAAACTCAAAGTTCTAGAACCTTCCACCTTAAGTTTGAAAGAGAATGTTAGAATATATTGTGATATTATATATGGGAATATATTAGCATTGATTGTAATTGATAAAATCAAATCAGAATTAAATATACCTGATTTGATTTTATCAATCCATCCCCCTATAAGTAAAGACTATTTGTGGAGTTTTTATTAGATGGTAATCTTAGAATTACATAATAGAGTTAAATTTCAAAAACAATAACTAGTAATTATGCATGAAATATAGAACATGTCATAGATAGAACTAAGACCATGGTATCTACGCTTAAAATAGTTATACTATTCACATTCTTGTGCCTTTTGCTTCATTGCCTTCCCCTTATCCCCTTCAATCACTTCTTTAACAAGTGCTTCAATCTCATCACATTTTAAATCTTGGTTCACCTCCATCCCAATTCCCCAAGTGGTACAAATGTATCAACAATTCGTTTGTTGGTCAGCAAAAGATGGCCAGCAAATAACAGGCACACCAAAACATATGCTTTTCAATGTAGAGTTTCATCCACAATGTGTTACGAAAACTTATATTGATGGGTGTGCTAGCACTAGTTCTTGTGGGAACCAACTCATTAGCAATCTCCTCTCCTTAGTCTCTTCCAAAAAATCCTCAAGCAAGTTTGCCGAATCTCCCAATACCACGTTCGGCCTAACTATCCACAAAAATGAGTGCTTGCTATTTGCTAGCCCCCATGCAAACTCTTTCAAATGTTGTTCAGTCATCATAGCCACACTGTCATAGTTTATGTACACAATAGATTTGGGTTCCCTTTTATCAAGCCATTGGAGACATTTGGAGTCTTCTTTCCATAACCTTGAACTTAAGGACTTGAGTTGGCTATCGGGCACATGCCGGCCTAGTAAGGGAAGCGGACCTGTAATGTAAATGCAAGGGCAGAGATTGCTTCTAGTACTTAGTATTCAAACTCATCAAATGTGTTGAAGATGATTGCAGAAGAATTCAAGCAATTATGTGTTTCTAATCTCAGAAAATCAAACATGATTTCATTAATATCGGTGGTTCTAATGAAGCTAGGAAAGTCCTTAAGCCGCATGTTTTTCATGCCCAGAATCCAATCGATTGGTGTGTCAAGTGTGCCGTCATCTTTGAAGCTTTCGTCTGTAGCACATGGTGGATAAAAAAAGAAAAGTCTTTATACGATAATTGCATTTTTTTTAAAAAAAAAGTTCATGTTTGGACCAACTAATATGATTTAACAATTAACACAACCATAACCAACAAAACAAAACAAAGAATATTTAACCAAGAGGCATCATGTGTGTAAGTATTTATATTGGCTTAATTCGGTAAGCAAAATGGTGCCAAGATTCTTCTCCAAGCAAGGCCGTCCGAACGCTAGAAGAAATCAATTTTTCCCAAGAGCCTCATCTGCACCTTCGTCTGCAAGCCGTTCGAACAAGATAGATGAACGTGAAAACCCGAGAGCCTCGTCTGCAAGTCGTTCGGACACGCCGCACCAAGAGACAAGCTATGAAGCGATGTCAAAGCGATTTGCCCTAAGCCCCGTCCAGACGGACATACTCCCCGTCCGGACGGCCTTCTACGAGAACTTAGTTTCCCATGTTTTACAAGCCCCGTTCGAACGAGCCCACTTACCGTCTAGATGGCCTGTAGCTTCTAGGTCTATTTTACAATGTAATTGAGTTCTAACTAGATTAGGAGTCTTTAGGCTTTATATATAGATCTCTACATATCTATATAGGTACGAGTTTTTTCATTAGAGAGTTTGTGAGAGGTTGTGCTAAGAGAGAGTTTATATTGTGAGATAAATTGTCCCTCTTAGAGTATTTGTTAGCTTGAATTCTGTACTTCATCGAGAAGTCTATTGGAAGGTTCCGACAAAGGAGAATCACGTGTGAAGAAGATTGTGAGCAAGGAGACGAATTAGAGGCTTGTCGATCTTACATAGCCAAGGACTTGGAAAGAGTTGTAAGTGTTCCCCGTGTCTGTAATCTCGAAATATTTTCTTATAGTGATTTCCTAGGTTTGGCTACCCCAAAGAGGTTTTACTTTTAGAACGATTTCTAAAAAGTTTCCTCTTCGTCACCAAAATCATTGTATTTGATTGATTTACTATTTTGATTATTTTGATGATTGATTGGTTATAGATTGCTATCTGTTAATTCTGCATATTGTGCGTTATATACCTGCATACCATTTTTCAATTGGTATCAGAGTGGGTACACTCTGTGAAGGATTAAATTCCTGAGTGTGATCCTTATTTCTTGTTTAAGATGTCTCAAACCCTCAACACTTTGCCAAATTTTGACGGATCAAATTATGGCTATTGAAATTCCCGTATGAGATTTTTCTTAAGATCTATAGATGTTTGGTCTGTCATTGAATCTGGATTTAAAGCTCCAGCTAAGCCGACAGCCGAATGGTCTAATGTTGAAAAACAAACTCATATGGTTAATGACAAAGCTATGAATGTCCTATGCTTGGCAATTTTACAAACTGAGTTCTCTAGAATTTCAAATTGTGATAGTGCCAAAGATGCATGGGAGATCCTAGAAACTACTTATGAAGGAACTAATCTTGTTAAAGCTTCAAAACTTCAAATGTTAGTTTCTCAATTTGAGGATATTAAAATGTTAGAGGATAAGACATTCAATGAGTTTTTTGGTAAACTTAGTGAAATTATAAATTCCATGATAAATCTAGGAAATAAAGTTTCTAACACTAAGTTGATTAGAAAGTTTATGAGATCGCTCCCAGAAAGATTCATAATAAAGGTCATTGTTTTTGAGTCATGCAATGATCATGAAACCATGAGGATTGAAGAGTTAGTTGGTGCCCTTCAGACTTATGAGTTTTTTTTGCCTCAACCTAGGAAAAATAAGGATCTTGCCCTTTGAGTTCTTAAGAACTCTGATGAGTTATTTGATGAGGAATCACTAGATGATGAGGAACTTGCTTTTATAGCTAGAAGGTTTTATAGGAATGAATATATAATTTCCAAGAGATTTGGAAAACAAAAAGAAAGCACTCAGGAGAAAAATGAAAGAGATCCACGTGATCCAAAATGTTATGAGTGTTCTGGCTATGGTCATGTGCATAAGGATTGTGCTAATCTTAAGAGTAATAAGCCAAGAGACCAAAAAGCCTTCAATATTAGATGAATAGTCTGCTAATGATTCTGATGATTCTAAACAATCAGATGAATAGTCTGCTTCTGATAATGAATCAAAAAGGGTATGTGATCTTCAAAACTCCTTTGACAATTTGATGGAAAAATTTTCTATGCTTAGAAATACAAATTTGAAAATTGTTTAGGATGTTAAGAATCTTGAGCTTGAAAGAGATAATTTGTTGAAATCATTGAGTGATTCATATGTTGTTTGTAATACTCTGAAATCTGAAAACCATGTGTTAATTGCTAAGAATAAATCCCTTCAAAATGACCTAGCTAAATCTAGAAATCACTTGAGTACATTCTCTAGTGAAAAGCTTAATAAAATGCTGCATGTTCAAAAGCTCTCTAGTGATAGATCTGGTTTAGGATTTGTTAAAATTGCTCATATGTCTTCTAATCTTGCTTCTACTTCAAAGATTGTTTTTGTTAAAACTGTGAAAGTAGAAGAAGTTTTTGTTAATGGACATCAAGTAGCTGCTCAGACTCTGCAAGGTAAGAAATGTAAGAAAATTTTGGTTGAGCCTCATGCATCTTACTTTAAGCCTAGAGTCGTGCATCCTCCTAGGAAATTACATTCTCAAAGGTTTGTCCCTACATTGTGAAAAAGTTGGTCACATTTGACCAAACTGTTTTAATTTGAAACATCATGTGCATAAAAATGAAAATTCATTTTCTAGGAAAGATTGTGAGCGTTTGGCCATGATGATGAAATGAGTGTTATCTAGGTTAGATGAGTTCGAAAAAAGCCATACACTTAGGTCACTCAAGTGTGGGTTAAGAAGGATAATACCATTCACCCTTTGAGGGGGAGTGGTAGTGATCTCACCTTATGTTAGGCGAAGTCAATAACATGCCGAGGATTGGTTGTCTTACATATATTTGCATATCCTAGAGCATGTTACTTTTCATTTTACATTGCATTTTTTTTTTCTTTTTTCTTTTTTTTTTTTGTGTGCATTTCTATTTTTGAAAAATTCAAAAAGACAAAAATATTGTGATCTGGTTACCTTCTTCCTTCTTTTGTCTTATGCACCTTGATAGTCCATTATTTTCTCATGCTTCTTCTATGGATTTAATTCATTGTGTCTTAAAATGTTTTTAATATGCATGAGTTGTCAAATTGTTTCAATAGACTATTTTTGTAGTTACCTAAAGCCTAAGCTTATGTGGTACGTTTTGCCTATACTTAAACTTTTGTACACATTTAAGCTTAAATTGAGTTTATTCTTAAAATGTGAGTTGTGTGAGGTAACTATATGAGGATTTTCACTAGTTGTACCTATCAAATTGACCATACACTAGTTGAACCTAGGGCTTAAATATTCCAGCATTTCGCAAAGCATCAATTGTTTAAAGACACCGTCTCATGAAGAAAAATTGTGAAACAAGAAATCAAAATATCATATTCCAAAAGGAATTTATTTCACTGTGTCAAGCTTGTGCTATTTTTCAAAAGAGGAATATATTGGATGAGAGTAGCTACGCCCTAGTATGATAAGGTTTGACTTTTGATTTGATATGCTTGTCAAAACCTTTATTTTGGTGAAACCTTCTCCTCAACTTATAAATTGGTAATTCTACTCAATGAATGGCTTACACACATGACAAGTGTTCTTATCTTTGATTCCTTTATTGAATTCGAGCGGGAGGCCCTCAAGCCATAACAAAGGAAGGTGGGAACAACCAACTTATATAAGGAGGGTGAGACCCTCTTCAGTTATCCAATCATCTTTTGCACCATCACTCTGTCGGTATGTTTTTCTTCCTACCCATCATGACTAAATAGGTGGTTGTACCAATTTGGGTTCCATGAAAATATTGAGCTTCATGGGCGGTTGTACAACCACATCTTGAACTGGGGTGATTGCATTAGTACCTGAACTTTGGTTTTGACAGAGATGGAACTACCCTTTTTATGGGTTTGGAGGATCTTGATCAGAAACACCTAGGGTTGGCAATTTTGATACGACCCGACAACCCAACACGAAATTACCTGGTTTGGGTTTACCCTAAACGGGTAGACCCGTTTACGACCCGTTTATTTTGCTTTTGACTGGTCGTGTTGCGGGTCACCCATTAAGTTTTTTTTTTGGGTGGGTCACGTTTTGTACCTTGAGGCTTGATAGTGATGATACAGCTGTTAAGCATTATATCAATAATGCTTGCCAGCTGATTTTACCCCCAATGCAATGTGCTCCACGTGTCCAACATTGAATAAGCTGTAGATCTTTTTTTTTCTTTTTTTGAAGGGTGCAGATCTATTTTCACTTCATAATAATGCTCCTGCCTTTCTTTATTTGCAAACCAACCCTAGCCGTCTCATTCTTCTACCTTTCTTCTCAGTTCTCACCCCTAGCCGTCTCCTTCTTCTTCATTTCTTCTCAAATTCCTTCTCTTAGGTTTAACTCCTAAGACTAAACCCACACAGCTACACGGCCTACACCAACATGACAACATATCTTTTTTCTACAAAATCATAGAAATCTCCTTAATTCAAAAATGGGTTTTTGCCATACTTTCACGTTGATATGTTCCATTCATAAACGGGTTTTTGCAAAATCATCGAAATATCCTTCATTTAGAAATCATCGAAATCCTTCTTCTGCCATTGAAATCCTTTCTTGCTAGCGGAGACGAGAGAGACGGACCAGACAAAGAGAAAGCAAAAGAGTTTCAAGAAAAAAAAAAAAAAAATAGTATATTTTATTTTAAAAGGGTTAAACGGGTCGTGTCGAGTAACCCGTGAAATTGCCGTGCCATGTCCGGGTTTAGTGGAGCAGACCCGTTAGCTAAACGGGTCATGTTTGGATTTACCCTAAACGGGTGGCGAGTCATTACGCATCGTAAACGGCTCGACCCGCCAACCCGTTTTGCCAGCTCTAGAAACACTCATAGAGGCCCTTTGCTTGCTTGGCAAACACCCTCCTTTACCCATAAAAAATTCAATTGAGTCTAAGCTTTTTATACTATCGATATATTCACTGAATTTTAGGGATTTTCTTGAAACTTATAGTGTGACTAGAAAAATGGGTATTGTTGTGGGATAAAGATGCGAGGCTAAGGTAAATGCTTAATTTATCAAGTGCCAATTTATACGTGCCTTTTATAGGCATAATAGTAAGTCGACTAAGGTGCCAAAAAAACACAAAAAGTTAGCCTCGGGGGAAAAGAAAAGGCCAAAGATTAGAAGGAAAAAGAAAGAAAAGTATGAATGAATTTCCAGTTTGTATAGGAAAAAAAAAATGAAATATAGGATCATTGCTAGAAAAATTCATGCAATATTGTACTGATATTGGACATATTTTCCAATATGATCCATCAGGATACAAATATTACTGAAAACAATCGAGTAAGTACTTGAAAGAAATATAACTTGATGATCATCTTAGAATTACATAATAGAATTAAATTTAAAAATAAAAATCACTAATTATGCATGAAAGATAGAACATATCATAGATAGAGCTGAAACCATGGTATCATAGATAGAGCTGAAACCATGGTATATAGCTACGTAGCACTTAAAATAATTATACTATTTAGTTGCCATATGGACCATAGAGAACCTCCTTAATTAACTTTTCAAAATTCTTGAAAGATGAACCTCCAATATCAGTAGTTTCCACTGCTTTCTTTTTCCATTCTAGTGCCTTTTGCTTCATTGCCTTCCCCTTATTTCCATCCATTCCTTCTTTAATAAGTGCTTCAATCTCATCACGTTTTACATTATGGTTGACCTCCGTTCCAATCCCCCAGGTGGTACAAGCATACCGACAATTCATTTGTTGCTCAGTAAAAAATGGCCAGCAAATAATTGGCACACCAAAACTTATGCTTTCCAATGTAGAGTTCCATCCACAATGTGTTATGAAAACCCCTATTGATGGGTGTGCTAGCACTTATTCTTGTGGGCACCAACTCACTAGCAATCCCCTATCCTTAGTCTCTTCCAAAAAATCTTTAGGCAAATTTGCCAGAGCTCCTAATACCACGTCCGGCCTAACTATCCACAAAAATGGGTGCTTGCTATTTGCAAGCCCCCTTGCAAACTCTTTCAAATGTTGTTTAGTCATCATAGCCGCACTGCCATAGTTTATGTACAAATAGATTTGGGTTCCCTTTTATCAAGCCATTGGAGACATTTCAAGTCTTCTTTCCATAAGCTTGAACTTAAGAACTTGAGTTGGCTATCGGGCACATGTCGGCCTAGTAAGGGAAGTGGACGTATAATGAAAATGTGAGGGCATATGGCAGAAATTGCTTCTAGTACTTCGTATTCAAACTCATCAAATGTGTTGAAAACGATTGCAGAAGAATTCAAGCAATTCTGTGTTTCTGATCTCACAAAATCGAACATGATTTCATTAGTATCAGTGATTCTAATGAATGTAGGAAGGTCCTTAAGCCGCATGTTTTTCATGCCCGGAATCCAGTCAATTGGTGTGTCAAGTGTGCCATCATCTTTGAAGCTTTCATCTGCAGCACATGGTAGATGAAATTATGTTTAGGGAATGTCGTCGAACTCAAGCTCAATAATATTGCAATTTTTACAAACTGAAATCGTGTTGATAAATGACAAAATTGAATGCATGTCCCAATGTCTTACAATATTGAACACTTTTTCATATCAATTTTTAACATAAATTTAAGTCATTAATTATTCCTCAGAAGAAGTTAATTTCTTTTATTTTTTATTTTACCTGCAATTACTATATATATTATTGCCTTGTGTCGCTATTATTTGGTTTCTCCTTCAGAGTAGACCATACATATAATCAGCAACGGAGAATGGAACAGGATATGATAGAATCAACAATTAAACCAATCCTTACAAGACACGTGGCATTGATATCGTTTAATTATCAAATTAATAAATTTTCATATTTTGGCAGGACTTTTCTCTGCAACTACTAGTATTGTGGGGGACATGCATGGTCAGTGGTCACATAACAGTGACCTAACAAGTACAAGAAATGTTCATATGAAAATAATTCTGCATTTCTATTTATTAAATTTAAAATATTATATATATATATATATATATATATATATATATATATAAATTTATTATTTTTTTACTAGCTTAGTTTTTTTAAATCACATGATATAAAAGTGGAAGTGCAGAATTTGGGATTGACTTTATACGATAATTGCATTTAACTAAAAAGAAATTCACGTTTGGACCAACTGAGATCATGATTTGACAATTATTAACACATCCATAACCAACAAAACAAAACAAAGAATTAACCAAGAGGCATCATGTGGTTTGCAATCAAACAAAGAATTAAGCAAGCTACTTTACTCTCCACAAAGAGAGAAAATGCTAAATTCATGAACATGAGGAAGTACATAGCTTGTGGCTTCATGACATGTGTCGTTGGAATGAGATTTCATCTGATTCGAATGAGGACATGATAATAGTGTTCGCTCAGTATAGAGGTCAAAGGGCGTCCGACCGAAAAAGTAATATGTAGTGTGTCATTGCATTCTCGTTCGAACGAGAATTAATCCGTCCAAACGAGATTGCATTTGATAATTTTTACTTCGTTTTTCAATAGAGTTTTAGTTTATGACTCTTTTCTCTCTATACAAACTAAATAAGAACCGCTTAACTTCCAAGTTATGATTTATTTTCATCAGTTTTCAATAAGAAACTCTTTGAGTGTTTCTCTATTTTTCCCACAAATCATGTGAGTTTTCTTGATTAATTTTTTTTTTTTTTCCTAATTGAATAATGAAGGGATTACAGGAAAATATCATTTCCACTCCTGATCCGAAAGGAAGAAGGAGGGGACGATCCTTAAAAGGAAAAAGGGGTAGGCTCCCCAACAATAGACCAAAAACAAACTAAAGCAGTGCGAAAATAATTACAAAACATAGGAAATTGGTCAAACAAGTGACCCGGTCCCCTCAAGGGGCCGCGCAAGGCGGTTTCATAAGCAAAAGGGGCATAGATTAAGGCGAACCTATCTGAACCCCCACTTGTAACTAGCAACAACCGTCGGAAGGAGACTGAAGCGATAAAAGCATTGTTAGAGTTCGAAACCAGGACTGTTGTAAAGCGAAGAACCAACACAAATTCAGTTACAAAAGTCTCTACTAAAGAAACAAACCACTAAAAAACTAAGAGACAGTAACCCACAAAACACAAAAGCAACAAAATACGACAGTACATAAGAACAACAAGAAAGCAACAAAAAGAACAGAAAATAGTAGCAACGGCTGGGGAGCGGAGTTTGGCGAACGCTTGCAGGCGCGTGGCGCAGATGCACCAGAAGGTGAGATCCATGCGCTGGCACATGGTGGTTGGATCTGGCCGGAGGAGGTGGCGTTGAGAAGTTGAGAGGCCAAGAAACGATGTGAGTTGACGCGTGATGGTGGGAAACTGACCGAAGAGGCTAGATCTAGTTTTCTCAAAACTAAATCTAAAAATCCAACTAGTTTTGAGGAGGTGAGCGGCGTTGCACAGTGGTGAATGGACGGCGACGGAGTGGAGGCTGATCGGAGAGGATGAAGGAGGCCTAAGCTCCTAGGCTGGTCGGAGTGCACAACAACAAAAACAATAGGAAAAAACAACAAAACTATGAAATATAAACAGAAAAGAGGGAGTAGGATGGAGAAAAACTCCATATCTTCTCCCCGGAAAAACCTCACTAAGGAGGCGGCTGCTCTCACCAAGGAGATGAAAGAAGAAAAAAACCTAGGTTTTTAAAATTTTTCTAGAGAGAGGTTAGAGCCTCTCTCTCTACCTTTCGATATGTGGTTTTGTTATATCGACTCGTTTTCTTGATTAATTTGTAAAAGAATTGATATCATTGTTATTGTTAATTGTGCGACCCATTACAACCATATTGCTACAAAATACCACGCAAGCTTTAGTAAACAAAAATAGGTAGCCCAACTACATAACTTTGAACGGAATAGTGCCTCTTTCGATGAGTTCATCAAAGCTCAGACATCCCATGAAGCCACAAGCTGAAGAAGTCCAAAGTTGAACCTCAGGGATGCCTAACTCTTTTCCAGCTTCACGACCACAACCCATAACCCCATCCGAAACAATACAAGTGACTGTAGGCATTTGATCAGACGATGAGTTAAGCTTAATCACAAGCTCTTTAAATGGGGCAAAGCAATTCTTTCTTGTGGAATCAAATAGGGTAGGAACATCTTGGGTAGCATCACGGTCGGATGGCGGCAACCCATCTGGTATAGTTTCAAACCGGAAATCCGGCAGCCCCTTTATGTAGTCGGGTCCTTTGGACCCGATTAGTGGCATGTGGTTGAACTTGGTGTTGACAAAGGTTATGTGGAAGCCCCTTGAGTGCAGGAGCTAGCTTGGCTAATCTCATCGTGGGGGTGACATGCGCTTGTGCTAGGAATGGAAGACACACTGCATGGGGTTTTCTGGCTTCAACTGAATCCATGATCTTTAGCAAATTAAGCTCTACGATGGAATCAAATCTCAAGGGCTTTTTGTGATAGCTTCCTTTAGCTTTGTACTGTTATTGAAAAAATGCTTCAATATTAGCCATATGTTAGATGGGCACTGTGATGATCAGGTTGCGTAAATATCTTTCCATAAAAAGTGAACACTTACTGAGTTGGCATTTTGCAAGACAAATCAAATGTCCCTCGCATATTTAGGTCATGTTAATTTTCTAATATCGATCTGTCTTAATTACTAGATGGGCCCTTAGTATATACCCTTAGTGGTTTGGTTGGTCTATTGGTAATGTAATTTCATGGTCAAGAGTTGTAGTACTTCTTGATTCACAACTCTAGGTTGGTTATAAAGTACTCCTTATATACTCCATGGAATGGGTATTAAATGATTCGTTTAATAATTTAAGAAAATGAAATTTTGAATCTCTCTCTCAATTATCTCTTATAAATCACATGTGTTATCCATTCTATATAGCACCTGCCGGCTAAAGCCATGATCAACAATTTTCCATTCTTACCGTTATATACGTTCAATCACTACAAGAAATCTACTCATCAGGGGCGACTTATTAGTGGCGACTGTGAAGTCGACACTAATGCTTACCTATTAGAGTCGATTTTTGAAAGTCGCCCCTAATAGGTGAGTATTAGCGTCCACCTTGAAGTGGACGCTAATAGTCGACCCAAAAGATAAATATTAGTGTCCACTTTACAATGGATGCTAATAAGTCGACACTAATATACTAGCGGGAATTATACCAGAGGCAGAAAAATTATTAGAGGCGACAGTATAACTATTAGTGTCCACTCTTAGTCAACGCTGATAATTTAGTATTAGCGTCCACCAGTAGTGGACACTAATAGTCAAATATATAAATAAAAAAAAAATTAATTGTCCTCAATAGCGTCCACTTTCAAAGTGGACACTGATGATGGAGCATTAGCCTCCACAAAGTTGATACTAAAAGCTCTTATAAAAAAATAAAAAACAAATTAAACTAAAAGCTCAACAGCATCCACCAAAAGTGGACGCTGTTGATAGTGGACGCTAATAATTAAGTATTTTAGTGGACGCTAATGGTATTGTAAAAAAATAAAAAACAAATTAAACTAAAAGCTCAACAGCGTCCACTTTATCATTAGCATTCACTCTCATAGTGGACGCTAATAATTAAGTATTAGAGTGGACGCTAATGGTCTTGTAAAAAATAAAAAAACAAATTAAACTAAAAGCTTAACAGCGTCCACCAAAAGTGGACACTGTTGATAATCATTAGTGTCCACTCTCATAGTGGACGCTAACAGTCTTGTAAAAAAATAAAGAAAAAAAATTAAACTAAAAGCTCAACAGCGTCCACCAAAAGTGGACGCTAATGATACATCATTAGCGTCCACTCTCATAGTAGACGCTAATCCTCTTGTAAAAAATAAAAAAAATAAAAAACAAATAAAAGTTGAAGATTATAGGTTCAATTGAACATCTAAAAATGATAAAATGTCCTTTATACCCTCAAAACTTTTAGAAAATTATAAATTTTCTCTTAATTTGAAATTAAAATTAATTTTAAAAAATGAAAAAATAAATTAATTTCAATTTATTGTAGTCATGCAACAAACTTGACACAAATTGAAGATTCGATTTAACATCCGATCAATCCTAGTGAATTAGTTCGATTGATCGTGATAAGATCAAATGATCGATCAAACTTGATACAAATTGAAGGTTCGATCAAACATCTGATCGATCCTAGTGAATTAGTTTGATTTATTGCGATAGGATCAAGTGTCGATCAAAATTGAAACAATTGAAATTAAAGGTTCGTTCAAACATCCGTTTGATCTTAGTGCATTTGTTCGACCGATCATGATAGAATCAAATGATCGATCAAACTTGAAACAATTGAAATTGAAGGTTTGATCGAATATCCGATCAATTATAATGAATTATTTCGATTGATCGTGATAAGATCAAATGATTGAAACAATTGAAATTGAATGTTTGATCAAACATCCGATTGGTCCTAGCTAGTGCATTCGTTCGATCGATCGTGATAAGATCAAATGATCGATCGTAAAAAAAATAAATATTTATTTTTTTCTTTTAAATATAACAAATTTTTCTATTAAATTAAAACGCTTAGAAAAATTATTATTATTTTTTTATTATAAACTATAAGCCACCACCCACTGAAGCAAGAAATGGACTATTCAAATATTAGGTGCTTAATTATTCTAAAAATTTTGTAAGTATAATTAAAAAAAAATCCTAAATAGCGGCGACCAATTTTGTTGCCGCTGATTATGCTCAATTTTTGCGCCAACAAGTGGCGCGCGCGGTGTCTGAAATTTTCGAACCAAAAATTTCAGACACCGTGTTTTTTTCCCCAAACCCTCAAAAACACCAAAATCCCTCAAATTTCTGAAATTTCTGCCTCTCCCTCTCACTCACCTCCCTCATCACTCTCACTCTCACTCTCGATCTCTCTCTCTCTCTCCCTCACTACGGCGCTCGTCTCTCTCTCCGACAGCTCTCTCTCCGGCGCACCTCTCTCTGGTACGTACTCGATCTCTCTCCACTCTCAAATCTCCCTCACTTGTTCATTCTGGGACACTCTATGAAAAGGATAGACAAACATTGTTATTTAGGCCATATAAATAAATTTTAAGACGACAATTATTTGTTGATTGCTCAATACCGATTATTTAGGTCATATAAATCTTTTTTTTTCCAGCTGGGGCTTGGGGTTTGGGGTTTGAAAGAAGATATATATGCTTTGAAACGTTTACAAGGTTTGGGGTTTGGGTTTTCGTTTAGGTAATATGGGATGTTCAGAATTCTCGGGCTTTAGTTACATTTTTGGGTAGTTTTGCATTGAATTTGTGGGTTTTGTGCGCTGGGATTGTGTATTTGTGTTTAGAATTCAATTGGGTTTTGTGTTTTGAGTGGCTGTGATGAAAATTTGAGTTTCTGGTTCGGTGTGTTTTTTTTTCCCTAAAGTTTAAGTTTTGGTGGTTTGTGCTGGTGTTATAGAGGAGAGAATGCAACTGGATTTTAGAAGTTTAGCCTGAATTCCTGGGTTTTGGTCAATCTTTTTTGTTTGTTTTGATTGAATTTGTGAGTTTGGGTTTAAAATTCAACTGGTTTTTTGAGTGATTGTGTTGAATTTTTTTAGCTTTTTGGCTAAAGCTTGTTTTGGTGGTGTGACAGTGGAGAAGATGCATTTCTAATTTTTTTTTTTTTTTTTATTATTATTTTTTTATTTGGGATGGTGCGCTGGCTTTAGAATAAGTTGGGTCTTATGCGTTTTGGTCATCTATTGTGGATACGGTTAGTTGTCTAGTTATTAAAGTTTTAGTGGTATAATGGTGGTGTCTTACATAATTTTGATGTTGTGATATTGTGGATTTGGTGTTGCAGAAAAATATCTTGAGCGAAATGGCCATCAGGAATCCTGGTTTAATTTCTTTATTTGATGTGGATGGGACCCTTACTGCTCCAAGAAAGGTACCGATTTTCTTCTCTGATTCATTTTGCTTGCTAATTTTGTTCCATTGTATTGTTTATATTATTATGGTCACAGCAGCATAGGATATATGTAAGCAAGTTGTTATTTCTTAGATTTATTGCATGGAAGTAACATTTCCATGTATCCGCTCGAAATTGTCTTTGATGCATCTTTTTCCACTCAAATGCTAGGTGGTCACTCCAAAGCTGTTAGAATTCATGCGGGAACTTCGAAAGGTAATTGCTTAGCTATAAGAGGGGATTTTATGGGACTCTTTCTTGTATTCTCTTTTACCAACACTCAGAAGGCATTTGATGAGAGATATTTCTGGCTGCAGGTTGTGACAGTTGGAGTCGTGGGAGGATCTGACCTTATTAAAATATCAAAGCAGCTTGGGAAGACAGGTTTGCTCTATCTAGCTCTTAGTCATTGGCTCATAAGAGAAAGTGAAATGAGCTAGGAACCCAAAATCTGTTTGATTATTCCATTTGTTTCAACATGATCTAAAAATATACTTTGGTTCTTAGCTTTCAAATGTATTTTTCATGTGAATATTCGTCATGAACCTTGACAATCAAGCATTATATTTTCTATGGATTATAAATGAGTTTCAAGTCTAACCTTTATAAGCATTATCTGATTGGTTTTCAATAGTTCTCAAAATCAGGGCCAAATGCAGTTGTCTACTTCACAATTTTTCATATGTACATGACTATACTATTAAGTGTCTCTTTTCTCTTTGCAGTTATTGATGACTACGGTTATGTATTTTCTGAGAATGGTCTTGTGGCTCATAAAGATGGGATGCTTACTGACACCCAGGTACTGTTTACAGCATAAACCCAGAATACAAAGAAAGCAGTAACATTTGAAACTGATGTTTATAAATTTAGATATCCACAAGAGACTTGAGCTAGAAGTGTCAAGATGGTTTTATTTAACTTGGTATGCTAAGCTTCAAAAAGCAATTGATGCTTGTATACTAGTCCTTTGCTGACCTTTAACCCTTCCCTTTGACTTGTAATTTGCTCAGAAAAAAAGAGTCCTTTGCTGACCCACTGTGTACATCCCCCATGGAAGTGTTTGTTATTCTGGACAATTATGTATCACCTCCTGGTCATTTTGTTATTACACATTACCTAAGTTTCAAAATGCCTTTGGGTTGGTTTTGGCCTTTAAGGTGCTTGCCAACTATAAATTGTTTCCTTGGGAGTTGTAACAAAACTTTATTATCTTTTGCATCCTTGTTTCTTAGTTTGATATATATTACCTTGATGGGTTTTGTTTCTTCATTTGTCCAGAGCTTAAAGACATTTCTTGGAGAAAAGAAACTCAAGGTAATGACCTTCCTGTGTTAAATAAACAAACTGTTCAGTTTCTTATTTGGAAAATGCCCAATGTTTTATACTCTTAGGATACCTAGGATGGGTCTCTTGCACTTGTCCTTACATTCTCAGGGACTAGAACAGTTAATTTCTCCCATACATGCTTGCTTGCATGCAAAGAACTCTTCAACAATGACTAGAAGCATGTTATTAGTTGTTCTTCTGCGAGCCTATAGTAATAATTGATAGTGAGAATGGCTATGGGTGTAGGTTATAGAGTTGTATGGTAGACTAAAACTCTGTACAAAACATTTTCTAGCATACTATATTTATCAATTCCTTGTCCTGATGGATTGAAAATGTGCAGGAATTTATCAATTTTACACTCCATTATATTGCTGACTTGGATATCCCTATAAAAAGGTTAGTGTTATGAAAGCCTAAATATGTTCGTGTATGTATTTTAAGCTTGGTAAGATTTCCTTTTTATATATGTTTTTAGGGGAACATTTATAGAGTTCTGAAGTGGCATGGTCAATGTATCACCAAGGGGGAGAAACTGCAGCCAAGAAGAAAGGGATGAATTTGAAAAGTATGACAAGGTAAAGAATCTTTGGTTCTTTTTGTTTCCCCACCAAAATATCAAATTCTAAATTATTCTGTTATCATAGAATAACTTTTATGCGTTTGGGTATGTAATGTGGAAAAACACATGAAAATGTTGTTTCAGGTTCTCAACATTCGCCCGAAAATGGTTTCTGTGCTTCGTGAGAAGTTTGCTCACCTTAACCTGACATTTTCAATAGGAGGGCAAATAAGTTTTGATGTGAGTCGTACTTAAAGATTATACTTTATCTTCATTATGTTGTGATGAGTCTTGATTTGGCAGTAAATCAGAAGGCAAGTGGAAGTGCCATTGAATCTAATTTAGGTGCATAATTCTTGTAACAGGTTTTCCCTCAAGGTTGGGACAAGACATACTGCTTGAGATACCTGGATGATTTTCATGAGATCCATTTCTTTGGTGACAAAACTTACAAGGTTAGCCCTTTAGTCTCATCATTTATCTCTTTTGATTATTCTGATAAGTGATTTTGTTGCTTTTCAATATGGAGTTATGGTTCGATCCTGTTATATTGGACAAATTACTCCTTAGTCTCTCATAAGAGAGATGTAGATATACATCCTGCATGACATAGGGGTTCACGCATTTTATTTCTTATTTTTGCATATACAGAAATCCTGTAATTCAAAATGTTGATAATCTTTTTATGAAACTTGGTGGTATTTTCATACTTCAGCCTTTAAATTTTGGTCGATCAACTCTTTTTGGCATTTAGATATATATATTTTGCTGCAAGTACTTGGCCACCTACAATTTTAGCCTCGAAATCGACCAGTAGTGTTTTCATACCTATTATTTACCGTGCTTCACTTTATTCTTCCTTTGTTCATACTAATGGAAGAGTTTTGGTTTTTTGTTCATACTAATGGAAGAGTTCATTTAAATGTATCTCAGGTAATTTCAGTTTGCAGTTAACATACATAATTTTGTTGGGTTTGAAATACTGTCCAATTTGAAAAATTAGTTGTTTTCTTAGTCGATGACCATATACAACTTGTACAATAGGGACTTTCCAAATAACCCTACCATTCATGACCCAATTCACATCAAAAAGGGAAAAAATAACACATCATATCTACAGGCACTGTATGAAATAGCTTCAATTTATGTTGATAAATGCTAGTGCATAAGCATGTAATTGTGGGATTCGGGTTTGTCAACTAAATTGCTACATCGAAAATAAATCACCCATTGCTGCTCGTCCTCTATTTTCAGCACAATTATGTATTGCATCAATGCTATTCTATGATTCACACTTACATGTCACCCTATTAATGTAAGAGTTGTTTGAGTGTGTACTGGTGCTTGTTTGGCAAACCTGCTGATACAAACAACTAAAGAGGTCTCTGAAAATAGGCATTTACTTTGATACCCATTCTGTTAATCTGATATTAATTCTATCAATTCAAATTCATTGCATTTCTTTGGTCTTTGGATTATAACTGTGTTGTGAATATTCTTTGTTCCTTAACTTGCTTGCTTGATCACAGGTTGCTAGTCTTAGAGGATCTATAAATTGCCTTCAAGAGCAAGCAAGTTGCAAAGTTAAAGTTCCTTCGGTGGCAGTACCATACAAGCTTTCTCAGCCTTTTACCCTGAAAATGTGTCCTAGTCCACTTAAGGTTGGTTCTCAGAAAGGACTATTTCAAACCCAACAAAACAATGTTTTCTTAGTTGTTATCTCAGGTAATTTCAGTTTGCAGTTAAAGATAAAGATTCACTTTATCTTTATTAAGGTTTTGGACATTGTGAATTGTAATGTTCATATTTCTCTTATTGGCAGACTGAATTTTTGTATTTGTAATCATTTCACTTTAGATTTTTCAATTTGATAAGCAATATGCATGGCTAGAAACTTTTCGTTGTCTTTTTGGTATTCTTTTGTCATGACTTTTTTATTGTTTCTTTTCATTAGGATCATTTATATATATTTTGAATGACCTCATCTTTTAAAATTGCTTTTTTTTTTTTTTTTTTTTTTTAAAAAAAAATAATAATAATAATAAAACATTATTAGGGACAAATTGACCCTAATAATGTTTTATTTTTTTTAAGAATGTCAAACCCATTTAATGGACGCTAATAGTACAACCATCAGCGTCCACTTTAGTTTAGACGGTGATGGTTATTTTTTTTTTTTTTTTTTGGATCATTAGCATCCACCTTAATGGACGCTAATAGTCAACCATCAGCGTCCACTCTACTTTGGATGCTGATGGTTGTTTTTTTTATTTTTTTTTTATAACCATTGGCATCCACTTTGAGTGGACGCTGATAGTGGAGCACTAGTGTCGACTTTGTCTTCGTTGACTCCAGCTTCAGCGACAAAAATCCACGACTTTTAGCGTCCACATTGTCGATGCTAAAAGTAATCATTAGCGTTCACTTATAAGTGGACGCAGATAATCACAAAGTTGATCATTAAGGTTGGACGATTAGCGTCCAACCTATTAGCGTCCAAAAGTCGACGCTGTTGTTAACAGTGTCCACTTTAGGACTTTTAGCGTTCAAATAATGTTGCCCCTAAAGACTTAATTTCTTATAGTGAATATCCCATTTGTTTTGAGTCATTCCATTAAGTAATCTAATACTACTGGAAAATAGTCTAATAATTACTTGAAAGTAATATAATTTGATGATCATCTAAGAATTACACAATAGAATTAAGTCTTAAAAATAATAACAAGTTATGCATGGAAGATAGAACATATCATAGATATAGCGGTAACCAACTAACCATGGTACCTATGCTTAACAGAGTTATGCTATCCAGTTGCTATATATATGGACCATGGAATGCCTCAATGAATCTTTCAAAACTCTTGTAAGATGAACCTCCAATATCAGTAGCTACCATTGCTTTCTTTTTCCATTCAAGTGTCTTTTGCCTCATTTCCTTCCCCTTATCTCCTTCCATCACTTCTTTAACAACTGCTTCAATCTCATCACGTTTTACATTATGGTTGACCTCTGTCCCAATCCCCCAGGTGGTACAAGCATACCGACAATTCGTTTGTTGGTCAGCAAAAAATGGCCAGCAAATAACAGGCACACCAAAACATATGCTTTCCAATGTAGAGTTCCATCCACAATGTGTTACGAAAACACCTATTGATGGGTGTGCTAACACTTGTTCTTGTGGGCACCAACTCGCTAGCAATCCCCTCTCCTTAGTCTCTTCCAAAAAATCTTCAGGCAAATTTGCTGAATCTCCCAATATCATGTCCGGCCTAACTATCCACAAAAATGGGTGCTTGCAATTTGCAAGCCCCCATGCGAACTCTTTCAAATGTTGTTCGGTCATTACAGTAGTGCTACCATAGTTTACGTACACAACAGATTTGGATTCCTTTTTATCAAGCCATTGGAGACATTTGAAGTCTTCTTTCCATAAGCTTAAACTTAAGGACTTGAGTTGGCTATCGGGTACATGTTGACCTAATAAGGGAAGGGGACCCACATTGTAAATGCAAGGGAACAGGGCTGAAATTGCTTCTAATACTTCACTTTCAAGCTCATCAAATGTGTTGAAGATGATCGAAGAAGAATTCAAGCAATTTTGCAGTTCTGATCTCGTAAAGTCGAAGAAGATGTCATTAGTATCAGTAGTTCTAATAAAGCTAGGGAGGTCCTTCAGTCGCATGTTTTTCATGCCCGGGATCCAATCGATCAGTGTGTCAAGTGTGCCGTCATCTTCGAAGCTTTTGTCTGTAGCACTTAGTAGATAAAATTATATTTGGAGAATGTTGTCGAACTCAAGCTCAATAATGTTGCAAATTTTACAAACTGAAATTGTGTTGATATATGACAAAATTACATGCATGTCCCAATATCTTGCAATATTAAACACTTTTTCATATCAATTTTAAACATAAATTTAACTTGTGAATATCATTAATTATTCATTGCTTTGGGAGAAATGGCTTTTGAAATCCACAACATAATCAACAATGCTCATTCTCATCTCTCTAATTTTGAATTCTTGATTCTCTTATTTTTTATTTTACCTGAAATTACTATATTATTGTTATGTGTCGCTAGAGTAATGCTATAAGATTAGAGCTCTTTTAAATGTGATATAACTTTTAAAATTTTCATTGAATTTAAAATAATCATTATTAAATTGTTCATATATTAATAGTTTTAAAAATTACATCAAATTTTTTTTAAAAAAACATTTAACTTGTCAGCTATTATTTGGTTCTCTTTCAGTCTCGGTCCCAAAACATATCATCACAATTAACTGAGAATGAAACCGGATATGATAGAATCAACAATTAAACGAATCGTTACAAGACACATGGCACTGTTATTGTTTAGTTATCAAATTATCATATTTTGACAGGACTTTCCTCTCTTCTGACCGGGGAAGAGCAACGACTTGTATTGTCTATTTTTGGGGGACATAATTTTGATGTAATTAATAATTAAGTATGAGAAATGTTCATATGAAAATAATTATTTATTTCTATTTATTAAATTTAAAATATTAGATATAAATAATTAAATTTACTATTTTTTCACTAGCTTAATTTTTTTAAAAAAATTATATTACATTACAGTAAAAAAGTGCAGAATTTGGGCTTGACTTACATTTAAATAAACAAAATTTTATGTTTGAACAAGAATTAATGGTAATTTTATGTTTGGCCACTATATAGTATCTATAGTGTTTCATAACATTCTCATTCGATCAAGAATTAATCAGTCCGAACAGATCGCGGCCGATCATTTTTATTTTTTATTTAGTAGGGTTTACTACTATTTTCTCTTTACAAGCTAAATAAGGATGGCTTAACTTTCAGGTTATGACGTACGTGTTTTCATTTGTTTTCAATAAATAAATAATAAAAAAACTCCCCAAAATTTGGTTTTTTCTCTACTTTTCCTACAAATAATCGAGTTTTCTTAATTTGTAAAGAATTGTAATTCCCATTATTGTTAATTTTGAGATCCATTACACCCATATTGCATCAAATTAAGTAGTACACAAGCTTTAGCAAACAAAAATAAGCCCAATCACATACGTACCTTTGAATGGAATAGTGCCTCTTTTGATGAGTTCATCGAAAGTCAAGCCTGCCATGAAGCCACAAGCTGCAACAACACAAAATTCAACCCCCGGGATGCCTAGTTCTTTTCCAGCTTGACGACCAAAACCCATAAAAACATCCGAAACAATGCAAGTGACTTGAGGCACATGAGACGTTGTGTTAAGCTTAATCACAAGCTCTTTAAACGGGGCCAAACAATTCTTTCTTGTGGAATCACATAGGGCCGGGACATCTTGTGTTGCATCATGGTCGGACAGCGGCAACCCATCCGGTATAGTTTCAAAGTGGAAATCCGGCAGCCTCTTTATGTAGTCGGGTCCTTTGGACCGGATTAGTCGCACGTGGTTGAACTCGGTGTTGACAAAGGTTATGTGGAAGCCCCTTGAGTGTAGGAGCTTGGCAAATCTCATCATGGGGATGACATGCCCTTGTGCTGGGAATGGAAGACACACTGCATGGGGTTTTCTGGCTTCAGCTGAATCCATGATCTTTAGCAAATTAAGCTCTACGATGGAATCAAATCTCAAGGGCTTTTTGTGATAGCTTCCTTTAGCTTTGTACTATTATAGACAAAATGCTTCAATATTAGCCATATGTTAGATGGGCCCTGTGATGATCAAGTTGCGTAAATATCTTTCCATAAAAAGTGAACAGTTTGTCAGTTTCTGAGTTGGCATTTTGCAAGACAAATCAAATGTCCCTCACATATATTTAGGTCACGTTAATTTTCTAATATCGATCCGTCTTACTAGATGGGCCTTTAGCATACCCTTAGTGGTTTGGTTGGTCTATCGGTAATGTAATTTCATGGTCAAGAGTTGTAGTACTTCTTGATTCACAACTCTAGGTTGCTTATAAAGTTCTCCATATATACTCCATGGAATGGGTATTAAATGATTCATTTAATAATTTAAGAAAATGAAATTTTGAATCTCTCTCTCAATTATCTCTTATAAATCACATGTACTATCCATTCTATATAGCACTTGCTGGCTAAAGCCATGATCAGCAATTTTCCATTCTTATAGTTACATACGTTCAATATCCCATTTGTTTTGAGTCATTCCATTAAGTAATCTAATACTACTGGAAAATAGTCTAATAGTTACTTGAAAGTAATATAATTTGATGATCATCTAAGACACACTGCATGGGGATTTTTGGCTTCAACTGAACCCAAGGGCCAGTTGGAGTGGCGCCGAGCCACCCCCATGGGGCCATGGGGGTGGCTCGGCGCCACCCCAATCAGCCCTTTGGGGTGGCTGAAGCCACCCCTAGGGCCCCAAGAGGTGGTTCGGCCATTTTTACGGCCAAACTCCAAAAAATTTGTTTTTGGATTTAGCCCCAAGGGGTGGTTAAAAGGCCCCATGGAGTGGTTCGACCACCCCTAGGGCCAAACTCAAAAGAATTTGATTTTGGGTTTGGCCCAAAAGCCATTCTCGTGGCTGGGTTAGGGTGGCCGACCACCCCCTTTGGGGGAAAATGGGGGTGACTTATTAAATTAATTTTATATTTATTTTTTGAAATATATATAATATTTTATTATATTTTTTGAATGGAACATGTGGCGGTTCAGATTAACAAAAAATAAATAAAATTCAGTATTTCTCCCACTATTGCTGGATCCAATCCATCATTTCTTCTCAAATTGCATTTTAGACCCTTGATATTTGACAAAATTGCATGTCCGGGTGTGTCGGTGATCCAGCAGAGATTCTGTCCTTTCCACTGCTCCATGAATCAGACTTTTGTTGTGGAAATGTTAGAAGGACCACTGCTATCGCTAAGTCATCAGAGGAGCATTTACAAAAAGCAGATTTTCACGTGGCTTTGTTCTCTTCTGGCAGATTTTCACATGGCTTTGTTCTCTGTTTGGTAATGGGGATGAGGTTGGCCCAAATACTGTTCATCACCATTTTTCAAAAAAATTAACATCAAAACATTTTAACTTTTTCACTTTTAATATCAAATCATTCACTTTTTATTATTATTCAAATAAAAAAATCACTACAAAACAAAATTTTTTTTCACTTTTTTATACCACTTTTTCATTTTTTTTACACCAAACATTCTTACTTTTTTTCACATCAATCTACATCAACTACAATGTTTAGGCCATCCCATTTGCCAAACACCCCCTTAAAAAAATAAAAAAGTGGTATGAAAAAGTGAAAAAGTTTTGTTTTGTAGTAATTTTTTTATTTGAATAATAATAAAAAGTGAATGATTTGATATTAAAAGTGAAAAAGTTAAAATGTTTTGATGTTGATTTTTTTAGAAAATGGTGATGAACAGTATTTGAGCTAACCTCATCCCCATTACCAAACAGAGAACAAAGCCATGTGAAAATCTGCCAGAAGAGAACAAAGCCACGTGAAAATCTGCTTTTTGTAAATGCTCCTCTGATGACTTAGCGATAGCAGTGGTCCTTCTAACCCCATTACCAAACAGAGAACAAAGCCATGTGAAAATCTGCCACAAGAGAACAAAGCCACGTGAAAATCTGTTTTTTGTAAATGCTC
>NC_081551.1:3636542-3683350 GCF_901000735.1 Corylus avellana | reverse complement strand
AATACTTCAGACCCTCCTTGGGGTTTCACAGCTTTATTTTTTCTCTCTTGAGGTTTCATATTTATCACAGAAGGTCCCTGTGATTTTGATAATAGACCAAGTTAGTCCTCCGTCAATTGACTTAACGAAATTCTACGTGGACCAATCAAATAGTGACACGTAGTACCTACTTAAATTTTTTTTTGTAAAAAAAAAAATTAAAAAAAAAGTATTTTCAAAAAAAAAAAAAAAACAAAAAAAATTGGGGGTGGCCCCCTTGGGCCAAAACCACCCCAAGTGGGTATTGGGGGTGGCTCCCTTGGAGCCAAGGGCGTGGCTCAGCCACCCCCACGACCAAAGGGGGTGGCCAAGCCGCTCCCAATTTTTTTATTTTTTATTTTCGAAAATATTGTTTTTTTTAATTAAAAAAAAAAAAAAAATTAAGTAGGTGCCACGTGTCAACATTTGATTGGTCTACGTGGAATTCGGTTAAGTCAACTAACGGTCAACTAGCAGAGGACTAACTTGGTCTATTATCAAAACTATAGGGACTTCCTGTGATAAAAATAAAACCCCAGGGGGAAAAATAATGTTGTGAAACTTCAAGGGCGTCTGAAGTATTTAACCTTTTTTTTTAAACAAAAAAAAATTTGAAGAAGAGAGATATTAAAGGGAAATTCAAATTTGAGGTATTAGCACTAAATTTATAATGATAAAATCCCTTTTAAATGATGTCATCCCTAAAGGGTTAACCTTCCACCCCTAGGTTTTAGTTTTAAATCCAAAAATAAATTTTGAGGCATTAAAAACTAAATATTAACTCATAAAAATTTAACAAAAAAAATAAAAATAAATAATAAATCTAGCAGGACTAGGAAGAGAAAGATTTTTCTACAATTTTTCTTTTAATAAAGCTACATCAGACTTTGGCAGACATTTGTCTGACTCTTGGCAGCCTAATAGCAAGACTCCTGTCTGTGTTCCCTGCTTTGGAGATTTTGGTAAGGTTAAAAAGTTTACAGACGGTTACAACCCCTTTTCGCCCCCTGTTGGTCTGTAATTTGTTTCATTTACATAACTTTGCCTACTTTAACCGTTTTTTTTTTTTTTGGTTGAATCAATTACTTTGATGGACAAAGTTTTCCTCCAAACTAGGTTGGAGGAAATTCCTCCAACCTAGTCTCTAAAATTGACATGTGTCTTCAAACATGTGCATCTCACATGTTTTTTTTAATACCCTAATTTTCACAAACCATAGTTAACTCCACCGTTAGTTTCTCTCTCTCCAAAAAGAGGGCAGGTTCTAAATTTCAGCAAACAATTGATAATAATAACTCTACTATGCATTTTAGCAAGCAATTGATGTGCAAAAAAAAATTCTTAAACTTCAATTGCCATTCATGCATTTCAACAAACACGTTCATACAACACTTTTTTGTTAAAAAAAAGAAAAAGAAAAAAAAGAACTCTCAAATCCTCTTCAGGTAAATTTCTCTCAATACAAACAACAACGGTATAAAATCATCCCCACACTTTCCCTGCAACCATGATTCTTCTTGCTTATCATAGTGGCGAATCTCCATCTAGATCTAGTCACAGAATCTCAAAAATTGATCACAGAAACCATATCTGAGAGATGGGTTGACGTCGATTGCTCCTTCAGATTGGTCAAATCTGAAAAGTTGGCAAATGAAGACGTTGAGGCTTCGAGGACGCGAGGGCAATGAAGACATTGAGGCTTCGACGACGCGAGTGTTGATGAAGGAGTGTCGTGCTCTTCTGTTGCTTTGAAACTCTCCATGGAGAGATTTTTTGGGTTGGAAAGACAGCTTGGTCTCGTGCAGGAGGGGAAGGAGAGAAGAACATGAGAGAGAGAGAGAGAGAGAGAACGTGAGAGACAGAAACTAACGGTGGAGAGTTTGTGAAAATTAGGGTATTAAAAAAAAATGTGAGAAGCACATGTTTGAAGACACATGTCAATTTTAGAGACTAGGTTGGAGGAATTTCCTCCAACCTAGTTTGGAGGAAAACTTTGTCCTTTTTTTTTTTCTTTTCTTTTTCCTCCCCCAAGTTCCAACACACCGTAGTGTGCACGTATAGTACCCTGCAATTTTTTTTTTTTTCCTTCTCTCTCTGCACGCTAGCTTCTAGCTATCTTCTTCATTTTAATTTTTTTTTTTTTTAATTCCCGACATGCTGAAACTAGCACGTCAGAAATTTCTGACGTGCTAGTTTCAGCATGTCAGGAAGCTGTAAAAAAAAAAAATTGAAATATATATAATATAAACATATATTTTTTTATAGATTGCTGACGTGCTAAAAATGGCACGCCAGAAATTTCTGACGTGCCATTTTTAGCACGTCAGAAACCTGATATATTAAAAAAAAAAAATTGAATTTAAATTTCCTGATGTGTCAAATATTGACACGTCAGGAAATACTGACGTGTTGAATGTAACACGTCAATAAATATTGACGTGTCAAATTCAACATGTGAAAAAAAAAAAAAATTGTTGACGTATCAGTTTTGGCACGTCAACATTTACTGACGTAACAAAAAAATGGTACTGTTTACCACGTCTAAAAATGGCCTTTTTTTGTAGTGGTTGTTCTTAAGTCACAATTAATTGTGGACTGAATTGTCGTTGTGACGGGTCGTGACTGGGAGATGACATCCAACTACATCGGAAAATTGGTTGTTGGATGTCAATTTGGTGTCATTACTCAAAACTTGGACCAGAAAGTGACATTGAAAGTGTCATATATTGCTTAATTTATCAGTGTCAATGTATACGTGCCTTTTATAGGCATAACTAAGTGTCGGACGAAGAATTTTGGTTTAGGGGGCAAGATTAAAATAAATAAATTTTGAAAAAAAATATTGATTAAAAATATTAAAAATATAATTAACAAAATTCGTAAATAATTTAACTATTGTTTAAAACATATAAACGTAACTTTTAATTTACATTTTCATGCCTAAGCTATAAGCATAAAAAAACGTAAATTAGTTCTCAAATAATGTATTTTTCAAAAAATTATTTATGTATATTATTATAATTAGGGGTGAAAAGGCGGTTACAGTTAGCGGTTATTGGTTAGAACCGTTAACCGTAACCACCTAACTAACCGCCTCCGCTAACGGTTAGTAGTCATTTAAACGGCTAACGGTTTTTTAATGATTTTTTTTTTTTTTAAGAAATTTGAGCTTAGCTTGGCTCACCAAGTAGAATTCCCGTGCAAGCTCGGCTCACCAAGTTTCATTTAAGTAAAAAATTTCACGTACCTTTGAAGGGAATAATGCCTCTTTTGATGAGTTCACTGAAGTTAAGATATCCTATGAAGCCACAAGCAGAAGCAGTCCAAAATTGAACCTTCGGGATGCCTAATTCTTTCCCAACTTCTCTTCCAAATCCCATAACCCCATCTGAAACTATAAATGCAAGTGATTGGAGGCACGTCATATGAGGAGTTAAGCCTAAGCACAAGCTCTTTAAACGGGACCAAACAATTCTTTCTTGGGAATCACATAGGGCCGGGACATCCTGGGTTGCATCACGGTCGGACGACGGCAACCCGTCCGGTATAGTTTGAAACCGGAAGTCCGACAACCCCTTTATGTAATCGCATGTGGTTGAACTCGGTGTTGACAAAGGTTATGTGGAAGCCCCTTGAGTGTAGGAGCTTTGCTAATCTCATCATGGGGGTCACATGCCCTTGCGAAGGGTATGGTACACATACTGCATGGGGTTTTCTGGCTTCATCTGATGAACCCATCTTTAGCAAATTATGCTCTGAGAAGGAATCACATGCCCTCTTTCTCTCTTCGGCCAATCCTCTAAAGCTTCAATTATGGGCCGAAAGCTAAGGTCTTTTTTCGTTTAGTTTTGGCCCGTAGTTGTCCTTTTTCTTTCTTCTTATAAATTTCCATCTTGGGCTTGCGCTTGTAGATTGATCAATGAATCTTGCCGTTGGATTTAAGGGCTTGTTGCCGGCTTGACGAGGAGGACCTGGAACAACTGGATTTAAGGCTAAGGTTGTTCACTATGTTTAGGAGGGAATATGTTTTCTGTTTTCTATATGTTTCCTCACTTAACATAGCCAATATTTCAATTGAAAAAAAAAAAAAAAAAAAAACTACTTATTGGGCTGCATCTTTCCTATACTAAATTTCTTCTTTTCACCTCTATACTAATTATTACACTCATTTTTTTCCTCACCAAACTTAAACAGTGCCGTGGCAATAGATGTTGTTTGCCAAACACACATGATTGGTGGTCACTTGTTAATTGATTGCCACTAGAGGAAATGCAAATTAATTGAGGTGTCCCTACTAGCAGCCATATCGAGTACTTGTGCATGCTTTATTTCCAGGAACCATCCTGGCCGGGAAGCCAAAAATTCCATATGTAAACTTTTGCAACATTTCCACTTAGTCAAAAGTCAGATTGCAAGCAGCCATAGAAAAAAAAAGTAATATGAGACTCTTTAGCTCATATGGTTAATAAAGAAAAGCCAGTGTCAAGGGGGAAAAAAAGGTTCATAAACAAATAATGGGATGTGATTGACCAGAGGGAAAATGGGTTAGGAAGTCGTGTACTTTCTGAGAAGGAAAGGGAGGGAATAGGTAGAAGAAAAAGTCTTTGGGTAGATTGAAGAGATTAACGTATTAGAAGTGTTTTTAATGAAATCATAATATAATATATAGGGATATTTCTCATGATCCAAATACTTTTTCAAACAAAAATAAAAAAGCATTATATAACAAACGAGCATATTTGTATACATGTGGCCTCAAGGTCCAACATTTTCATTTACTAGATTCTACCAGAATGGGGGTGAAAATTTTGCACAATACATTCTAGACCTCGCAACTGCTCTACATCCTAATCAGAACTCACCCTACAATGCCAATTTGTTCTATTTCTTAAGGCTTGTGAGCTTGCTAAATTCTAATGGTCATCGTGTTGATCGAGTAGGAATTGCAAGCTTGGATTCGAGCTGATAGTTCTTGTGCCACAAAATGCATGGTAGGTCGTGGCTCTGGCGTGTCACTCACACATTGTAAGGCTATAGTCACCACAAATGCCAACTCTTGCGCAATTTGGCCTGTGGGTTGTGGGAATCCTTGGTCCAGAACATCCTTTAGAGGAAATTCTGTACTGTCTAAAATTGGCGTTATTGTTGATTTGGATGATGACAGAGAAGATAGGAGCTCCCTTGGGTGTCTTCCCATCATAACTTCTAATGCTACTACACCAAAGCTATAAACATCACATTTATCCGTTATCCTCATCATGAATGCGAGTTCTGCACATCCATAAAACAAAATCAACATCCGTTTAATGATAGAATATTAGCATGAAAACTCATACATTGGCTACAAGATAAGATAAACACTTCCTAATATGAGAAGCCCATTCTTCTATCAAGGGAACTTTTTTTAGGCATTAAATTGTACTATATATATACAAAACAAAAAATTGTACCTTTTTTAGGTTTTAATAATTAATATATAAAGGAAAGTAGTCAGTCCATCCTAAGACAAGTACCTTAAATGGGCAGTATAAGCTTGCAAAGACTAGAATATTGTTAGCTTACCTGGAGCCATGTAACCATAAGACCCAGCAACTGTTGTTGTTTTTGAACTCTGACTCCAACAATATGTTGTTCACAATTATGTCTCGGTGCACAATTGGAGGAGTGCAATCATGGTGCAAGTATGCAATTGCATGAGCCACGTCTTGCACGATTTTCAGCCTTCTTCTCCAGTCCAGTTCTGCTTTCCCTCCCACCCCATACAATACATTTCCCAAACTGCCTTACTCCACATATTCATAAACCAAGTACATGCACCACCGAGTGGCACGGAACCCATAAAGCTTAATGATATTGCGGTGCCTAACTTCTGTCAACATGCAAATCTCATTCTCAAAACTCTTGTGATTGGCAACTAAGATGCCACTGGATTGTGACATGTTAAATCTTTTAACTGCAGCAATTTGACCTGTTGGTTGCCGCTTTGTAAACGCTTCCAAATCCTCCTTTTCCAATACAATAATTCTCATGGAAGTTTTCAGTGGCCTTCACGATATCCCTGAACGTGAATTTACCGTTTCTTCTCCATATTAGTGACTGGGCCTTCTCCTCACCCTCTAAAATTGCTCTGCTTTCTTCTTCCAGGAGTTTGGTCTTCTGGTAACATATTATGAGTCTACCAACAATGGCTGCAAGTAGTACTAATAGGCCGCAAATAGGAATGAGGACAACTAATAGAGACGTATTAGAATGCTTTTTCATTATGGAATATTGTGTTTAACAAGGAGTTAGTCCTTTTGCATCTCCACACAAACCTGAGTTTCCAACATAAGCTGTTGCAGGTGCATCTTTGAAAACAGAACTAGTTGGGATCGGACATGTTAAATTGCTGTAGAAAAAATCGATAGAGATGTTGTTTAGACTAACCATGCAGGAAAATGATGATGGAAATTCCCCTGAAAGTTGATAATGTGATAGATTGAGACTCTTCAATGATGAAAACCTTCCAAGGCCTTGAGGAATATTTCCAAAGAGTCTATTGCTACTAAGGTCCACCATGTGCACATAGTCGTTTGTCAAGTCTTTGTTCAATAAGCTTTCACAATTCTCAGGTACAGTTGAGCTTGTACAGTTGACTAGATTCCAAGGAATCTCTCCTGGCAAATGGTTCCTGCTCAAACTGAGTGAGAATAGTAGCCTTAGATTTCCAAGTACAGTTGGAATTTCCTTGGACAATTCGTTGGAGGCTAGATATAAAGCATGTAGTTGAGTCAACTTTCCAAGCTCTACTGGAATCGGACCAGAGAGCTGGTTTACAGACAGATAAAGATATTGGAGCTTTGTCAATAGGCCTATTTCCCGTGGAATTTCTCCTGTAAATTAATTTGTATACAGGGACAAGATGGTGAGGTTTGTACAAAACCCAAGCTTAGAAGGAATTGTAGAATTCAAGCTATTTATTCCTAGAGAGAGTCTCGAGAGGCCCTTGAGCTGGCCTATTGAGGAAGGAATTCTCCCTTCCAATGAATTGTTGTACAAGCTTATAGTTCGAAGATTGAACAATACTCCAATATCCTCAAGAATCACTAAAATGGTTTTGTCCTAGACGAAGATCTTTGAGCTTGAAAAGGTGGGAAATTTTTGGTGACAATGGTCCTTGGAATGAATTATCAGTAAGAATAATGTATTCAAGATTGCCCAAATTGGTAAATAAAGATTCTGGTATTGTTCCATTGAACTTATTATGGGACAAATCTAGGAAGGTTAACTTGTGATAGTCAAGTATAAATCCTGGGAACTTTGAAGTGAGTCCATAATTGTCATTAAAGGCAAGATGGGTCAACAAAGGCATTGCAGAAAACTTAGACCAGTCAGGATTTAGTAAGAGGTTTGATCAAGGTCTAAGTAACGTACCTTTCGAACATTGGTAATCTGATATAGGATATTTCCATCGAGATAGTTGTGGAGAAGACTCACGTACTGAAGCTCCATTAGCTGGCCTATCTCCAACGGTATTGGCCCAGTGAGATTGTTGTGGCTGAGGTCGAAGCGGGTGAGGTTAAGGAATGGAGTGAAGTTGAAGTGGGCCAGTGTTCCAATGAGCTTTGGCAGTGTTCCATTGAGGTTTATCTCAGATACTGTTCCGGTTGGGTCGCAAACAATGCTTGTCCAGTTGCAAAGGTTGTTGAGGTTGGTGAGGGACCATGAAGTGAGAGGAGGGGGAGGGGTGTTTTTCCATTTGACAAGAGCTTTTGCTTGTGTTTCTGCTGATGCTGTGATTTGCAATGAAAGTATGGAGAGCAAGACACTAACGTGAAGGAAAAGAAGAGGAGGCTTGGGATTTGCTGCCATGCCTGCCTTTGGACTTTTACGTGTCATGATTTTTTATGATTGAAGCAGAGAGTGAGAGACAGCCAGGGAGTGTTAGAAAAATAAATAATAGATGGTAGAACATACATTCTCTCTTAGGCTAGCTTTCTAAGATGAGAAGTAATTTAATGTAGTCCCTTTTCAGTCTGACGGCAAGGAAACCAGGTTTGTCTTTGTCACCAACAAGTCGCTTGCTCTTCCTTTGAAGTTGACTATTAAAATAGACCGTCAACTGTCAAGGTTCATAATGCACATAGACTTTTTGGTTACATTTGAAAAGCAATTAGTGGATTCACATTGGATTAGATCAGCTAAAGGTTATTTTAATTACTCTTGTAATAAATTTTAGTGAAAAATTATTTACACCTCTTTAGTTATTTTAGTAATTTTTTTTTTTTTTTTTTTTTTTAGGGAAATTCATTATGATTTCATTGATAGTGTAGTCAAGAGCATACGCGTTCTTTACAATTACAAAACAAAATAGTTCTGAAAGATTATAGCCGAAACTAAAAGATTACACGTCGTCATAGAGGTCAAAAACATATAGATCTTAACTTGAAATCCTATCTATGTTTGCCCAAAAAAAAAAGAAAAGAAATCCTATCTATGACGTCAAATATTTGCAAACCCTGCCCACAAGCAAAAAAATTGTTGAGTTCCTACCGTGTTCATCAAATTCAATGAGGATTGTACACTTACCAAATATAATATATATGCGTAATTAATGTTATATACTATATTTTTATTTTATAAATACCTCACAATATTAATGTGACAATTTTAATCAACTACGAGTGTAAACTGTATTATATGATCGAACGGATAATATCATTATTTTCACTATCATTATCCTTGATCTAAGATCAACATGTAATTTTCTTGGTTAGAATCATGATTTTGAAAACGATCTTAATGACATCCAATAAAGGAGTTTTTTTTCATATTTTGGAGGGTGATTTTTCATCGTGTCTGAATTTTTTTATTTATTATTTTTTTTTATGTCAATTTAGTGTCATAATTACCTTAAACTTCAACCAGCAAGTTCAGGTGAATAACTGAAAAATTACGACGGAGATTTTTTAAATACTACGACTACGTAACGTATGCGAAATGTTTATTTTATTAGAAAAAATGAATAATTAATTTAAATTTTTTTTTATAATTCCTTATAAAGTACAATTTTTATAAAGCACAATTCTTTATAATTCTTTATATAACACAAAACGAATTTTATTTTATTTTTTTCTTCTTTAAAATTCAATTAGTGACTTGTGAACAGTAACACATCACTAAATTTATTTTATTTTTCATTTTTTCTTTATTCTTTAAAGGAACTCATGAATAAATAAAAAATTAAATTAAATTAAAAATTAAAAATTTAATTAGTGATGTGTTACTGTCACACACGTCACCACTGGAAAAATTTTCAAAATTTTCATTTTCAAACCTCCACCCCTTCCTAGGAAGAGGCTCTCTCTTTTCTCTCTTTTCTTCTCTTTCCCCTTTAAAGGCTCTATATATATATATATGATACCAACTGGGAGCTCTTGTCCGACAAAGACTCAAGGGGCATGACGCCAGGTTGCTTATGCCTGACCAACCCAAACTCCAAGCGTGAGGGACGGCTTTCCCTGTCATGGCCCACACACGTACCTACCAAAGCATCTGTGTCCTAGCACTTGAACGGACACGAACCTGCCACAGGAGAGCCTCTCCGTACCCAACTGGGAGAGTGGGAGGATCGGCAGTCTATTTAGACTCCGATACCAAGAAAGAGGGAGGGGGGGAAGCAAAGATGCTATAGATGCAGGGAATAGGGGAAGGTGATAGTTGATAGTTGATGCAGAAAATAATTTAAATCAAAGCGATAAAACCAACCATGAGGCGGTAATGACAATAATATAATGAAATTAAAGAACTGAAATTAAAACAGTTGAGAAGCTGATATTAAAATCAAGAAGTAATACAAAATATCTTACAAAAGTAAGTGATAGAACTTACTGAAGTAAAGGCTAAGAGAGGAGAGGATACAAGAAGAAATTGAAATAAGAAATCAGGGGAATGGCTAGAGAGCTTCTGAGGAAGAGAGTAAAAGCTTCTACCTTACAATGGGAGATGGGGAGCCTTTATATAGGCAGATTACAATCAATAAAACAAAATACAATCATGCAGCAAATAGTAAAAGCAGATTCCGCGTCACTGTGGAGTCCGTTAGACAAAAGTAAACAGCAAAAGCATGCGCACTGTAGAGACGGCGCCAATCTGAAACAGTAAAAGCAACAATCTGGAATAGTAACTGTCGGCACTGTAGTGTTGGCAGACAAATTATGAACTGTGAGTGGGAACAATAATCCTGCACAGTATGTCGGCAACAGTAGTGATAATGAACAGTAAAAAGTGAATAGTACTTTTGAACAGTAACAGCAAATAGTGATGAATAGTAATCCGGAGCAAAATCTTTGGTAGTGAAGAAACCAGCCATTATGAGCCAGTTCTGTAATTCTGAATAATGACTAGCCGTTATGGAGCCAATCTGGAATGCTGAAATCAGAGAACCAAGGGCCGTTATGAGGCCAACCATAAATCTTCTATCCCTGGGTAGGGATAATAGTCTTGGGAGTCTTCAAAATATAGGGGAACCTGGACCGGAGGAACCTGGATTGGACTTTGTGACGATGCTTCAGATTTTTCTTCTTCATCGTTGTTATCAGAATCATCATCTAATGCAGCAAGGAGAGCTTTGATCTTTTCTTTCTTCTTTGAAGGCTTCTTCTTAGAAGAACTGGATGAATTAGTGGGAGAAGAACTAGGTGGTTTAGTCTTTTCTTCCGTTAGGGAAGTGGTGAAAGCACTGGGAGTAATCAAGGCATGGGATTTATTCTGGGGTAAATTAGGAGTCTTAGCGGAAGCCCTAGAGGCTTGAGCTAATTCTTTAACATAAATAACAATGGAGTCAACTAATGAGCATTTATCCCACCATTTGACATACCAATGTCGTTCAATTTTGTCTTCCGCATGGACGTATTGCCATTTCAGAATCCAAGGAATTTTGAATTTCTTAACAAAATATAACATTGGAGGGAACTTGGAACCATAAGTATCAACTTTGTAAGAATTCTTAAAAGTTTGGAAAGTTTCAATCAATTGGAGGGGAAGAACTTCAGGAACAATGCCAAATTGCCTCCACCATCTGGAGAACCAGAGAGGAAGAATTCCGCAGAAATTTTTGTCAAAATTGATAAACCACGAATGTTCAAGATTCGAGGTTTGGTAGAGCATAAATTTAAACCAAGCTTCAATATAATTATAATAAGAAAAAGAAATGCTAAATCCGTTAAGGGATTTTGAAATAGAGGGATGGTCTCCCCATTCTTTTTCAAAAATAATTCTTTTAAAATAAACACTGTGATAAAGTAGCTTCTGGGGATTAATCCTGCAATAAATAGGTTTAAAATAGACAGAGTCAGTCTGTCGTAGAATACTAGAATAATATGTTAAATTCTTTTGGGGATGTTCAGGAATCCAATGAAAAGTAGGAGGAAAATAAGAGATGGCAATATCTCCGGCAAATTTGGAAGTTGAAGAACGATTTAATTCAATGTAAAATAAACTCTGGGAATAGGGAAGAGTGACATAGGCAGACATTTTATCATACCTGATGAAGGGACTTTGAGGTCGCTAGGAATTACTAGTAAAAGGATCATAGGGAGAAGCAAGGGTACTTGAATATGAAACCTGGGGACCAGGATTAAAGGGAGAAAATCTGTTTGTGATAGCAATGGAGGAAATAGGAAGGGAAGTAGCAATGGTAGACTCTGGTTTTAAGGCCAGAGCTTTAGAATCAATTTTTTCTTTGTCCTTTTTGCTGGCCATTGTGGCACTGCAAAAATTCATGAGGAATGAAATAGTTAAAAACATGCAAAATAATGTCAAAATCATATTTTGATGCAATGTTTTAAATTAAATAATAATATTAACATGCGCCATGTTCTGGGAATAGGAATGAATAAAGAATTTTGGGAAAACACAATTGTTAAAGGGGTATTTAAACAAGATAGAGTCCTAATGGGGATAGGGTTCTCACCACAATCTAACTCTAGATCTAGAGAATTTTTAAACTTCATACTCAATCTATTAATATCAATTTCAAATTTAGAGGCAAAATGAATTTGAACATTAATACCAAATTTAACAGTTGAAACACCAATCTCGTTAACAGAGAATGGATAAAGCAAAGTAAGGAAAGGCATACCAAGAATTACTTTTTCAGTCATATTTTTAACAAGAACAGCAGGGATATGAAAATGAACATCATTTTGGCAAACATGAGCGTTATTTAATTCATATTTGATATGTAACTTGTTTCCACTGGCAGAATTCAATTTCTCAGTGGATGTTTCAAAATATTTGCTAGGAATAAATCCTTCTTGAATACAATTCAAATCAGAACCTGAATCAATTAAAGCAATAACATCAAAAACATAATCATTAGAAATCAAAATATGAACTTTTGAATACCATTTGGGAGGAACAATTCTATCAATCATACTGACAATCTTAACATTATCAGAAAGAGGTTTATAGCTGGATTCAGCTTCATCATCATGCTCAGATTTCTTATTGTCTTCGTTATTAGAAGCACTTTCTGGGAAACAGTCCTTAAGATTTAATAGCAAAAGTTGTTGTTGTAAATCTTTGTTCTCAGTTTTAACAATTTGCAAGTCATTTTGCAAATTAACAATATCTTTCTTGATGTTACTAACCTCATGCTGCAATTCTGAGATAGTAACTACTTTGAGTTTTGGATTTGAAAATCGCTTCAAAGTATCTTCAAGAGAGATTTTAGAAATAACAGGTTTTTCAAAATCTTTTATCATGAGTTTATTAAGTTTTTTAAGATACTCTTCTTTCAATTCAGGATTTTCAATTTTTGAAATTAAAGTAAGAAGTAAATCTTCTTGTTCTTCTGATTTGGACATCATCGAACAAGTTTTTGTGTTGCAGCAAGAATCAGCACAACCAAATTTAACACAATTTTCTGAAATTTCAGAAGCTGAGTGATAATCAGAATTAGAGGAAGATAAAAAATCATTATCAGAAGAATAGTCAGAAAAATCATTGTTCTGGAAAATTCTAAAAATCTTTTCTTTGTTCTCATTATCAATATTTAAAGCATTAATTTCTTGTTTAATCTTTTTGGGAGGTTTGGGACACTTGTCAGCATAATGTCATGCTTCTCCACAGTTGAAACATTTGTTTTTAGAAAAATATTTTTCAAATTTAGAATCTTTATTCTTTTTGGAATTTTTAGAAAATTTAGATTTATTAAATTTTCTTTTCTTATGACTGTTGTAATATGGAGGGGGTGATTTCATGAAAACTTTACCAGATTTCTTTTTATGCTTCCGTGAGGGAGCAATAGGAGGCAATCCGAATTGTTCACAGAAATTTCCAATTTCATACTTAGCTTTCTCGGCGTTCTTTAATTGTTGCCTGATCATTTTCTGATCAATGCACATTTTATTACCAAGTTTCTTGACAGTAGAGAATAAGTCTCCATAAGTCAAGTTTTTGAAATCAATAAGACTAGTATTAGAATTAATCAATTCATCTTTCACTTTGTGAGCAAATAATGAAGGCAATCCATCAATAAACTTTTCTTTCCAATAAGGTTTTTGACTATCAGGTCTAACCATAACTCGAGAAAGAAAAACATCTTGATACCATCTATAGTTAGACATAGTAGGGCATCGAAGATTATTCAAATAATCAGAAATTCGAGAAGTAATATTAGAAGGAGTACCAACAAAGTTTTTAATAATTGTATAAATCAAAGTATTAACACCATCAGGTTCACCCATACCAATTTTTTCATTAAAAATGGGTAAGCCTTCTTCGTCACATTTTACTGCTGTCCTGATCTGGTTTCTTCTTTGTTCAGTGAGATAATTATCCCACCAATTTCTAAGAGTACCAGAAAAACCAGTAGCAAGTAAGTCCACAATATCAGCTTGGCTTTTATTGTGATTAGTAGGATAGGCATTGGCAACCATAGACATATGATTCATCTTATTAAGCAGTTCTTGCTCAGACAAACCATCAGTATTCCATTCATACAATTTATCAGCAGAGATAAAAAATTGAGATTGGAGAAATCTCTCTTCAAATTGTAAATCAGGAGGAGTAGGTTTTGGATAAAAATTCTTTGTAGGATTGAAAGATCTGGATCCGTCAAAGATCCTTTGGAGTTTTGGCTCCATGTCAATCTTACCAAAATTTTCTTCAAGAATTTTAATATCAGAATCAGTAGAATCATTAGAAATTTCAGAACCAGAAGAGGAAGCTTTTTCAATAGACAAATTCTGTCCAGAAGTACTGGCACGAGTTGTTTTTAACTCAGTCAATTCAGAAAGTAATTGATTCACTTTCTCAATGTTCATTTGAGAAGTAGTTTTTAAACCAGAAGATTTCTTTAAATCAGGAAGAGAAATCAGAGGTTTTTCAATTTTAGAAGGAGTAGAAGAAATTTTTAAATCAGTAGAGGGAGAAGGAATTTTCTCTTCAATACGGTTTAATTGTTGTCCTATGATATGAAGAGATTGAGAAACAAAATTATTTTGCTCGATAATTTTCCTATCGTTATTAATAGGATCCTTATCAGGGGTTTTGAAAGGAGAACATTTAATAACAACTTTGTTACAATCAAGAAGAGTATTTTCAAGAGGAGGATGGGAAGATGTGATAATAGATTTATCCTCTTTGACAAAATTCTTTTTCACAACATTCAAGACATTATCGACATGGAAATGTTTTTGAAGATAATAAAAAAATAAAATATGAGTTTGGGACTCAATCATCATCTCAGTCCATTTGACTTTAATGAGATCTCGTTCCTTTTTGGAATATTTGGCACGGTAAGCATGTCGTAAATCACGATTTTCAGCTGAACTAAAATCTTTGTGCAAGCCTGGCCAATCAATAACAGAAAAGAAATCTTTGATATGAGCAGTAATAACATTGCACTGATGAGGAGGATTAGTGGGAAGAGGAGCATTAAAATCAGAAGCAGAAGGAGAAATAGATCCACCTTCATCATCCGTTAGGGGATGATTTCTAGTAGAGTAAAAAGCAGAAGAAACTTGGGAATAGGTAGAAATTCCTTTAAGTTTTAAATTACAGTTAACAGCAGGATAAAGAGGAGGAGGATTAAGAGACTCATCCACATCTTTATCAAAACGTCGGAGTCCTTCTGTGGTTGTTGAACCAGCAAAAGAATTCTTTTGTTCGTTGACCAAAAGAGGTCTTTCAATTCTACTTGAAAATCCTAAATCAGAAAAATTGATTTTAACAGATTCATCCATGTATTGCTGGATGTAATCAAGATTACAGGCATCGTTTACTACTCGAGAAGGTTTTGTAACACTTTCCAAAAGCCATTCGTTGGGGAGGTCAATCTCATCCCATCGAATCATTTTTGGAGTTTTGATATTAGCATTCTGAGTAGAACTTTGAATTAACAAAGTAGATTCACCTGGATTCTTGATCACAGCTTGTGGATCTAGATTTGTTTTCATCAATTTGTAATAAATACGGTAGATGATAGCAAGAGGTCTGCTCCCTTCTTCCATATTATAACCAGAAGTAAGAATAGTCAAAGTCAAAGCTTTAAGAATATGAATATCATTCAAAGCAAGAGAAATATTGGGAAAAACATCAAAGTGGACAGGACCACCAAATGAAGAAAATTGAATCATACCAAGAATACTAGTTTTAAAATCAACAAATCTAGCATCATGCAAACATAACAAATCTAGCATCATACTAGACACTGGGAGGTCTCTCTTGACCTCCCCGTGTCTCTTCTTGCTTTTGACCTTTCTATGTGTTTACTCCATGTTAACCTTTTTCTGTGTAGAGCTCCTAGTTGTTGAACGGTAGTCCACCACCCCGTCAGTACAGTTTGTAAGAAATGGTAGTTCACCACCCCGTCAGTTTAGTTTGCGAGGTATCTGTAAGTCCCGTTGAAAGCCTGGGTTGGCGTGTTAGGGCATGAAGAAGGAACTGAGTGTAGGCCAAGGGTATGTGTGAATAGTTTTGGAATTGTATGTAGACCAAGGGTATGTGTGGATAGTTTTGCGTCTAGGAAGGACATACTTAGGAAGTTTGCCTTGTGAGTGAGTACCTAGGATGAGATTCTGTAAGACTTTACCCAGTGAGTAATTTTGAGTTTAGTTTGTGTGTCAAAATGTGGAGATCTAATTCTTCTGTTAGCTCTAATTCCAATGTACCACCTGACGTGGTTAATTTTGAACAATTCTCAGTTGAAGGTGATAATAATTTTAATTTTGATAAATGGAATATCCCCAAGCTTTCTACTAAAGATGTTGATACTACTTCTTGGTCTAAATATACTTTTAGATCTGAATATTCTGTTAAAATTGTTGAACAAACATTTGCTATATCGGGTAATAATCAAACTATTACCTTGTTTAATAAGAAATTTGTTAATGATTCTCTTGCTAAAAATTACAAATTTTTACATATTGGATCAGTTCAAGTTGCAGTCAAGCCTTTGACTCGACTTGGTATCAATGCTTCTGTTTTGTTATGTTTGCGTGATGCTAGATTTGTTGATTTTAAAACAAGTATTCCTGGTATGATTCAATCTTCTTTATTTGGTGGGCTTGTCCACTTTGATGTTTCTCCTAATATTTCTCTTGCTCTAAATGATATTCATATTCTTAAAGATTTAACCTTGAATATTCTTACTTCTGGTTATAATATGGAAGAAAGTAGCAGACCTCTTGCTATCATCTACCGTATTTACTACAAATTGATGAAAACAAATCTAGATCCACAAGCTGTGATCAAGAATACAGGTGAATCTACTTTGTTAATTCAAAGTTCTACTCAGAATGCTAATATTAAAACTCCAAAAATGATTCGCTGGGATGAGATTGACCTCCCCAACGAGTGGCTTTTGGAAGGTGTTACAAAACCTTTTCGAGTAGTGAACGATGCCTCTAATCTTGATTACATCCAACAATACATGGATGGATCTGTTAAAATCAATTTTTTTGATTTAGGATTTTCAAGCAGAATCGAACGACTTCTTTTGGTCAACGAATGAAGGAATTCTTTTGCTGGTTCCACGACCACAGAAGGACTCCGACGTCCTGATAAAGATGTGGATGAGTCTCTTAATCCTCCTCCTCTTTATCCTGCTGTTAACCCTAATTTAAAACTTAAAGGAATTTCTACCGATTCCCAAGTTTTTTCTGCTTTTTACTCTACTAGAAATCATCCCCTAACGAATGATGAAGGTGGATCTGTTTCTCCTTCTGCTTCTGATTTTAATGCTCCTCTTCCCACTGATCTTCCTCATCAGTGTAATGTTATTACTGCTCACATTAAAGATTTCTTTTCTGTTATTGGTTGGCCAGCTTTGCACAAGGATTTTAGTTCAAAAGAAAATCGTGATTTACGGCATGCTTATTGTGCCAAATATTCTGAAAAGGAACGAAATCTCATTAAAGTCAAATGGACTTAGATGATGATTGAGTCCCAAACTCATATTTTATTTTTTGATTTTCTTAAAAAACATTTTCCTATTGATAATGTTTTGAATGTTGTCAAAAAGAATTTTGTTAAAGAAGATAAATCTGTTGTCAGATCTTCCCATCCTCCTCTTGAAAATACTCTTCTTGATTATAACAAAGTTGTTGTTAAATGTTCTCCTTTCAAAACTCCTGATAAGGATCCTATTGATAACAATAGGAAAATTATCGAGCAAAATAATTTTGTTTCTCAATCTCTTCATATCATAGGACAACAGTTAGATCGAATTGAAGAAAAAAATTCCCTCTCTCTACTGATTTAAAAATCTCTTCCACTCCTTCTAAGATTGAAAAACCTTTGATTTCTCTCCCTGATTTAAAGAAATCTTCTGGTTTGAAAACTACTTCTCAAATGAACCTTGAGAAGGTGAACAAATTACTTTCTGAATTAACTACTGCTCGTGCCAATACTTCCGAACAGAATTTTGCTATGTCCAAAAAAGCTTCCTCTTCCTCTTCTGAAATTTCTCATGATTCTACTGATTCTGATATTAAAATTCTTGAAGAAAACTTTGGTAAGATTGAATTGGAGCCAAAACTCCAAAGGATCTTTGACGGATCCAGATCTTTGAATCCTACAAAGAATTTTTATCCAAAACCTACTCTCTTTGAATCGCAATCTACTGAAAAACTTGGTACTTGTTCTGTTCTGACTAAATCAGATTTGCAATATGAAATCAGTAGTATCAAAAAAGAAATTGTTGATTTAAAAAAGGTCAAAAGAATACCACAAACTGTTTCTGATGATGTTAAGATTATTCGCTTAATTGACAAAGTTATTCCTCCCAAATGGTATTCTAAAGTGCATATTATTGTTTCCCCAGATTTTACCCTTGATGTTATTGCATTAATTGATTCTGGTGCTGATTTAAATTGCATCCAAGAAGGACTTGTTCCCAGCAAATATTTTGAAAAATCCACTGAGCAATTGAATTCAGCTAGTGGAAACAAATTGCATATTAAGTATGAATTGAATAATGTTCATGTTTGTTAGAATAATGTTTGCTTCCATATTCCTGCTGTTCTTGTCAAGAATATGACTGATAAAGTGATTCTTGGTCTTCCTTTTATTGCCATGCTTTATCCTCTCACTATTGATGATACTGGTGTTTCAACTGTTAAGATGGGATTTGAAGTAAAATTCCATTTTGCTTCTAAACATGATATTGATGATGATCATTTGAATTTAATTTATGCCAAGAGTAAACAACTCAATTTTCTCAATCAAGAATTAAGATACAAAAAGATTGCTGAACAGCTTTCTAACAAGCTTTTGCAATCAAAGATCTCTGCTTTCAATACTCTGATTATTGATTCTGTTTGTTCTGAACTTCCTAATGCTTTTTGGCATAGGAAAAAGCATATTGTTTCTTTACCTTATGTTAAAGAATTTTCTGAAAACAAAATTTCAACTAAAGCAAGGCCTATTCAAATGAATGCCGAAACTTTAGAATTTTGTCAAAAAGAAATTGCTGATCTGCTTGCTAAGGGAATTATTCGTAAGAGTAAATCTCCTTGGTCTTGTGCTACTTTTTATGTTATGAAGAATGCTGAGTTAAAATGAGGTGCTCCTAGATTGGTTATCAACTATAAGTCCCTCAATGATGTTTTAGAATGGATTAGATATCCTATTCCCAATAGGAAAGATTTAGTGAATCGCCTTAGTGATGCTGTTGTCTTCTCTAAGTTCGATATGAAGTTAGGTTTTTGGCAAGTCCAGATTAAGGATAGTGATAGGTACAAAACTGCCGTTACTACCCCCTTTGGACACTATGAATGGAATGTCATGCCTTTTGGTTTAAAGAATGCTCCTAGTGAATTTCATAATATCATGAACGATATTTTCAATCCCTTCAGCCATTTCACTATTGTTTATATTGATGATGTTCTTGTTTTCTCAAAGTCCATTGATGAACACTGGAAACATTTGTAATCGTTTCTAGAAACCATCAAACATAACGGGTTTGTTGTTTCAGCCAAAAAGATCAAACTCTTCCAAGATAAGATTAGATTTCTTGGGTTTGATATCTCTAAAGGTCAGATTCGTCCTATTGACAGGGCTATTCAATTTGCTGACAAATTTCCTGATGTTATCTCTGATAAATCCCAACTCCAAAGATTTCTTGGTTCTCTGAATTATATTGCTGATTTCTACAAAGATTTACGAAAACACTGCAAACCTTTGTTTGACAGGTTGCAGGATAATCCTCCCCCTTGGTCTGATGCTCACACTTCTCTTGTCAAAGAAATTAAGCTTCATGTTAAAACTCTTCCTTGCTTAGAAATTCCTTCTGACAATTCCTTCAAAATTGTTGATACTGATGCTTCTGAAATTGGATTTGGAGGCATTCTGAAACAGATTATTTCTCCAGGATCTTCCTCAAAACATCCAGAACAGATCATCCGTTTTCATTCTGGATCTTGCAACACTGCGCAGATTAATTATAGTACTATTAAAAAAGAAATTCTTTCTGTTGTTTTATGCATTACTAAATTCCAGTCTGACTTGCTTAATCAAAAATTTCTTTTACGAATTGATTGTAAATCTGCTAAGTATATTTTGGAAAAGGATGTTGAAAATATTGCATCAAAATAAATTTTTTCCAGATGGCAAGCCATTTTAAGTGTTTTTGATTTTGATATTGAATATATTAAGGGCTCTAATAATTCAATTCCTGATTTCCTTACTCGTGAATTTTTGCAGAGCCACAATGGCCAGCAAAAAGGGCAAGGAAAAGATTAATCCTGTTTTTAAACCTGCTCCTATTATTCCTCATTCTCCTCCTAATACTCCCATAGCTACTCAATTTTCAAGTCTTTCCCCTTTCTACTCTCAAATTTCTCAATCAACTACCTCTGCTTTCAGTCATTTCCATAAACCAGAAACTATGGCTCCTCCTGAGGAACCTAGCCCTCCTCTTGTTAATCTTACCATTCCCTTTATTGTCCTACCTTTTTATCAGTATTTATTTTCTTCTGAAGATCATTCTAAGACCCCACAACAGTTAGCTCATTCTTATTTTCCCCCAAATTTTCATTGGATTCCTGAACATCCTTTGAAAGATTTGTCATTTTATACTGATATTTTGATTCAAACAATGTCTGTTCGATTTTGACCACTTTTTAAAACCAAGAATCCCCAAACGATTGTTGGTACTATAGCATAGTTTGTCTATTTCATCTCTATCGATGAATGGAATTCTCATCCTTCCTCTCTAAAGCCTTCCTCCAATTCCCACATTCCCTATTCTTACTATGATTATGTTAATGCCTGGTTCCAATTCATGCTTTTCCAAAATTCTGATTTTAAGCATTTTTGGTATATCAGCTTTGATAAGCAATTTAATGGTTTTCTCCCTGCTTGGTTTAACTAGTGGTGGAATCAATTTGGTCTTACTTTAGATGCTCTCCCACCTCAGCTTATTTATGCTTATCATCTGTTCTCATCCCATATTACCTGTGACGGTTGTTGTGATGATTACAACCCCATTTTCCCATCTATGCTTCATTTTTCTAAGAAATACAGGATTCACTGGTTTCTGACATGGAATTATGCTAGAAATGAAGAAAAAATTGAATGACATTGGTTTCAAGCAAAAACCTGGGGAAAATCCTCCAGAATTGACCACACTGTCAAACAAGTTGAGAATTTAGTTCAAAGTATTTCAGCTAATTTGCCACCCTTGGCCCCAGTGCCGTCCCCAATCCCTTCCTCCACTTCTTCATCTATTTCTAAAAAGAAACAATGGATCAAAGCTTTTATTGAATCTATCTCAGATGATGAAGACTGACATTTTGGCTTACAACAGCCTTTTATCTCAAGATTCCAGAATGGCCTCATAACGACTAGTAATCATTCAGAATTGCAAAAACTGGCTCATAACGGCTGGTTTTTTTTTTTTTTTTTTTTTTTTTCACTACCAAAGATTTTGCTCCAAATTACTATTCATCACTATTTGAAGTTACTGTTCAAAAGTACTGTTCACTATCACTGCTGCTGCCAACACACTGTGCATGATTACTGTTCCCACTCACTGTTCATATTTTGTCTGCCGACACTACAATGCGGACAGCTACTGTTCCAAATTGATGTTTTTACTGTTTCAGATTGGCGCCGACTCAACAGTGCGCATGGATGTACTGTTTACTTTTGACTAACGGACTCCACAGTAACGCGGAATCTGCTTTTTACTATTTGCTGCATAATTGTAATTTGGTTTATTATCTGTAACTCGCCTATATAACGGGCGTCCCTTCCCCATTGTAAGGCAGAAGCTTTTACTCTCTTCCTTAGAAGCTCTCTAGCCATTCCCCTGATTTCTTATTTCGATTTCTTCTTGTATCCTCTCCTCTCTTAGCCCTTACTTTAGTAAGTCCTAACACTTACTCTTGTAAGATATTTTGTATTCCATCTTGAATTTAAGTTTTTGATTCCAGCTTCTCAATTGTTTTAATTTAAGCTCTTTAATTTCATTATATTATTGTCATTACCGCCTCATGGCTGGTTATATATATATAGATACGTTTTTTTACTTTTTGACACATCACCAATTTGGTGACGTGTCGATATTGGCACGTCATTAATTAGTGACATGTCAACATTCTACACATCACTAAATCCCAGTAGTACCTCCTAAATTTTTGACATGTCACTCACGTCGCTAATGACACATCACCATCCCATTAGTGACGTTTTGAGGCCTTAAAATGTCACTAATGGGGAGTCATTAAATTTTATTTTATTTTTTGCAATGGTATTAGCTTAAATTTTAAAAAAGTGATTTAGCATGACAACAAGTGTCATAACCACTCTAGTTGTGTGAGTAAAACTTGTGACACATTACAAGGAAATAAACAATTGGGTCTTTTAGTTTTATTAAGCGGTAAATACTAAATACCCCATTGGGGTTTTACTTAATTTTTTTTTCCCCCTTAAGGTTTATTTTGTATCACAAGAGGTTCTTCTGGTTTTGATAAAAGACTAAATTCGTTCTTTTGTCCATTGACTGTTAGTTGACTTAACGGAACTCCACGTGGACTAATTGGAAGCTGACATTTAGCATAAGTGGCCACATCATCAGTAATGACATGGCACCTAATTAAATTATTTATTTAAAAAAAATTAAAAAAATATACTTTTTCACTGAAGAAAAAAAATTAAAAAAAAAAGGGGTGTTGGCGAAACCACCCAGTGGGTACTGGGGGTGGCTCGGCCACCCCCATGGAACCAAGGGGATGGCCAAAACCACCCCAATGGAGTACTGGGGGTGGCAGTATGGCTCCAAGGGGATGGCCGAAACCACCCCCAAATCACCATTGGGGGTGGGCGAGCCACCCCCACATTTTTTTTTATGAAAAAATATATATATATTTTTTAATTTTTTAATTTTAATTTTTTTTAAAAAAAAATTAATTAGGTGCAACGACATCACTGATGACGTGGCTACTTATGCCAAATGTCAACTTCTAATTGGTCAACGTGAAGTTCCGTTAGGTCAACTAACGGTTAATGGACAGAAGAACGAATTTTGTCTTTTATCAAAACTAGAAGGACCTCTTGTTTGTAATACCAAATAAACCCTTAGGGGAAAAAAAATTAAGTGAAATCCCAGGGAAGGTATTTAGTATTTACACCTTTTATTAATTAATGAGGTTATTGGCATATTTTTTTTTTTGGTTAATAACTTTTTTGATACCTGGGTTTTAATATTTTTATTTTTTCCTTCCTAGGTTTTAAAATATGACAAAACTAGTACCTCAGATTTTGAAAAAATACAGAATCACCACCTCCAGTTTGAAAAATTCAATGGGGGTGGCTGAACCACCCCCAGGGGGTGGTGGCCGGCCACCCCCAGTTTGACCTTCTCGGCCACCCCCTTTTAGCCCCCGAACCACCCCCATAGAATTTTTCAAACTGAAGGTGGTGATTCGGTATTTTTTCAAAATCTGAGGTACTCGTTTTGTCTTTTTTAAAACTGATGGGGGAAAAAATAAAAACATTAAAACCCAGGTACCAAAAAAGTTATTAACCCTTTTTTTTTAATCATATTGGGAAAGGGTTAGAAGTGATCAAAATACTGAAAAGGGTTGGGTTCCCCTACAATAGACCAAAACATAGAAATAAACAGGTAACTAGAACAAAGTAGGAAATTGGCCAAATAATTTAGGGGTGTCAATACGGTTACGGTTAGCGGTTATTGCTAATAACCGCTAACTATAACCGCCTTAGCGGTTAGTAGATTTCACTCACCATAACCGCTAACCGCTGGTTAGTGGTTAGTAAAATAGGCAACCGCTCGCTAACCGTTTTTTGAAAATTGGGCTTTTTTTTTAGGCTTTTTTTATTAGTGTAGCATTTTTTACCTTCATTTGTTTTTTGTATTTTTTGTGTCTTCTTAGGCCCAATTGTTATTAAAAGAGCCCATATTGAAAAATCAAAAATATTTGACCCAAAATTTACATTTACTTGTACTTTAAAAAAATTTCTTAAATATTAAATCATAACCGGTTCACTTTAATTAAAAAAAAAAAAAAAACGCACACACACACATATATAGTCAACACAACATATAAAAAAAGTTCAACACAACATATAAAAGAAGTTCAAATAAAACATATCATATACATGATTATATGTCATATTATATATGATTATTTGTATTATTTGTTATTATATAATCATTTGATTTAATGATCAATTCATCATGTGATATAATCATATCAATTATAGTGATAATATTACTAAAATTAGAATGATAAGACATTAATACTTCAATTGTGTTTATAAGTAACTCATTGTTTAATTCAATGTCAATTACTTAATTTGATATTATACGAATTACATTATCATTGTACATTAATAATATGATTCACTTGAATAAAGTATTTAAATTGTCATTTAATCATATGATTAAGTATTGATATTATACATTTATATTATTCATATGCATATATGTATAATTATAATTTATAACATATATAGACTTATAAGTTTAAAACATACATTGGAACTAAGTCTCTAGGTACTTAATTGTTGTATTAGTATGAATTGGTATACTTATGACTTATGTCATATTATATATGTATACTTTGTTATTATATAATCATATAAATTAGAATGATAATATATTAATACTTCAATTGTGGTTATAAGTAACATATTATTGAATCTAATGCAAATTACTTAATTTGATATTATACGAATCACATTATCATTGTACGTTAATAATATGATTAACTTGAATAAAGTATTTGAATTGTCATTGAATCATATGATTAAGTATTGATCTTATACATTTATATTATTCATATGCATATATGTATAATTCTAATTTATAACATATATAGACTTATAAGTTTATAACATACATTGGAACTGAGTCTCTAGATACTTAACTGTTGTATTAGTATGAATTGGTATACTTATGAGTTATGTCATATTATATATGTATAATTTGTTATTATATAATCAAATGATTTAATGATTAATTGATCATGTGATATAATCATATAAATTATAGTGATAATATATTAACACTCAAATTGTGATTTAACTATCTAAAAAAAAAATTGTGATTTAATGATCAAATGATTATGTTATGTGTATAAATATTATTATAATTATAATTATAAAAATATATTATATAAAAAGGTGCTTAGCGGTTAGCGGTTACGGTTAGTAAACCCAATAACCTTTAACCGCTAGACGGTTAATAGTTAATACGGTTAAGCGGTTAGCAGTTAGTGGTCATAGCGGTTAGCGGTTACGGTTAGTAAACCCAATAACCTCTAACCGCTAGGCAGTTATAGCGGTTAGGCGGTTAATGGTTAATACGGTTAAGCGGTTAGCAGTTAGTGGTCACAGCGGTTAGCGGGCAGTTTCTAACCGCCCACATTGACACCCCAAAAATAATTAGCCTGGTCCTCTCCAAAGGACCGCATAAAGCAGTTTTAAAAGTAAAAGAAGTGCATGAAGAGTCATAAATCTCATGAGGTTTACAAACCCTAATTACAAGTGTAAGAACCCCATGAGGCAGTGGCGGATCCAGAAATTCATTCTACCGGGGGCGTCAATAAAATATAATAATAAAATAATTTTTTTTTTTCTCTTTATATATTATATTTTTATTGTATTATGGTAAATACAATTAAAAGAAAAAAAGAAAAAAGAAGAAATTATATCACAATATATGTATCACAAAAATCATATTTATTCGACTTCATAAATATATGCTTAATTGATATATCAGTTACCATGTAAGCACTAGTACAAAAGTAAAGGGAAAATACAAAATACAAAGGGCCTAAAATTGCATTCTACACAGCCTTAGAGCAAAAAAATCATCAAGTCTCAAATCTGAAACAAAGCTTTTAGCAATTTCCCTTTCAATGTAGACAAGTAAACTATCTCCAAGAAACTCATCTTCCATTTTGTTACAAAGTCTTGTTTTGACAATTTTCATTACTGAAAATGCTCGTTCGGTAGTTGCTGTAGACACCGGAAGAGTCAAAACAAGACTAATCAATCTATCAATAAGATAATATGTATCTGATTTTCCGGCCTCTATCAATCCTCGACATAATTCCGCAATGGAAGACAATTTTTGTAGTTTCGGATGATTAAGCATATCAACTTCAAAATGCTTCAACTGAAATCTCAAAATAATGCTTGACAAAATCCCAAAATATATAAAACACACCTTACAAAAAAAATGACAATATTGTTTTTATTAGAATAAGATAAACAAAATGATGAAAATAAGAGATATATCACAATTAAAATGCTCCATAAATTTCGGTCAATCATATTAGAGTTTGCAAATTGCCCAATTAAAAAAGAAATACGCATCTACAATGGGAGCGCCCCACTACAATCTACAAAATGAATAAATAAATAATAAAGTTTTTGAATTGGGGAGAGAAAAAAACAAGCAGTATTTTGAATCTTTACCATTCTTTAATTCTTTAATTTTTTATTTTTTTGTGAGTCATTCTTTAATTCTTAGTTATGAATTAATGAATTATGACAAATTTGACCAATGACCATGTACAAAGAACAAACACAATGAAGGCAATGAAGGCTGTGGGGACCGTGGGTCTTGGACTCTTGTGCTGCTGTGCACAACCTCTATAGCAAGCAACAAACAAACTAAAAAGTATTTTATTCTTCCACTTTCTTCTTTCTTTTTCACTTTTCTAAGCACTACCAACCAAATATATTTATATCCCCTAGGAACTGCATATATTTACAAACAATAAAGGCATAAAGCAAGCTAGCAACTGTTAAGAGGAGAATACTCACAGAGACTACAGAGTCGTCACTCTCCCACTCTTGATCTCAGACTCTCAGATCTGGACAGCCACAGCCAGGAGTAGGACTGGTTATTTGTCGCTAATCGGTGAACAAGTGAGTGAGTGCTGCACAGTCCACGGTTATTAGCCTATTACAGTGCAAGAGCAGAGGTTTTGTGTTTGATTTTGGAGGGAATAATAATCCCCACACTTCAACGGAATTGGATTTCTCAAGTTGGTGATTTGTTTCGACAGTCGGCAAGTCTGAAAAGTGAAAACGAAACGCTCTTGAGCCGCAGGATAGGTTGGAGTCGGGAAGAGGGGTTAGGGATTTAGGATATAGATTATTTTATTTTATTTTATTTTTTGTCTTCTTTCTTTTGTTTAGTGTATTGCCATGCTGGACCACTGGTGCTGAAGAGTTAAGTTTTGAGATTTTTTTTTTTTTTTTTTTTTAAGGTGGTAAAAATGTTTTGCAGGGCAGTAAGGATTTTGAAATTTCTTACCAGGGGCGTCCTTCAACTATCGACTTAAAATTACTTGTTTTTTTTTTTTTTACCGGGATCGCCCACCCCCCTTTCTCTCCGCCACTGCCATGAGGTCCAAACCTATTTGCCCTCCCAGCAAAGAACACCTCCCGAAGGAAGCCAATATAGGGAAGCCACTAGTCAGGGAAGGGAGTACTGTCTCCGAAAGCACTAGTCTCCGCTACAAAATTAAGCTGTAATCCAGGTGGAGACTAAAACCCATAAAACCCAAACAAAACAGCAGGAAATACATGGAAACAAAAGAAAACATAGAAAAATAAATACAACAAGTGGAAATACAACAAAAAACCAAGCAAGTGGCGGTGAAGAAGGTGGAGGAGCGGTCGAAGGGGTGCACTATCCTGGGGAAGCGAAACACGCACCGGAGCATGAGGTCCACACTCACGCTCCGGCACATGCAGTACTTGCAGCAGATCAGATGGTGGTGGTAAAGAGTTGGGATGACGGTGGTGACAGTGGAGGAGCGGCAGGAGGAGGCTACTGCCCAGGACATGAGGAACACGCTCTGGTGCATGAAATTAAGAGCTAAAGTCTTATTTTGTATATTAATAAGAGGCTGGACCCAAAATCAATCAAATTAAGGGTAGAGTTAGGGTTTAAAACTCTATCAAATTCTCATTGTATTTAAATTGTGTGACTCAATCTCTTACCTTTCCGCTTTCCTCTGTCGTGCATTAACTTCTTTAGGGGCCGGAGGTGGTGTGGACCGATGATGTTTTTAGTTCCTTTCATGAGTCTCACGGCAAGGAAACCAGATTTGTCTTTGTCACCGACATGTACTGGTTTGCTCTTAAATATCCTTTAAATTTGACTTATAACGCACGGCCTAGACTTTTTGATTAGTATTTGAAAAGCAATTGTTAGCTTCATGGAAATAAACTGAGTGTGGAAATTGGAAATTTGCTTACAAAAGCAATAGAAGTTCTTTCCCCGCAAGAGTTAAATTAATAGTTGGGGCCAAAGTGAAAGAACGTGCCTATTACGATCCATGGGCACGTCTATATCTATTTAATCAAGGAAGAATTGTAGCAAATATATATATATATATATATATATATATATATATATTTAATTGGCCATATTTTATTACACAATTGAAGAAAAATTGCAAGCTTTTCTTAATGTCACTCTTTAATTGTATGCTAATATGGCAAATTGGAAGTTGTATTTCCTTCATCTATCTAAATTGTGTTTATGTTGTTTTTTATTTTTCTAAGTGGTTGGGACATCTCTCATGGTCCAAATTTCATTTTGTTTTATCTAAAATTGTAAATACATGGCAACATATATACAATTAGATCTGTGAAATCTATTTTGTATCATGAAATAATTTTTCTCCATTTTAAATGAAATGAATTAGGACAAGTTTAAATCTAATGTCATAGTGACTACTCATATTTATGAGATCTTTTCAATATATGACATAAAAAAATAACTAGTAAAAACTCTATATTCCAATAGGGTACTTGCTCAAACTAAGACAATCTCAAATTTGGCTGGTTATGGATGGTGAAATTATTTATAGTAAATACTAGATTATATACGTGAAACACTATTGAAGAAACATACAAGTCATAAGGAGAAGTTACGTGGCAAAAGAGAACCCACTGTTAGGGTTGAAGTCACTAGCCCTCAATTGGACGTCAGCCCTAGAGATTATTCAAAAATACAAAAGATAATACTAGCATACATGGCCTCAAGGTCCAACATTTTTATTTACTGGATGCTACCAGAATGCCAATTTGTTCTAGTTGCTTGTGAGCTCGCTAAGGGTCATTGTGTCCATTGGGTAGGAATTGCAAGCTTGGGTTCAAGCTGACAATTTTTGTGCCACAAAATGCATGGTGGGTCGTGACTCTGGCGTGTCACTCACGCAATGTAAGGCCATTCTCACCACAAATGCCACATCATGCGCAATTTGGCCGGTTGGTTGTGGGAGTCTTTGGTCTAGCACATCCTTCAGAAGAAATTCTGCACTGTCTGAAATTGGAGTTGCTTTTGTTGATTTGGATGATGACTGGAAAGATAAGAGCTCCCTTGGGTGCCTACCCATCATAACTTCTAATGCCACCACTCCAAAGCTATAAACGTCGCATTTATCCGTAATTCGCATCGTGAATGCGAGCTCTGCGCATCCATAAAACAAAATCAGCATCCGTATAAGGATAAGATAAACACTTCCTAATATGAGAAACTCTTTCTTCTTTGAAGGGTTTCTTATACTCCACTAAATGAGGATCCCCTGAAATTTCTTTTCTGGATTCTAAGGAATTCAAGAGGGAATTTCAGGGACCCGATCCTACTCCATTACTTAAACAGCTACCTTTTCTTTTAAAAACTATTTTCATAATTATTATAGTCTATCCTAAAACAAAAATCTAGAAACTAGATTGTTAGCTTACCTGGAGCCATGTAGCCATAAGACCCAGCAATTGTTGTCCAGTTAGTTGTATTTGAACTCACAATCTAGCAATGCCAAAATCTGAGAGCCGCGGTTCGAACTCTGACTCCAGCAAGATGTTATTCACCGTTATGTCTCGGTGCACAATTGGAGGAGAACAATCATGGTGCAAGTAAGCAATTGCATGAGCCACACCTTGCACGATCTTCACCCTTCTACCCCAGTCCAATTCTGCTTTCCCTTCCACCCCATACAATACATTTCCCAAACTGCCTTTCTCCACATATTCATAAACCAAGTACAAGCACCACCGAGTGGCACAGAACCCATAAAGCTTAATGATATTGCGGTGCCTAACTTCTGTCAATATGCAAATCTCATTCTCAAAACTCTTATGATTGGCAACTAAGATGCCACTAGATTGTGACATGTTAAATCTTTTAACTGCAACAATTTGACCTGTCGACAATGCTGCTTTGTAAACGCTTCCAAATCCTCCTTTTCCAATACAATAATTCTCATGGAAGTTTTCAGTGGCCTTCATGATATCCCTTAATGTAAATTTACCCTCTCTTCCCCATATCAGTGACTCGGCCGTCTCCTCACACTCTAAAATTGTTTTGTTTTCTTCAACCAGGAGTTTGGTCTTCCGGTAACGTATGAGGAGTCCAGCAACAATGGTTGCAAGCAGTACTAATAGGCCGCAGACAGGAATGAGGACAACTAATAGAGTCGGATTATAATGCTTTTTCTTTCTGGAACAAAGAGTTAGGCCTTCTGCATCTCCACACAAACCAGAGTTTCCAACATAAGCTTTTGCAGGTGCATGTTTGAAAATGGTACTACTTGGGACTGGACCTGTTAAATTGTTGTAGGAAAAATCGATGGAGCTGCTGCGTAGACTAATCATGCGGGAAAATGATGATGGGATTTCTCCTGAAAGTTGGTTACGTGACACATTAACACCCTCCAATTTTGAAAGCTTTGCAAGGTTTCCAGGAATATTTCCTGAGAGTTTATTGCTGCTGAGGTCCAACAATAACTGCAATTCCATTAAGTTACCAAGCTCGGTTGGTATTTCACCTAACAGGTTGTTGTTGCTCAAGTCCAAGCTCAATAATTTACCACAATTCCCAAGTTCCTTTGGTATGTTCCTAGTCAAACTGTTTGTAGACAAATCAAGATCGTCAAGCTCACTCAAACCGCCTAGACTCCGAGGAATCTCTCCTGTCAACTGGTTCCTGCTCAGATTGAGCTTGTACAGTCGGCTTAGATTTCCAAGTACAGTTGGAATTTCCCCAGACAATTGATTGGAGCCCAGAATTAAATGTTGTAGTTGTGTCAACTTTCCAAGCTCGACTGGGATTTTTCCAGAAATCCGGTTTCTGTCCATCTGTAAATCGGTGAGAGATTCACATTCTCCCCATTCCATTGAGATTTGACCAACAAATTGATTGTCACTAAGAGAAATGGAACTAAGATTTGGATGAACTCCAAATGCATATGTAATGTTTCCACTGAATCGGTTCCCATCAAACCGTACTCTCTTTAGTTGTGAGCATTTTCTCAAGCACTTTGGCAATGACCCTGTGAAGTTGTTGCTATTCACTGTTAAAACTTCAAGAGCAAAGCTGTTGCACAATTCAGGTGGCAATTCTCCATAGAATGTGTTGTTGGAAAAGACAACAGTGATCAGAGAACTATACTTCCCAAAGTCACTCGGAATAGTGCCAAAGAATTTATTGGACATAAGAAAGATTTTCGTTAAATTACCGAGCCGAGAAATCGTGTCCGGCAACTCACCTTCAAGTTGGTTAGCATTGAGATCAAGAAGTTGCAGAGACACCATATCTCCAATCTCCGGTGGGATTGTGCCATTGAGATTGTTGGAGTCAAGTTGTAAGACTTGAAGGTTTGTGAGCTTCCAGACTGTCTGAGGAATTGGACCAGAAAGTTGGTTGTCTCCAAGTTCTAATACCAACAAATCTTTCAAGTTCCCAATCTCGGATGGAATTGAGCCAGAAAGCTGATTATCATACATATAAAGAAAATCGAGCTTTGTCAATAGGCCTATTTCCGGCGGAATTTCTCCAGTGAATGAATTAAGAGAAAGGTCCAAGAGGTTGAGGTTTGTACAAAACCCAAACTCAGAAGGAATTGTAGAATTCAAGCTATTCATTTGAAGTTCGAGTCTCAAGAGGCCTTTGAGTTGGCCTATTGAAGAAGGAATTCTCCCTTCCAATGAATTGTTGAACAGTTCTATAAATAGAAGATTGGATAATACTCCAATATCCTCAGGAATTAGACCACTGAACTGGTTTGCTCCTAGATTAAGAACTGTGAGCTTGGAAAGGTGTGATATGTCCCGTGGGATTGTGTCATTGAGGTTGTTGGAGAAAAGTTGTAAGACTTGAAGGTTTGTGAGCTTCCAGACTGTCTGAGGAATTGGACCAGAAAGTTGGTTGTATGAAAGATCTAATTGCAACAAATCTTTCAAGTTCCCAATCTCGGATGGAATTGAGCCAAAAAGCTGATTGTATGAAAGTTTTAATTGCAACAAATCTTTCAAGTTCCCAATCTCGAATGGAATTGAGCCAGAAAGTTGATTGTATGAAAGTTCTAATTGCAACAAATCTTTCAAGTTCCCAATCTTGGATGGAATTGAGCCAGAAAGCTGATTATCATACAGATAAAGATAATTGAGCTTTGTCAATAAGCCTATTTCCGGTGGAATTTCTCCAATGAATGAATTATGAGACATGTCCAAGAGGGTGAGGTTTGTACAAAACCCAAACTCAGAAGGAATTGATGAATTCAAGCTATTCATGCCAAGATCGAGTCTCGAGAGGCCTTTGACCTGGCCTATTGAAGAAGGAATTCTCCCTTCCAATGAATTGTTGTTCAATCCTATATCTAGAAGATTGAATAATACTCCAATATCCTCAGGAATTAGACCACTGAACTGGTTTACTCCTAGATTAAGATATTTGAGCTTGGAAAGGTGTGATATGTTTGGTGGTATTGTTCCATTGAACTTATTGTGGGACAAATCCAAGAAGGTCAAGTTGTGACAATAAAGTATAAACCCTGGAACCCTGAAGTGAGTCCATAATTGTCATAAAAGGAAAGGTGGGTCAACAAAGGCATGGCCAAAAACTTCGACCAGTCAAGATTTAGTAAGCGGTTTGATCCAAGGTCTAAGTAGTGTACCTTTTGAAGATTGGTAATCTGATATGGGATTTTCCCATTGAGATAGTTGAAGGGAAGACTCAAGTACTGCAGTTCCGTTAGCCGGCCTATCTCCGACGGTATTGGCCCGGTGAGATAGTTGTGGCTGAGGTCGAAGCGGGTGAGGTTAAGGAATGGAGTGAAGTTGAAGTGGGCTAGTGTTCCACTGAGATTTGCACCTGAGACGGTTATCTCGGAGACTGTTCCGGTTGAGTCGCAGACAATGCTTGTCCAGTTACAAAGGTTGTTGAGGTTGGCAAGAGACCTTGAAGTGAGAGGAGAACTAGGGGGAAGAGCGGCGAGGGTGTTTTTCCATTTGACAAGAGCTTCTGCTTGTGCTTCTGGTGATGCTGTGATTTGCAATAAAAGTATGGAGAGCAAGACAACGTGAAGGAAAAGAAGAGGAGGCTTGGGATTTGCTGCCATGCCTGCCTTTGGACTTTCACGTTTCATTGGTTTTTTCATTCAATCTATTGAAGCAGAGAGTGATGGTAAAACATACATAAATAATTTATCGCCGACAACACGTTGCCTGCTCTTAAATATCCTTTGAATTTGACATGCAAATTACAAAATAGGGTCACATGTATGAAAGGACATGTTTAGCTGGACAGCACTCAATTTTCAAGGAAAATAATTTCAGTATCTTTATGTGACCCTATTTTTATCAAAAGTAGGGTCACATGTATGAAAGGACATGTTTAGATGGACTTTCACGTTTCATGCTAGATAGACTTTTTGGTTAATATTTGAAAAGCAATTAATTGCTTCAGTGTGGAAATTGGAAAAATTTGCTTTCAAAAGCAATAAAAGTTCTTTCGACGTCAGAGTGGTTTCACATTGGATTAGATAAGCTAAAGGTTATTTTGATTAGTCTAATAAATTTGGGTGAAAATTTATTTAAATGTCGTTAGTTATTTTAGCAAACAAATTGTTGAGTTCCTCCGGTCTTCATCAAATTCGATGAGGATTGTACACTCACCAAATGTAATATATATAGTGTAGTTGATTAGAATTATATATATATATATATATATATATTAATGTTATAATTCTAATCAACTACCCTATGTGAACAGATAATACCCTTATTTTCACTATCATTATCATTAATCTAAGATCAACATGTAATTTTCTTGGTTAGAATTATGATTTTGAAAACGATCTAAATGACATCCAATAAAAGAGTTTTTTTTTTTTTTTTTTTTTTTGGGAGAGTGATTTTTGATCGTGTTCGAACCTTTGTTTTTTTGTTAGAATCATAATTTTTGTTGTTCTTTGAGGCACAGTTGTGGATTTAATTTTTCTTGGAGTACTGTTCTTTTAATTCTTTATAAAACACAGTTTGATGGATCTAGAAGCTAACTTGGTGCTCGTGCCATGCCTCTATCATCAATTCCATCAACTCTTTTCACTTATCAGTTTCATTTTATGTAGAAGATAATAATAAAAAAACATTAGACCAAATTCCAACAGAGAAATATTTTCTCCGAATTATGTTTGAGAAATTTTTTTAATTCAGTTATTAAATTCATATCTTGCAGCTTAAAAAATGAAAATTATATCTCAATTGCCATCAACATTGTTTATCCCATGTTATCTAATATATAATGTCTAATGTCTAATATCTAATCTAAACTAATATAGGCTCCGTTTACTTCGACGTAAAATAGTTTCCAAAAAATGATTTCCACATTTTACGGTGTTTACTGTGACATAAAATAGTAGTTAATAGAAAATACCGTGAACCATTTTTCGACTTTGAGCATCTCATTCTCAAATTAATGGACCCCGCCCAGGACCTCGTCGGGATTTACCCGGAATCCACTTGGGACTCACCCAGGACCTGCTCTGGACCCCGCTAGGATCTGCCCGGGACCTGACTGGACCTGAACTGGACCCGCCTGGACCTGCCCAGGACCCGCCCAGAACTTGACTGGTACCCGCCTAAGACCCGACCAACACCCGACCAACACCTGCTCGGGACCCCACTGAGACTTGCTCGGGACCCGCACAGGACTTTACCGGGACCTACCCTGTACCTGACTAGGACCCACTCGGGACTTGCTAGGGACCTTACTGGGACCCTTCCAAGACTTGCTCGGGACCCCGCCGGGACTTGACTGAGACTTGACCAGACCTGCCTGGGACTCGTTGGTCCCGATGGGGACCAAGACAAGTCCCAGGAGGGTCCCGGTCAAGTCCCGAGCGGGTCCTGGACAAGTCTTGGTCGGGTCTCGGGCAGGTCTCAGTCAAGTCCCGGGTAGGTTCCGGTGGGGTCCCTGGCAAGTCCCGGGTGGGTCTTGGGAGCATGTCCTAACCAAGTCCCGGGACACTGCCGGGACCTGCCCGGGATTTTATCGGGATCCGCCTGGGACTTTACTGAGACATAACTAGACCTTCCCGAGACCCTACCGGGACTTGACCGGGACCCGCCTGGGACTTGATTAGGACCCGCCTGAGACTCGTCAGAAAACATTTTCCTTGAAAATGATTTCTTAGAAAACATTTTTCGGTATTTGGCATATACAGAAAATCAGGCGGGTCCCGGTGAGTCACAGTGGGGTCTTTGCGGGACTCGGTTCGGACACCTCTAAGACTTGGTGAGGACATTTTCGTAATTTAAAGTTAAGATTTGGTCAGGACATTTTCGTAATTTAGAGTTTAATATGATTTAATGAAAAAATATTAAAAAAAAAATTGATATTCTATGCACGCGGTAAACGCCGTAAAATGTTTTCAGCAGAAAACATTTTCAGGGAAAATCACTTCCCTGAAAATATTTTCCGATAAAAACCATTATACGTTGAAATAAACAGAGCCATAATCTAAGAGAGCCCTTACTATCAGGTCATAGTGTAAACCAGCCCTTTTACAGTATCTAATCACCATGTGACACATCATCAATTTAAGAAAAATGCAAAAAAATGAAAGTGAGAACCACACCAAATCAGAGAAAAAAAAAAAAACCATAGTTGGTCCAACCTGGACGCACGGCGTGGGTCCGGCAAGACCTACTGTAATGCCCCAATAAAAACAACTGCTTTTGCTAAGGGATTTTCTACTACTAAGAAGGTTTTATAATAAAAACTCAATAACAAAGAGCCCAAGACTATATCCAAACAAAATCCCCTTTGAAAACTAAGTCTAAAAGACCTAAACCCTGTGAGTGGACGTACGCTAGGGTTGCCGGACGTACGCCCCTGTCTTCAGTGCGGAAGTAGGCGGGGGGATCACCGGACATACACTCTGCAAAAAGTACACGGACGTACATGGACCACACGAACATACGCCACTTTTTGGAATATCCCTTGGTTAATACTTGGACGTACACTACATCCTTTGGACCGCAGTGTAAATAGTACTGGACGTATGCTAGGGTTGGCGGACGTCTGCTGCTTTTCTAAAGAGTAGGTAACACCCCTCACCTATAAATACCCCACCCCCCTTCGTTATTTCTCACCCATTTCACCCAAAGGCCACCCTTGTGAGTTTTGTGAGAGTTGAGAGGAATTTGGAGAGAAAGAGGGAAGCCCGTGTTCTTAACGAATTTCGAGGTAACCCCTTGCCCATTGTTGTTCCCTATTCATATTATTATTATTTTTCTACATGTTCTAAGTTTTAAAAGCATCATGCTAAAGTTCTTGCATTATTTCTTACAAAGCCTACAACGCTTTCAAAAAGAGTTTGAAAGAGCCTTCAATTTTATGATGATTGAGTTTTCTTAGGTTGCTATTGTCCCGAGGGACCTATAATACAGTACCGGTGCCTCGACCATTGTACGCTATCATACATAACACTAGCGGCATGATCGAGTCTGACCTCGGGTGGCTCACATCACTAATGATGTTCGTCCTGTAGTGACCTAGTCATTTGAGAATGACTGCACCGGGTCACGAAACCAGTAGATCCAAAGCCCACATAATACACACATTTGACCATAGAATGAAATCTATATAGTAAGCTCATGGCCATTATACCGCACGTACTGGTCAACCATGTCATACCATGCATCTTATTAACCAGTTCAAAATACAGTTACCAAGTATCTACCAAAAAGTAGTTGTGCTCATATCATACTCGTGGTCAGTTAACTGACATATTCTACGTTTAGAAAAAGGTTCGTGAGTATTTACTTACATCGTTCGCTCGCTTGAATCCTCCGACATTGTTAAATCCTGCTATAACGGAACATAACGCACCGTTATACATAATGCTAGAGGACTCTTAAGAGTAAAATGCTAGGTTAACTTGATGTAAGGGATTACTGGGTCCTAGGTTGCACAAAATGAGCTAAGGCAGAGTTCTACCCTCCTGACCATATGTCCACACCCGAGAGCATACGTCCTGTCAGAGAGTAGGCATTTTGGCCAAAAGCTCTCTAACGGGGTTTTAAGGCCTTCATGCGATCTAAGGGCTATTATAATTCCTTTTAAGCTATAAAACTTAAAAAAGTAAAAAAAAAATATTCCAAAGGATGGCAAATTTTATTTTATTTTTTTTAAAAAAAAAAATCCATTGTATAAGAAAAACATTAAAAAATTTATGTTTTTTTTTTTTGGTTATAAAAAATATTTTTTTATAACTTTTAAAATAAAATTTTCTGTTTTTAAAAAAATTAACAATTTTTCGTTTTAGAAAATAAAAATTTTTGTTTCTAAAACAATTTTTTCAAAAAAAAAATGTTTATTTTAAATAAAAATTTCTGTTTAAAGAAAAAATCGTTTTTTAAAAAAATTAAAAATTTTTCGTTTATTTTTTATTATTATTTTTTTAAATCTTTTTTGTTAAATTAAAATTTTCGTTTTTTAAAATTTATTTTTTGAATTTATAGGAGTATTTTTTTGTCTTTTTGTTAGCGTTAGGGGGACATCGATAATGTTTTGGTAATTTAAAAATATTGTCACAATTGAAAATTTGAAGATACATTATCAATTGAATGATATTTTGAAGAAATATGTGAACTTTACCCTAACATTTGATTAACTTTGTAGTAAATAATGATAGTGGAGAATTTTTTGTTTATTTTTTTGGTAAGTGGAGGACTTCTTTCGTGCATTTCCTTTTCACAGGGGTAGTGGAGGACTTCTTTCGTGTGGAGGACTTCTTTCGTGCATATCCTTTTCACAGGGGTGGTGGAGGACTTCTCTTTTGTCTATAAATTAATAAAGGAAAACTAGATCACCATTAATTTTCACAGGTGTAGTGGAGGACTTCTTTTTTAAAAGTCATGTCCAATACGATTATTGCAGTAAAAGATAATTTCAAGAAATGAGTGATAACTTAAGGAGACCAATGCCACTCACGTTTATTCTATTCCCATACCAACACAACTTGTCAAACAAGGGAATGAAATGTGTGTATATAATTGGTTCACTTTCCGTTTGTTAAAGGCTTTAGAGGTTTTAGTGGAAATATATTTTTTTGACGTAAAAAATATATATATAAGATTTTTTTTTTTTTTTTGGAAAAATGAAAAAGTATGGATGTTTTGTATGAAAAAGTGAAAATTTTTGGTTTTGTAATGATTTTTTTTTAACAGTAATAAAAAGTGATTAGTGTAATATAAAAAGTAAGAATGTTTGAGAAAATGAAAAAGTAAGATAATAGTATCAAGTCTCAAAGGCCTTTGCCAAACGAAGCCTAGGAGTTGTTTGTTATCAATTTGTGAAAAAAAAAAAAAAAGAATAATAATTAGTATAGGAAAGTAAAAAAATGATATTGAAAAGTGAAATTTTTGTTTTGTATTGATTTTTTTATTTGAATAGTAATAAAAAATACATAATATGATATAAAAAGTAAATCATGTTATATAAAAAGTGAGAATGTTTTGATGTTGTTCTTTTTAACAAAGAAAGTGAATAGCATTTAGGGGATAGGAAGGGAGAGAAAGTTGTTAACAAACAACCCTGAACTCTAATTGTTGAATGTGCAAAGGACATGGAAGAATTGACCACTTGCAACTTTTTTCTTGGAATAGACTATTGAATACTTAAGACATCGTTTATTTTGACATAAAATGATTTTTAGAAAATATATATATATATTTTGGGTGTTTGGTGCGATGGAGAGTAATAGTCAACATAAAATATTATTCATTTGATCTAAAAAGTTTCTTTAATATTCATTTTTTAACACCATAAACCATTTACGAGTTTGAGCTTCTTATTTTCAAATATACGGACGAACCCAGCACGAGACGTCGTTGAGACTTAGATGGGCCACTGTTCTCTCATAAAACCGGTTCAATAAGAGAGAGTTGTTCATTCCTTATAAACATGCCCAAGATCTTGTCCACAGGCAATGTGAGACTATTTCTCAACACCCTCCCTCATGTGCAGGCTGATATTTTTCTTGGTTCTTGTCACAGGGTAAGTAATGTGAGCCCCCATTTGTCTTATGGTAGGCTTTGATACCATGAAGAAATTTGTGGGCCTAACTCATCTCATAAAATCGGTTCAATAAGAGAGGGTTGCCAATTCCTTATAAACAAGCCCAAGATCTTGTTCACATGCAATGTGAAACTATTTCTCAACAACAACTACATCGAAAAATTGGTCGTTGGATGTCGATTTGGTGTCATTGCATTAAAACTTGGACCAGAGAGTGATATTGAAAGTGCCATTTCAATATAAGAACTTTGAATATTTCAAAAATCTTAGCCATTTCTCTGTTTTGTGCCCCTGTTTTTGTAGTTTGATGTTTAATTTTAAAGTAAAGGCTTTTGGCATTTGGTTATTCATTTGAAAATCTGCATTGTTAGGGTGTTTCAAATTTTTACTTTGACATTTCTTTTGCTCTTTTTTTCCTTTTTTTGCTTCCTGTTTATTGGTTACTAATTTTGTGTTCTTTTGGCGTGAAGGAAAAATATCTTGTGTAGGAAATCTGCATATTTCTAGCCTATTTTGGGTAGTAGATTCTAGAATTCTAAAGAATATCTGTTGGGTGATTGAAATAACATTGCTATGATCCTGTTTTCTGCTGTGTCTATTTTAGTTTTACATGATATTGAGAATTTCAAGTTTTGCCTTTGATATCTTGCTTTAAGTGTATGTTTTGTGTTTGTTAAAATGCACACTCAATCATTTCTTGTAATATGTAAGATTGCTACTTTACATTTTCAAAGTTTTCTCTCACTCGTATTTTACTTTTTTGGGCTTGCAGATTTTCTGAAAAGATAACATGGAGGACAAGTGTGCAATTAAGAAAGATGTTTCTGAAGTATTACGTTATCATTAGAACTAATTCTTTTTCATGTTGCTTTTTCTCAAATGCAATCTTACTAATCGTAATTTATGGCTTGTGCAGTTGATAGGCAATACACCAATGGTATATATCAACAATATTGTTGATGGTTGTGTAGCCCGTATCGCTGCGAAGCTTGAAATGATGGAACCCTGTTCTTGTGGTAAAGACAGGCAAAAATAACTCGTTATTCTTTTAAATTGATTGTGTCTTGCTTAATATTAGAGTGATCTAGCAACTAAAGGATTTCCTTGAGAATCTTTGGTTCAGACTAATACGTTTGCATAAAATTCCCCATATCTACAAATATTTTTTCCAGATTGTTCATACAAATTCAACTTTGCCTCTCTTGTTCTAGAAGAAGTGCAACCCATCCCACCCTACACATAAAATTGTCTTTGTGATGGAAGCTATGTGCTCTTGTCTGTTATACAAGTTCCATTACACATCCTATATACATTTTAATTACACTCTATGCTGATGTTAACCCTCATTATCATTGCCTGTTTTTAATTTTTCTTATCAAGTCAAATTTTTATATATGCTTGGCAACTTGTCCTTGTTTCAGCTAGGTCATGTGTTTTTTGACCATCTCTATCCCATTCATCTCGAAATTCCTGTTTACAACATACAAATTGTCTTGAAGTCACCACGTCGTCTATCTTTCTTTTATTACATAAATCTTTACGAATGCTAAATCCACAATTTTGTCCATACTCATTATAAAAGTTGTATGCCTCTTGTTTAGAATCAAACTCAATGCCAAGCTTTGCGTATAATCAGTAATCACATTTTGATCATTGTTCTTGTTCGCCTCCTCTATGTAACTATTCGAAAAATAAATTAAAATGTGTAAGAATCTTAAAGTCTTGTTAGAACATGCTAGAACACTAGAGGAACCACCAAGGTGGTAGTTGAGTTGGCAAATGAAATTCTTTTTATTCTAGTGGTCGCGTGTTCGAATCTGCTTGCGGTAGTAAATGCGTGAACCAGATGCTACTATGAAGGGGCTTTGTTGGCTCACACCTTGGTGGGGCTGTGGTGACGGGCTCGCCTTCCCAGGCAGTAGCTATGGCTCAAACCGGACATTCCACAGCAGGTAGGAACCCCGATGGTAACGCCCAAGGAAGAAAATTACACTGGTTGCCCCTTCCCGCCCTTTCAATTAGAAAGGAAAAAAAAAAAAAAAAACAAAACAAAACTAAGAGGATGCTATGTGAATTGATCACAAAACATAGGAAGTTTTGAGCTTTATATGTCACAAAATATCTCCAAAATCAAATCCACTGTAAGTTTTTTTATTTATTTATTTTTTTTTTTTTTTGTGCAGTTCAAAAAATAAGAATGGTAAGTCGATTATACAGTACATATATAACATAAAGCTAAATTTATCCAAATTTGTCCCACAAAATAACATAGGAGAGAATTAAAAGACAAAACATAGCTATAATAAACATAGTCTGCACTAGAGAAATTTTGACGACTTTTTCATTGTAATTTAAAATTTAAATTACAACGATTATTTGAATTGAATCAGAAAAAGAAATAAAGAAAGAAGGAATTAAAAAAAATTGAAATGAAAGAAAAAAGAATGAATAAACTTGAATCAAATGTTCTCGTGATAAGGAACCTCATAATTATGACATCATAGAAAAGAAAAGAAAAAAAAAAACTGAATCGTACATGGAACTTATATTATATATAGTTATATACGGGTCGTATAGTCATTGTATACATGTTAAAAAAAAAATTATTAGCATCCACTACGGCCACTATTCTTCACCAGCACATTGACAGATCCCTACTTTCACAAAAAAAAAAAAAAAAATCCAATAAAAATTCAACTTCAAGTTCCAGTGAAGATGTTTGAGAATACCCAAAACTCAAAATCTGAAGAATACCCAAAACTCAAAATCCAGTAGGATGGGAGCCCTGCTGCTTGAAGAAATATCAGGCCTGTCTGGGTAGAAAAAGAGTACAGAGAGAGAGAGAGAACAGACAGAGACACATTGGGTAAAAAAAGAGAGAGAGAAGATGGGATGGAAGGGAGTTAACAAATTGAATTTCAAGTACCAGTGAAGATGTTTGAGAATACCCAAAACTCAAAATCTGAAGAATACCCAAAACTCAAAATCCATAGGATGGTTGCACCGCCGCTTGAAGAAATATGAGGCCTGTCTGGGTAGAAAAAGAGAACAGATAGAGACGTATGAATAGAGATTTTCGGTTGCCTTGAGGAAGTCAAGTGTAAGACAATTTACCTTTTTTCTTTTTTCTTTTTTAAAATTAAAGAAAATAGATATTAAAGGAAAATTTAAATTTGAAATATTAGCACTAAATTTAAGGTATTAGCACCAAATTTGAAGCATTAATACCAAATTTAGGATGATCAAATTTCTTTTGGGTGATATCATCCTTAAAGGGTTAACCTTCCACCCTTAGATTTTAGTTTTGAATCCAAAAACAAGTTTTGAAGCATTAAAAACTAAATATTAACTCATAAAAATTTAACTAACAAAAAAAACAATTTTTTTTTAAAATATATGCTTGACGCGCGGCTGCCAAATAGCAGGACTCAAGACATATTGAGTAAAAAAAGAGAAAGAGAGAAGATGGGATGGATGGGAGTTAACGGGATTAATTTCTGTTTTTTTTTTTTTTTTTGGTCGGTGTTAGTGTAATTAATGAGTAGCTTGCCTGAGGGCATCTCAACCCTCAAACCAAACTACTGCAAAATATGCGGTTGTTTGGTTTGCCGCATGGAAGCTGAGTCCACGTGTTACTGTCACACACGTCACCACTAGAAAAATTTTCAAATTTTTCATTTTCAAACCTCCACCCCTTCCTAGGAAGAGGCTCTCTCTTTTCTTTCTCTTTTATTTTCTTTTCCTTTAAAGGCTCTACATCTCTCTCTATATATATACAAATTAGTGGTGAATATATATATATATATATATATATATATATATAATTTTTAAAAAATTAGTTACGTTTTTTACTTTTCGACACGTCACCAATTTGGTGACGTGTTGAAATTGGCATGTCACCTTTATGGTGACATGCCAATCGTGACACATCACCAATTGGTGGCGTGTCAAGATTGGCACGTCACCTTTAAGTGGTGACATGTGGAATTCAACACGTCATTAATTAGTGACGTGTTAGCATTCCACACATCACTAAGGGCCTGTTTGGAATTGTATTTGACAGGCCTAAAAGTACTTTTAAAACTCAAAAAGTCCATTTGAGAAAAAAGTACTAGTTTGGTAAAAAAATTAAAAGAGCTTTTAAGGGTCCAAAAAGCCAAAAAATGGTCAAAGGCAAAAACTAAAAAATGAAGCTTTTGTCCAAAAACTTTTTTTGACTTAAAAGATCTATTTCTCAAATGCAATTCCAAACAGGCTCTCAATCCCAGTAGTGATTCCTGAATTTTTGATGTGTCACTCACGTTGCTAATGACACGTCACCACCCAATTAGTAACGTTTTAGAGCCTTAAAATGTCACTAATGGATAGTCATTAAAATTTTATTTTATTTTTTGTAGTGGTATTAGCTTAAATTTTAAAAAAGTGATTTAGCATTGGGACAGGAAGTGTCATAACGACTCTAGTTGTGTGACTAAAACTTGTGACACATGACAAGGAAATAAACAATTGGGTCTTTTAGTTTTATTAATTAATGAGGTTATTAGCATTTTTTTTTTTTTTTGGGTTAATAGCTTTTTTGGTACTTGGGTTTTAATGTTTTTATTTTTTTCTCCCTAGGTTTTAAAACATGACAGAACTAGTACCTTAGATTTTAAAAAAATACCGAATCACTACCTCCATTTTGAAAAGTTGTATAGGGGTGGCCGAACCATTAGGGGTATCAATACGGTTAGCGGTTATTGGCAATAACCGCTAACTGTAACCGCCTTAGCAGTTAGTAGATTTCACTAACCGCAATCGGTTAGCGGTTAGCTACTAACTACCGGTTAGCGGTTAATGAAATAGGTAACCGCCCGCTAACCGCTTTTTCAAAATTCGGCTCTTTTTTTGCTTTTTAAGCTTTCTTTTGGGCGTTTTTATCACTGCAGCATTTTTTACCCTCATTTGTTTTTTGTATTTTTAGTGTCTTTTTAAGCCCAATTGCTATAAAAAGAGCCCATATTGAAAAATAAAAAATATTTGACCCCAAATTTACATTTACTTGTACTTTAAAAATAAAATTCCTTAAATATTAAATCATAACTGGTTAACTTTAAAAAAAAAAAAAAAAAAATGAAAAGAGTTCAACACAACATATAAAAGAAGATCAAATAAAACATATGATATATATGATTATATATATTATTTGTTATTATATAATCATATGATTTAATGATCAATTCATCATGTGATATAATCATATCAATTATAGTGATGATATTACTAAAATTAGAATGGTTTAATCCAATGTCAATTACTTAATTTGATATTATACGAATCACATTATCATTGTACACTAATAATATGATTAACTTGAATAAAGTATTTGAATTTTCATTGAATCATATGATTCAGTATTGATATTATACATTTATATTATTCATATGCATATATGTATAATTATAATTTATAACATATATAGACTTATAAGTTTATAACATACATAGGAACTAAGTCTCTAGGTACTTAATTGTTGTATTAGTATGAATTAGTATACTTATGACTTATGTCATATTATACATGTATAATTTGCTATTATATAATCATATAAATTAGAATGATAATACATTAATACTTCAATTATAAGTAACACATTATTGAATCTAATCCTAATTACTTAATTTGATATTATACGAATCACATTATCATTGTACATTAACAATATGATTAACTTGAATAAAGTATTTGAATTGTCATTGAATCATATGATTAAGTATTGATCTTATACATTTATATTATTCATATGCATATATGTATAATTATAATTTATAACATATATAGACTTATAAGTTTATAACATATATTGGAACTAAGTCTCTAGATACTTAATTGTTGTATTAGCATGAATTGGTATACTTATGAGTTATATCATATTATATATGTATAATTTGTTATTATATAATTAAATGATTTAATAATCAATTAATCATGTGATAGAATCATATAAATTATAGTGATAATATATTAATACTCAAATTGTAATTTAATTATCTAAAAAAAATTGTGATTTAATGATTAAGTGATTATGTTATATGTATAAATATTATTATAATTATAATTATAAAAATATATTATATAAAAAGGCGGCTAGCAGTTACGGTTAGTAAACCCAATAACCTCCAACCGCTAACCGCTAGGCTGTTATGGCGGTTAAGCAGTTAAGTGGTTAGCGGGCGGTTTCTAATCGCTCGCTTTGACACCCCAATGAACCACCCCCATGGGGTGGCTGGCCACTCCCAGTTTGACCTTCAACTACCCCTAAGGCCGGTCTAGGGGTGGCCGAGCCAACCCCAAGGGCCTTGGGGGTGGTTTCGGCCACCCCCTTTTCGGCCCTTGGGGTGGTTCAGCCACCCCCAGACTGGCCGTGGGGGTGGCTCAGCCACTCCTAAAGTCAAACTGAGGGTGGCAGGGGGTAGTTCGGCCACCCCCATAGAATTTTTCAAACTGGAGGTGGTGATTTGGTATTTTTCCAAAATCTGAGGTATTAGTTTTGTCTTTTTTGAAAACTAGATGGAAAAAATAAAAACATTAAAACCCAGGTACCAAAAAAGTTATTAACCTTTTTTTTTTTTAATCAAATTGGGAAAAGGGTTAGAAGTGATTAAAATACTGAAAAGGGATGAGTTCCCCTACAATAGACCCAAACACAGAAATAAATAGTACAGGTAACCAGAACAAAGTAGGAAATTGGCCAAATAATTAGCCCGGTCCTCTCCAAAGGGCCGCATAAAGCAGTTTTAAAAGTAAAAGAAGTGCATGAAGAGTCATAAATCTCATGAGGTTTACGAACCCTAATTATAACTTTAAGAACTCCATAAGGTCCAAACCTATCTGCACTCTCAGCAAAGAACAACATCAACCACCTAAAGGAAGCCAATATAGGGAAGGCACTAGTCAGGGAAGGGAGTATTGTCTCCGAATGCACTAGTCTCCACCACAAAAATAAGCCGTAAATCTAGGTGGAGACTAAAACCTACAAAACCCAAACAAAACAACAGGAAGTACATGGAAGCAAAGGAAAACATAGAAAAATAAATACAACAATCGGAAATACAACAAAAAACCAAGCAGGTGGCAGTGAAGAAGGTGGAGGAGCGGCCAGAGGGGTGCTTTGTCCAGGGGAAGGGAAACACACACCAGCGCGTGACGTCCACGCTCAAGCGCGTGGAGCTCATGCTCCGGCACATGTAGTATTGGCAGCAGATCAGATGGTGGTGGTAAAGAGTTGGGATGACGGTGGTTACGGTGGAGGAGCGGCAGCAGGAAGCTACTGCCAAGGACATGAGGAACATGCTCCGACGCGTGAAATTAAGAGTTAAAGTCTTATTTTGTATCTTAATAAGAGGCTGGACCCAAAATCTGTCAAATTAAGGGTAGAGTTAGGGTTTAAAACTCTATCAAATTC
>NC_081551.1:3619493-3636442 GCF_901000735.1 Corylus avellana | reverse complement strand
GAAGAATTGTAGCAAATATATATATATATATATATATATATATATATATATTTAATTGGCCATATTTTATTACACAATTGAAGAAAAATTGCAAGCTTTTCTTAATGTCACTCTTTAATTGTATGCTAATATGGCAAATTGGAAGTTGTATTTCCTTCATCTATCTAAATTGTGTTTATGTTGTTTTTTATTTTTCTAAGTGGTTGGGACATCTCTCATGGTCCAAATTTCATTTTGTTTTATCTAAAATTGTAAATACATGGCAACATATATACAATTAGATCTGTGAAATCTATTTTGTATCATGAAATAATTTTTCTTCATTTTAAATGAAATGAATTAGGACAAGTTTAAATCTAATGTCATAGTAACTACTCATATTTATGAGATCTTTTCAATATATGACATAAAAAAATAACTAGTAAAAACTCTATATTCCAATAGGGTACTTGCTCAAACTAAGACAATCTCAAATTTGGCTGGTTATGGATGGTGAAATTATTTATAGTAAATACTAGCTTATATACGTGAAACACTATTGAAGAAACATACAAGTCATAAGGAGAAGTTACGTGGCAAAAGAGAACCCACTGTTAGGGTTGAAGTCACTAGCCCTCAACTGGACGTCAGCCCTAGAGATTATTCAAAAATACAAAAGATAATACTAGCATACATGGCCTCAAGGTCCAACATTTTTATTTACTGGATGCTACCAGAATGCCAATTTGTTCTAGTTGCTTGTGAGCTCGCTAAGGGTCATTGTGTCCATTGGGTAGGAATTGCAAGCTTGGGTTCGAGCTGACAATTTTTGTGCCACAAAATGCATGGTGGGTCGTGACTCTGGCGTGTCACTCACGCAATGTAAGGCCATTCTCACAACAAATGCCACATTATGCGCAATTTGGCCGGTTGGTTGTGGGAGTCTTTGGTCTAGCACATCCTTCAGAAGAAATTCTGCACTGTCTGAAATTAGAGTTGCTTTTGTTGATTTGGATGATGACAGGAAAGATAAGAGCTCCCTTGGGTGCCTACCCATCATAACTTCTAATGCCACCACTCCAAAGCTATAAACGTCGCATTTATCCGTAATTCGCATCGTGAATGCGAGCTCTGCGCATCCATAAAACAAAATCAGCATCCGTATAAGGATAAGATAAACACTTCCTAATATGAGAAACTCTTTCTTCTTTGAAGGGTTTCTTATACTCCACTAAATGAGGATCCCCTGAAATTTCTTTTCTGGATTCTAAGGAATTCAAAAGGGAATTTCAGGGACTCGATCCTACTCCATTACTTAAACAGATACCTTTTCTTTTAAAAACTATTTTCATAATTATTATAGTCTATCCTAAAACAAAAATCTAGAAACTAGATTGTTAGCTTACCTGGAGCCATGTAGCCATAAGACCCAGCAATTGTTGTCCAATTAGTTGTATTTGAACTCAACAATCTAGCAATGCCAAAATCTGAGAGCCGCGGTTCGAACTCTGACTCCAACAAGATGTTGTTCACCGTTATGTCTCGGTGCACAATTGGAGGAGAACAATCATGGTTCAAGTAAGCAATTGCATGAGCCACACCTTGCACGATGTTCACCCTTCTACCCCAGTCCAGTTCTGCTTTTCCTTCCACCCCATACAATACATTTCCCAAACTGCCTTTCTCCACATATTCATAAACCAAGTACAAGCACCACCGAGTGGCACAGAACCCATAAAGCTTAATGATATTGCGGTGCCTAACTTCTGTCAATATGCGAATCTCATTCTCAAAACTCTTGTGATTGGCAACTAAGATGCCACTGGATTGTGACATGTTAAATCTTTTAACTGCAACAATTTGACCTGTTGACAATGCTGCTTTGTAAACGCTTCCAAATCCTCCTTTTCCAATACAATAATTCTCATGGAAGTTTTCAATGGCCTTCATGATATCCCTGAATGTAAATTTACCTTCTCTTCCCCATATCAGTGACTCGGCCGTCTCCTCACACTCTAAAATTGTTTTGTTTTCTTCAACCAGGAGTTTGGTCTTCCGGTAACGTATTAGGAGTCCAGCAACAATGGTTGCAAGCAGTACTAATAGGCCGCAGACAGGAATGAGGACAGCTAATAGAGTTGGATTATAATGCTTTTTCTTTCTGGAACAAAGAGTTAGGCCTTCTGCATCTCCACACAAACCAGAGTTTCCAACATAAGCTTTTGCAGGTGCATGTTTGAAAATGGTACTACTTGGGACTGGACCTGTTAAATTGTTGTAGGAAAAATCGATGGAGCTGCTGCGTAGACTAATCATGCGGGAAAATGATGATGGGATTTCTCCTGAAAGTTGGTTATGTGACACATTAACACCCTCCAATTTTGAAAGCTTTGCAAGGTTTCCAGGAATATTTCCTGAGAGTTTATTGCTGCTGAGGTCCAACAATAACTGCAATTCCATTAAGTTACTAAGCTCGGTTGGTATTTCACCTAACAGGTTGTTGTTGCTCAAGTCCAAGCTCAATAATTTACCACAATTCCCAAGTTCCTTTGGTATGTTCCTAGTCAAACTGTTTGTAGACAAATCAAGATCGTCAAGCTCACTCAAACCGCCTAGACTCCGAGGAATCTCTCCTGTCAACTGGTTCCTGCTCAGATTGAGCTTGTACAGTCGGCTTAGATTTCCAAGTACAGTTGGAATTTCCCCAGACAATTGATTGGAGCCCAGAATTAAACGTTGTGGTTGTGTCAACTTTCCAAGCTCGACTGGGATTTTTCCAGAACTCCGGTTTCTATCCATCTGTAAATCGGTGAGAGATTCACATTCTCCCCATTCCATTAAGATTTGACCAACAAATTGATTGTCACTAAGAGAAATGGAACTAAGATTTGGATGAACTCGAAATGCATATGTAATGTTTCCACTGAATCGGTTCCCATCAAACCTTACTCTCTTTAGTTGTGAGCATTTTCTCAAGCACTCTGGCAATGACCCTGTGAAGTTGTTGCTATTCACTTGGAAAACTTCAAGAGCAAAGCTACTGCACAATTTAGGTGGCAATTCTCCATAGAATTTGTTGTTGGAAAAGCTAACAGTGGTCAGAGGACTATACTTCTCAAAGTCGCTCGGAATAGTGCCAAAGAATTTATTGGACATAAGAGAGATTTTCCATAAATTACCAAGCCGAGAAATGGTGTCCGGCAACTCACCTTCAAGCTGGTTAGTGCAGAGATTAAGATGTTACAGAGATCCCATATTTCCAATCTCCGGTGGGATTGTGCCATTGAGATTGTTGGAGTCAAGTTGTAAGACTTGAAGGTTTGTGAGCTTCCAGACTGTCTGAGGAATTGGACCAGAAAGTTGGTTGTCTCCAAGTTCTAATACCAACAAATCTTTCAAGTTCCCAATCTCGGATGGAATTGAGCCAGAAAGCTGATTATCATACATATAAAGAAAATTGAGCTTTGTCAATAGGCCTATTTCCGGTGGAATTTCTCCAGTGAATGAATTAAGAGAAAGGTCCAAGAGGTTGAGGTTTGTACAAAACCCAAACTCAGAAGGAATTGTAGAATTCAAGCTATTCATTTGAAGTTCGAGTCTCAAGAGGCCTTTGAGTTGGCCTATTGAAGAAGGAATTCTCCCTTCCAATGAATTGTTGAACAGTTCTATAAATAGAAGATTGGATAATACTCCAATATCCTCAGGAATTAGACCACTGAACTGGTTTGCTCCTAGATTAAGAACTGTGAGCTTGGAAAGGTGTGATATGTCCCGTGGGATTGTGTCATTGAGGTTGTTGGAGAAAAGTTGTAAGACTTGAAGGTTTGTGAGCTTCCAGACTGTCTGAGGAATTGGACCAGAAAGTTGGTTGTATGAAAGATCTAATTGCAACAAATCTTTCAAGTTCCCAATCTCGGATGGAATTGAGCCAAAAAGCTGATTGTATGAAAGTTTTAATTGCAACAAATCTTTCAAGTTCCCAATCTCGAATGGAATTGAGCCAGAAAGTTGATTGTATGAAAGTTCTAATTGCAACAAATCTTTCAAGTTCCCAATCTTGGATGGAATTGAGCCAGAAAGCTGATTATCATACAGATAAAGATAATTGAGCTTTGTCAATAAGCCTATTTCCGGTGGAATTTCTCCGATGAATGAATTATGAGACATGTCCAAGAGGATGAGGTTTTTACAAAACCCAAACTCAGAAGGAATTGATGAATTCAAGCTATTCATGCCAAGATCGAGTCTCGAGAGGCCTTTGAGCTGGCCTATTGAAGAAGGAATTCTCCCTTCCAATGAATTGTTGTTCAATCCTATATCTAGAAGATTGAATAATACTCCAATATCCTCAGGAATTAGACCACTGAACTGGTTTACTCCTAGTTTAAGATATTTGAGCTTGGAAAGGTGTGATATGTTTGGTGGTATTGTTCCATTGAACTTATTGTGGGACAAATCCAAGAAGGTCAAGTTGTGACAATAAAGTATAAACCCTGGAACCCTGAAGTGAGTCCATAATTGTCATAAAAGGAAAGGTGGGTCAACAAAGGCATGGCCAAAAACTTCGACCAGTCAAGATTTAGTAAGCGGTTTGATCCAAGGTCTAAGTAGTGTACCTTTTGAAGATTGGTAATCTGATATGGGATTTTCCCATTGAGATAGTTGAAGGGAAGACTCAAGTACTGCAGTTCCGTTAGCCGGCCTATCTCCGACGGTATTGGCCCGGTGAGATAGTTGTGGCTGAGGTCGAAGCGGGTGAGGTTAAGGAATGGAGTGAAGTTGAAGTGGGCTAGTGTTCCACTGAGATTTGCACCTGAGACGGTTATCTCGGAGACTGTTCCGGTTGAGTCGCAGACAATGCTTGTCCAGTTACAAAGGTTGTTGAGGTTGGCAATAGACCATGAAGTGAGAGGAGAACTAGGGGGAAGAGCGGCGAGGGTGTTTTTCCATTTGACAAGAGCTTCTGCTTGTGCTTCTGGTGATGCTGTGATTTGCAATAAAAGTATGGAGAGCAAGACAACATGAAGGAAAAGAAGAGGAGGCTTGGGATTTGCTGCCATGCCTGCCTTTGGACTTTCACGTTTCATTGGTTTTTTCATTCAATCTATTGAAGCAGAGAGTGATGGTAAAACATACATAAATAATTTATCGCCGACAACACGTTGCCTGCTCTTAAATATCCTTTGAATTTGACATACAAATTACAAAATAGGGTCACATGTATGAAAGGACATGTTTAGCGGGACAGCACTCAATTTTCAAGGAAAATAATTTCAGTATCTTTATGTGACCCTATTTTTATCAAAAGTAGGGTCACATGTATGAAAGGACATGTTTAGATGGACTTTCATGTTTAATGCTAGCTAGACTTTTTGGTTAATATTTGAAAAGCAATTCAGTGTGGAAATTGGAAAAATTTGCCTTCAAAAGCAATAAAAGTTCTTTCGACGTCAGAGTGGTTTCACATTGGATTAGATAAGCTAAAGGTTATTTTGATTAGTCTAATAAATTTGGGTGAAAATTTATTTAAATGCCGTTAGTTATTTTAGCAAACAAATTGTTGAGTTCCTCCGGTCTTCATCAAATTCGATGAGGATTGTACACTCACCAAATGTAATATATATATAATTCAAATCAACTACACTATGTGAACAGATAATACCCTTATTTTCACTATCATTATCATTGATCTAAGATCAACATGTAATTTTCTTGGTTAGAATTATGATTTTGAAAACGATCTAAATGACATCCAATAAAAGAGTTTTTTTTTTTTTTTTTTTTTTTGGGAGAGTGATTTTTGATCGTGTTCGAACCTTTGTTTTTTTGTTAGAATCATAATTTTTGTTGTTCTTTGAGGCACAGTTGTGGATTTAATTTTTCTTGGAGTACTGTTCTTTTAATTCTTTATAAAACACAGTTTGATGGATCTAGAAGCTAACTTGGTGCTCGTGCCATGCCTCTATCATCAATTCCATCAACTCTTTTCACTTATCAGTTTCATTTTATGTAGAAGATAATAATAAAAAAACATTAGACCAAATTCCAACAGAGAAATATTTTCTCCGAATTATGTTTGAGAAATTTTTTTAATTCAGTTATTAAATTCATATCTTGTAGCTTAAAAAATGAAAATTATATCTTGTGACTCACTCACAAATTTTTAGTAGGAGTAACAAAGCATGTGAGAAGTAAGAACATGTCAATTTAATAACACCAATTTAATAACACCAATTAATAACACAAATTTTTAGGAGTAACAAAGCATGTGAGTTCTTTCCACATAGGACTTATAATTTATAATTAATGGTTGGGGGCCAAAGTGGAAGAACATGCCTCTTACGACTCATGGACTCGTCTATTTCTATTTAGGTTGTGATTAAGAGCACGCCAAATAATTTTTTTTTTTTTAATATTTAAATAAAAAAATTTGCCAAAATGCTGTTTATCTTCACCCTTTCTATTTAGTCAAGAAAGAAGTGTAGCAAATATATTAATTGCGAAGACTTGATAGTCAATGAGTTTGTCGAAAAATTGAATAAAATGTTGGAACCACGTGATGTTTGCACGGACTAGTCTTTTTGGTTAGTATTTGAAAAGCAATTAATTATTAGCTTCATGGAAATAAACCCATAGTGTGGAAATTGGAAATTTGCCTACAAAAGCAACACAGAGTTCTTTCCACATAGGACTTATAATTTATAATTAATGTTTGAGGGCCAAAGTGCAAGAACGTGCCTCTTACGATACATGGAATCGTCCATTTTTTTTTTTTAAAAAAAAAAATAGGAATACGTTCTCATTGATCTAAACTTACGAGGATAGAACGGAATACTCCATTCTAACAATATACTTGATACAATTAGGAATGGTAAATAACCGCTGGTGGTTTACATTATTTTTTATAGCCACCTTTGAAAGAGCATGAGCCGCTTTATTGCCGACAAGTGATTATTAAAAAAAAAAAACCGTGGGTTAAGATTTTAAAATCAAAATACACGTGTTTTTTTTTCAAACTACTCTCTTTCTTAATCTCAATTGCCATCAACATCGTTTATCCCATGTTATCTAATATCTAATGTCTAATATCTAATCTAAACTAATATAGGTTTCGTTTACTTCGACGTAAAATAGTTTCCAAAAAATGATTTCCACATTTTACGGTGTTTACTGCGACATAAAATAGTGGTCAATAGAAAATACCGTGAACCATTTTTTGACTTTGAGCATCTCATTCTCAAATTAATGGACCCCGCCCAGGACCTCGTCGGGATTTGCCCGGAATCCGCCTGGGACTCACCCAGGACCTGCTCGGGACCCGGCTAGGATCTGCCTGGGACTTGACTGGACCTGAACTGGACTCGCCTGGACCTGCCCAGTTCCCGCCCAGAACTTGACTGGTACCCGCCTAAGACCTGACCAATACCTGCTCGGGACCCCACTGAGACTTGCGCGGGACCCACACAGGACTTTACCGGGACCTACACTGTACCTGACTAGGACCCACTCGGGACTTGCCAGGGACCTTACCGGGACCTGACCGGGACCCTTCCAAGACTCGCTCGGGACCCCGCCGGGACTTGACTGAGACTTGACCGGACCTGCCTGGGACTCGCTAATCCCGATGGGGACCAAGACAAGTCCCAGGAGGGTCCCGGTCAAGTCTCGAGCGGGTCCTGGACAACTCTTGGTCGGGTCTCAGTCAAGTCCTGGGTAGGTTCCGGTGAGGTCCCTGGCAAGTCCCGGGTGGGTCTTGGGAGCAGGTCTTAACCAAGTCCCGGGACACTGCCAGGACCTGCCCGGGATTTGATCGGGATCCGCCCAGGACTTTACTGAGACATAACTAGACCTTCCCAGGACCCTACCAGGACTTGACCGGGACCCGCCTGGGACTTGATTAGGACCCGCTTGAGACTCGTCGGAAAACATTTTCCTTGAAAATGATTTCTTAGAAAACATTTTTCGGTATTTGGCATATACAGAAAATCAAGCGGGTCCCGGTGAGTCACAGTGGGGTCTTTGTGGGACTCGGTTCAGACACCTCTAAGACTTGGTGAGGACATTTTCGTAATTTGAAGTTAAGACTTGGTCAGGACATTTTCGTAATTTAGAGTTTAATATGATTTAATGAAAAAATATATATAAAAAAAATATTAAAAAAATGATTTTCTATGCACACGGTAAACGCCGTAAAATGTTTTCGGCAGAAAACATTTTCAGGGAAAATCACTTCCCTGAAAATATTTTCCGATAAAAACCATTATACGTTGAAATAAACAGAGCCATAATCTAAGAGAGCCCTTACTATCAGGTCATGGTGTAAACCGGCCCTTTTACAATATCTAATCACCATGTGACACATCATCAATTTAAGAAAAATGCAAAAAATGAAAGTGAGAACAACCACACCAAATCAGAGAAAAAAAAAAAACCATAGTTGGTCCAACCTGGACGCACGGCGTGGGTCCAGCAAGACCCACTGTAATGCCCCAATAAAAACAACTGCTTTTGCTAAGGGATTTTCTACTACTAAGAAGGTTTTATAATAAAAACTCAATAACAAAGAGCCCAAGACTATGTCCAAACAAAATCCCCTTTGAAAACTAAGTCTAAAAGACCTAAACCCTGTGAGTGGACGTACGCTAGGGTTGTCGGACGTACGCCCCTGTCTTCAATGCGGAAGTAGGCGGGGGGATCACCGAACGTACACTCTGCAAAAAGTACACGGACGTACGTGGACCACACGAACATACGCCACTTTTTGGAATATCCCTTGGTTAATACCTGGACGTACACTACATCCTTTGGACCGCTGTCTAAATAGTACTGGACGTATGCTAGGGTTGGCGGACGTCTGCTGCTTTTCTAAAGAGTAGGTAACACCCCTCACCTATAAATACCCCACCCCCCTTCGTTATTTCTCACCCATTTCACCCAAAGGCGACCCTTGTAAGTTTTGTGAGAGTTGAGAGGAATTTGGAGAGAAGGAGGGAAGCCCGTGTTCTTAACGAATTTCGAGGTAACCCCTTGCCCATTCTTGTTCCCTATTCATATTATTATTTTTTTTCTACATGTTCTAAGTTTTAAAAGCATCATGCTAAAGTTCTTGCATTATTTCTTACAAAGCCTACAACGCTTTCAAAAAGAGTTTGAAAGAGCCTTCAATTTTATGATGATTGAGTTTTCTTAGGTTGGTATTGTCCCGAGGGACCTATAATACAGTACCGGTGCCTCGACCATTGTACGCTATCATACATAACACTAGCGGCATGACCGAGTCCGACCTCAGGTGGCTCACATCACTAATGATGTTCGTCCTGTAGTGACCTAGCCATTCGAGAATGACTGCACCGGGTCACGAAACCATTAGATCCAAAGCCCACATAATACACACATTTGACCATAGAATGAAATCTATATAGTAAGCCCATAGCTATTATACTGCACATACTGGTCTACCATGTCATACCATGCATCTTATTAACCAGTTCAAAATACAGTTACCAAGTATTTACCAAAAAGTAGTCGTGCTCATATCATACTCGTGGTCAGTTAGCTGACATATTCTACGTTTAGAAAAAGGTTTGTGAGTATTTACTTACATCGTTCGCTGGCTTGAATCCTCCGACATTGTTAAATCCTGCTGTAATGGAACATAACGCACCGTTATACATAATGCTAGAGGACTCTTAAGAGTAAAATGCTAGGTTAACTTGATGTAAGGGATTACTGGGTCCTAGCTAGGTTCAACAAAACGAGCTAAGGTAGAGTTCTACCCTCCTGACCATACGTCCACACCCGAGAGCATACGTCCGGTCAGAGAGTAGGCATTTCGGCCAAAAGCTCTCTAACGGGGTTTTAAGGCCTTCATGCGATCTAAGGGCTACTATAATTCCTTTTAAGCTATAAAACTTAAAAAAGTAAAAAAAAATATTCCAAAGGATGGCAATTTTTTTTTTTTTTTTTTTTTTAAAAAAAATCCATTGTATAAGAAAAAAATTAAAAAATTTATGTTTTTTTTTTTTAGTTATAAAAAATATTTTTTTATAACTTTTAAAATAAAATTTTCTGTTTTAAAAAAAATTAACAATTTTCGTTTTAGAAAATAAAAATTTTTGTTTCTAAAACAATTTTTTTTTAAAAAAAAATGTTTATTTTAAATAAAACTTTCTGTTTAAAGAAAAAATCGTTTTTTTAAAAAATTAAAAAATTTTCGTTTATTTTTTTTATTATTATTTTAAATCTTTCTTGTTAAATTAAAATTTTCGTTTTTAAAAATTTATTTTTTGAATTTATAGGAGTATTTTTTGTCTTTTTGTTAGCGTTAGGGGGACATCGATAATGTTTTGATAGTTTAAAAATATTATCACAATTAAAAATTTGAAGATACATTATCAATTGAATGATATTTTAAAGAAATATGTGAACTTTACCCTAACATTTGATTAACTTTGTAGTAAATAATGATAGTGGAGAATTTTTTGTTTATTTTTTTTGGTAAGTGGAGGACTTCTTTCGTGCATTTCCTTTTCACAGGGGTAGTGGAGGACTTCTTTCGTGTGGAGGACTTCTTTCGTGCATTTCCTTTTCACAGGGGTGGTGGAGGACTTCTCTTTTGTCTATAAATTAATAAAGGAAAACAGGATCACCATTAATTTTCACAGGTGTAGTGGAGGACTTCTTTTTTAAAAGTCATGTCCAATACGATTATTGCAGTAAAAGATAATTTCAAGAAATGAGTGATAACTTAAGGAGACCAATGCCACTCACGTTTATTCTATTTCCATACCAACACAACTTGTCAAACAAGGGAATGAAATGTGTGTATATAATTGGTTCACTTTCCGTTTGTTAAAGGCTTTAGAGGTTTTAGTGGAAATATATTTTTTTGACGTAAAAAAAATATATATAAGATTTTTTTTTTTTTTTTTTTTTTTGGAAAAATGAAAAAGTATGGATGTTTTGTATGAAAAGGTGAAAATTTTTGGTTTTGTAATGATTTTTTTTTAACAGTAATAAAAAGTGATTAGTGTAATATAAAAAGTAAGAATGTTTGAGAAAATGAAAAAGTAAGATAATAGTATCAAGTCTCAAAGGCCGTTGCCAAACGAAGCCTAGGAGTTGTTTGTTATCAATTTGTGAAAAAAAAAAAATAATAATAATAATAATAATAATAATAATAATAATTAGTATAGGAAAGTAAAAAAATGATATTGAAAAGTGAAAATTTTTGTTTTGTATTGATTTTTTTATTTGAATAGTAATAAAAAATACATAATATGATATAAAAAGTAAATCACGTTATATAAAAAGTGAGAATGTTTTGATGTTGTTCTTTTTAACAAAGAAAGTGAATAGCATTTAGGGGATAGGAAGGGAGAGAAAGTTAACAAACAACCCTGAACTCTAATTGTTGAATGTGCAAAGGACATGGAAGAATTGACCACTTGCAACTATTTTCTTGGAATAGACTATTGAATACTTAAGGCATCGTTTATTTTGACATAAAATGATTTTTAGAAAATATATATATATTTTGGGTGTTTGGTGCGATGGAAGTAATAGTCAACATAAAATATTATTCGTTTGATCTAAAAAGTTTCTTTAATATTCATTTTTTAACACTATAAACCATTTTCGAGTTTGAGCTTCTTATTTTCAAATATACGGACGAATCCAGCCCAAGACGTCGTTGAGACTTAGATGGGCCACTGTTCTCTCATAAAACCGGTTTAATAAGAGAGGGTTGCTCATTCCTTATAAACATGCCCAAGATCTTGTCCACAAGCAATGTGAGACTATTTCTCAACACCCTCCCTCATGTGCAGGCTGATATTTTTCTTGGTTCTTGTCACAGGGTAAGTAGTGTGAGCCCCCATTTGTCTTATGGTAGGCTTTGATACTATGAAGAAATTTGTGGGCCTAACTCATCTCATAAAATCGGTTCAATAAGAGAGGGTTGCCAATTCTTTATAAACAAGCCCAAGATCTTGTTCACATGCAATGTGAAACTATTTCTCAACAACAACTACATCGAAAAATTGGTCGTTGGATGTCGATTTGGTGTCATTGCATTAAAACTTGGACCAGAGAGTGATATTGAAAGTGCCATTTCAATATAAGAACTTTGAATATTTCAAAAATCTTAGCCATTTCTCTGTTTTGTGCCCCTGTTTTTGTAGTTTGATGTTTAATTTTAAAGTAAAGGCTTTTGGCATTTGGTTATTCATTTGTAAATCTGCATTGTTAGGGTGTTTCAAATTTTTACTTTGACATTTCTTTTGCTGTTTTTTTCCTTTTTTTTTTTTTTTGCTTCCTGTTTATTGGTTACTAATTTTGTGTTCTTTTGGCGTGAAGGAAAAATATCTTGTGTAGGAAATCTGCATATTTCTAGCCTATTTTGGGTAGTAGATTCTAGAATTCTAAAGAATATCTGTTGGGTGATTGAAATAACATTGCTATGATCCTGTTTTCTGCTGTGTCTATTTTAGTTTTACATGATATTGAGAATTTCAAGTTTTGCCTTTGATATCTTGCTTTAAGTGTATGTTTTGTGTTTGTTAAAATGCACACTCAATCATTTCTCGTAATATGTAAGATTGCTACTTTACATTTTCAAAGTTTTCTCTCACTCGCATTTTTCTTTTTTGGGCTCGCAGATTTTCTGAAAAGATAGCATGGAGGACAAGTGTGCAATTAAGAAAGATGTTTCTGAAGTATTAAGTTATCATTAGAACTAATTCTTTTTCATGTTGCTTTTTCTCAAATTCAATCTTACTTATCGTAATTTATGGCTTGTGCAGTTGATAGGCATACACCAATGGTATATATCAACAATATTGTTGATGGTTGTGTAGCCCGTATCACTGCAAAGCTTGAGATGATGGAACCCTGTTCTTGTGGTAAAGACAGGCCAAAATAACTCGTTATTCTTTTATATTGATTGTGTTTTGCTTAATATTAGAGTGATCTAGCAACTAAAGGATTTCCTTGAGAATCTTTGGTTCAGACTAATACATTTGCATAAAATTCCCCATATCTACAAATGTTTTTTCCAGATTGTTCATACAAATTCAACTTTGCCTCTATTGTTCTAGAAGAACTGCAACCCATCCCACCCCACACATAAAATTGTCTTTGTGATGGAAGCTATGTGCTCTTGTCTGTTATACAAGTTCCATTACACATCCTATATACATTTTAATTACACTCTATGCTTATGTTAACCCTCATTATCATTGCCTGTTTTTCCTTTTCTTTTAAGGAAATCAAGTTGATTATATTGCATGGATATTGTCAAATTGCTAGATATGTTGCCATATAATTGAACCGTTAACTAACATAGCTTCATTCCTGATATGCTTGAATGAAGCCAAAAGACTGTCCTCATTGAGCACGCTAGTGGTAACACTAGCATTAGATTGGCATTTATCGCAAAAGGGCATTAAAGATTTGATTTGTTTAAGTTTTTGACCATGGAATTTATTTAAGTCCTAGAGGGTTGTTTGTTTTAAGTTTAAGCTGCTGCAATAAAGCTGGCTAAGAGGCCAGAAAATACTGGAAAACTGATTGTTGTAAGTCTTAAGTGCCTTCTTCAAATTGAAATAGAATCTTTCCCCCTTCCACACTTTGAGTAGAAAAAACTTCTTGTGGTGGCATGGCTATGAGTTTGATTACATTGGTAGTTGGAGAAGTTTTTTTTAATGTACTCATCATGTTGTACTTTCAGAGAAGGAGAACCTGTGTCTATATACACTTCCAAATGTGACATGGGAAGTTATTCTACCCGTTGAGAAAGTGCCTCCAGAGCTTCATGAGCCAAGATTAGGTATTAACTTTGCTAGGGATGGGATGCAAGAAAAGGACTGCATATCACTGGTTGCATTTCACAGTGATTATTGGTTGCTTGCTGTTGCATTCTATTTTGGTGCACGCCTTGGAATTGAACCATGGACATTCGGCCAAAAGCTTGGAGATGCTATCTTGACAAAGTGTAGATTGAATGTACAATTATTAGAACGCTTTGTTAGTAGCTGTAATGTTTGTAAATGTTATGTTTCTCTCAAAAGTGCAGTTGCATTTTATTCCGTTGTAAAAATTCGGTTAGATCAAAGCATTATACAAAAGAAAGTGCAAAACAAACTAGATCAAATTGTTAGTAACTAATTGTAATTTTTAAAATCACAATTAGATCAAAATCTTATAATTCCATAGAATAAAAGCTCTACCCATGTTGCAATCTATTCCAAATTACAAAAATAGCTCTACACTGACATCGAAGCATTGTATAAAAGAAAGTGCAAAACGAACTTAACAACACCAACTAATGGTTAGGAAAAAAACAAATCAGCAGAGTCATATCAGGGATGTTCGAACTTGTAAGGAGACTTGAATTACTCTTGGTATCCTGCAATTTTGCAAGCAATGAGAAATAATTACAATAGTTATTAGCACTAATATTATATATGCCTTAAATAAAAATTTAAATAGAATAGTACCTGTTGTAGTGATAAAGGGTAAATATTACAAGTGTCATTAGCACGTTCAAAACCTATGTCATATTTTATTGATCAATAATTGTGTACAATTTCTTCAAATAAAATCAATTGAGATGAAAAAAAAAAAAAAAAAAAAAGACAAAAAGCTAAAATATTGATACATGGTCTGAATAACGATATAACAAAGGATTAAAACTATTAGCTCCGTGCTTCGATGAAGTTGTACACTGGCCCTATTTTAGTTACACACTAATTAATAAATGAAACTCATATTAAACAAGTTAAATGTATATAAATGTGAAACATAACATAAAATTGCAAAACTATTACATGTATATACTGATTTGCCTGTGGGGGATGATTGTTGATACTTTTCTTCTTCTTTTAGTTACTTCAGTACAAATTTTGATTCGACGCTTTCCCTTACAACCTTGCTTCTTTTTTATGCCTTTAGCACTTATGGTTGTCATCTCATCTAATGGATTTTCTTGAGAATTATCAACTTGGCTAAGATTGGATTTCGTTTTCATTACATCTTCAATCTTTTTGCTCAACTCAAAATAGTTTTTCAATGCTATATTGTATGCTTCTTCACATTCAACTGCTCGACTAATAAGCTTGACATACATGGAGCATAAAGACTTATATCGATTTGTGACTTCTAAATTGGTGTCTATTATTATTTCATGTCCATTGAAGTCTTGTACAATCTCATTCCTTGCATCTTTTGTCCATCTCTTAAGGATGTACTTCTCTGGAAGTACCTTGATATTCATAACATCAAGTATTTTTAAAGCATAGCCACACAAAATTCCACATCTCTCAAAATTTCTGCAACTACATGAGATATTGTTTTCTAAAGATTTCCAAATGATTCTGCGATCTTGAGGCTTATCATAAAATGACACTACTTATTCATAAAATGAGTTTCTTTCGATATGCTCCTTAACATAAGCTCCTTGGAACTTTTCATATTGCTTTTGAAACTTCAAAAATGGTTGAAAAGTATAAATCTTTGCTGCTTGTACCAACATAGGTGATAAGATCTTAATTTTTGGTAACTTTTGTCTTAAGTTATACTCCGCCAACAATTCCTTGTAGCGCTTATCATTCAGTAATCTTTCAAAATGTGTGAAGAACTTTACAATACCATAATCTGACTGTAAATAATTCTTCAAGCTAGCGTTCAAACTTTCACTTATTTGTGTAGAATTTATTCCTGCAGAAAAAGACATCTTGACATATGCTTTAGCCCATTTCTCTTTCACTTCAAATAAACGTTGTAGCCAAGAATTGTCATGTACATTGTACTTATGAAGTATAGCATCCCAAGCAGTGAGCAACTCCTCTTCCTCTTCCCAAACTTTAAAACATGCATTGAGATCACTTCTAACCCATTTTCATCTCTTAATAAATGGCCAACATGTTTCAAAGCATTTTGCATTAAATGTCACTTACACAATCGATGGTAATTATTAGGCATCACCAATGAGATAGCATTTGCCATTGCAGGATCTTGATCAGTAAAGATTGTATTTGGCTTTTTCCTCGACATTGCTTCAAAGAAAGACTAAAACCCACAAAACCCAAACAAAACAACAGGAAATACATGGAAACAATGGAAAACATAGAAAAATAAATAGAACAATCAGAAATACAACAAAAAACCAAGCAAGTGGCGGTGAAGAAGGTGGAGGAGAAGGTGGAGGAGCGGCCGGAGGGATGCACTGTCCAGGGGAAGGGAAACACGCACCGGCGCGTGACGTCCACGCTCAGGTGCGTGGAGCTCATGCTCCGGCACGTGCAGTACTGGCAGCAGATCAGATGGTGGTGGTAAAGAGTTGGGATGACGGTGGTGACGGTAGAGGAGCGGCAGGAGGAGGCTACTGCCCAAGACATGAGGAACACGCTTCGGCGCTTGAAATTAAGAGTTAAAGTCTTATTTTGTATATTAATAAGAGGCTGGACCCAAAATCAGTCAAATTAAGGGTAGAGTTAGGGTTTAAAACTCTATCAAATTCTCATTGTCTTTAAATTATGTGACTCAATCTCTTTTCTTTCCGCTTTCCTCTGTCGTGCATTAACTTCTTTAGGAGCCGGAGGTGGTGTGGACCGATGATATTTTTAGTTCCTTTCCTGAGTTTCACTGCAAGGAAACCAGGTTTGTCTTTGGCACCGACAAGTACTGGTTTGCTCTTAAATATCCTTTAAATTTGACTTATAGTGCACGGCCTAGACTTTTTGATTAGTATTTGAAAAGCAATTGTTAGCTTCATGGAAATAAACTGAGTGTAGAAATTGGAAATTTGCTTACAAAAGCAACAGAAGTTCTTTCCACGCAAGAGTTAAATTAATGGTTGGGGCCAAAGTGGAAGAACATGCCTGTTACGATCCATGGGCACGTCTATATCTATTTAATCAAGAAAGAATTGTAGCAAATATATATATATATATATATATATATATATATAT
>NC_081551.1:3596266-3619393 GCF_901000735.1 Corylus avellana | reverse complement strand
TGACAAGTCACTAACAGTCTGTTATAATAAAATAAAATTTTTGTAGTGAATGTGATATAAATTTTAAAATTTTTACTGAATTTAAAATAATCAGTATTAAATTTTCATATATTAATAATTTTAAAAGTTTCGTCTAATTTGAAAAAACCTTAACGTGTCCACTATTATTTGGTTTCTCTTTCAGTCTCGGTACCATAACATATCATAAGCAATTAACAGAGAATGGAACCGGATATGATAAAATCAACAATTATACGAATCGTTACAAGACACATGGCACTGTTATTGTTTAGTACTTATCAAATTATCATATTTTTGACAGGACTTTCCTCTCTTCTGACAGGGGAAGAACAACGACTAGTATTGTCTATTTTAGGGGGACATAATTTTGATGTAATAATTAAGTATGAGAAATGTTCATATACTTATACTTATGGTATTTGAACATTTCCAATCAAATGTTCATGTTGATGTAATTATTGTTTAGTTATCAAGGTGCCAACGGCCACCCACAATTTTTTTTTTTTTTTAGAAAATATATATATATATATATATATATATATATTTATTTATTTATTTAAAATAAAAAATTAATTGCATGACATGTGTCGACGTTTGATTGGTTCTGACGTGGCGTTCCGTTAAGTTTTAGATGAAATTTTAACGGAGGTACCATTTTCATCTTTATGAAAATCATAGGTACATCATATGATACAAATCAAACCCTAGAGAGCAAAAAATAAAGAATCTTAATCCTATTGGGTTTTTAAGTATTTAACCCTATAAATAATTAAATTTACTATTTTTTCACTAGCTTAAATTTTTTAAAAAATAATATTACATTACAGTAAAAGTGCAGAATTTGGGCTTGACTTACATTTAAATAAACAAAATTTTATGTTTGAACAAGAATTAATGGTAATTTTATGTTTGGACACTATACAGTATCTATAGTGTTTCATCACATTCTCATTCGATCAAGAATTAATCCTTCCGAACGAGATCGCGGCTGATCATTTTTATTTCTTCTTTTTAGTAGGGTTTACTACTATTTTCTCTTTACAAACTAAATAAGGATGGCTTAACTTTCAGGTTATGACGTGTTTCCATCTGTTTTTAATAAATAAATAAAAATAACTCCCCAAAATTTGGTTTTTTCTCTACTTTTCCTACAAATAATTGAGTTTTCTCAATTTGTAAGGAATTATGATTCTCGTTATTGTTAATTCTGAGATCCATTACACCCACATTGCATCAAATTAAGTAGCACACAAGCTTTAGCAAACAAAAATAGCCCAATCACGTACGTACCTTTGAATGGAATAATGCCTCTTTTGATGAGTTCTTCGAAATTCAAGCATGCCATGAAACCACAAGCTGAAGCAGGCCAAAATTGAACCTCCGGGATGCCTAGCTGTTTTCCAGCTTCACGACCAAAACCCATAAGCACATCCGAAACAATACAAGTGACTCGAGGCACTTGATTAGACAATGAGTTAAGCTTAATCACAAGCTCTTTAAACGGGGCCAAACAATTCTTTCTTGTGGAATCACATAGGGCAGGGACATCTTGTGTTGCATCACGGTCGGACGGCGGCAACCCATCCGGTATAGTTTCAAACCGGAAATCCGGTAGCCCCTTTATGTAGTCGGGTCCTTTGGACCGGATTAGTCGCATGTGGTTGAACTCGGTATTGACAAAGGTTATGTGGAAACCCCTTGAGTGTAGGAGCTTTGCTAATCTCATCATGGGGGTGACATGCCCTTGTGCTGGGAATGGAAGACACTGCATGGGGTTTTTTGGCTTCAACTGAACCCATGATCTCTACAATGGAACCAAATCTCAAGGGCTTGTGATAGCTTCGTTCCTTTAGCTTTGTACTATTTTATAGAAAAAAAATTGCTTCAATATTAGCCGTATGTTCGATGGGCACTGTAATTAATGAGGTTGTGTAAATATCTTTCTATAAAAAAGTGAACTGTTACTGAGTTGGCATTTGGCAAGACAATGAAATGTCCCTCTCATATAATTACTATTGAATATCTCTCTCTCTCTCTCAATTCTCTCCTATCATTTCTGGATCAGGATCCCAGCTATTCGGAAATTGCTGAAGGATTTTTTTTTTTTTTGTTATTATGAACAGTTGGATTTCATTCAACGGTCTAAATCTCGCCATGTATTCTATTAAAAAAATATAATAAAATATTATATACATTTTAAAAAATAAATATAAAATTAAATAATTAAAAATTAAAAAATTAATTTAATAATATAGAGTGGCTGGCAACTCTATTTTCTCCCATAAGGGGTGGTCGGCCACCTCAGTCCAGCCATGGGGGAGACTTCAGGGGGTGGCTGAAGCCACCCCCAAGGGTCGGTTGGGGGTGGCCGGCGCCATCCCATGACCCTAGGGGGTTGCCGAAACCACCCCTAGGGCCCAGGAGGTGGTTCGGCCACCCCTAGGGCCAAACCCCAAAAAAATTGTTTTTGGGTTTGGCCCTAGGGGGTGGCGCCGGCCATCCTCAACCTGCCCTTGGGGGTGGTTGAAGCCACTCTTAGAGTTCCAGGGGGTAGTTCAGCCACCCTCTAGTGCCAAACCCAAAAAAATTTGATTTTAGATTTGGCCCTAGGGGTTAGCTGAACCACCCCCTAGGGCCATGGGGATGGCGCTGGCCACCCCCAACCAGCCCTTAGGGTGTAGCCGAAGCCACTCCTAAGGCCCCAAGGGATGGTTCGGCCACCCTTAGGGCAAAACCCAAAAAAATTTGTTTTTGGGTTTGGCCCTAGGATGTGGCCAAAAGCCACCCCCATGGCTGGGCTGGGGTGGCCGACCATCCCCTTTGAGAGAAAATGCTGGTGACTTATTAAATTAATTTTATATTTATTTTTTGAAATATATATATATAATATTTTATTATATTTTTTGAATGGAACATATGGCAAAATTTAGACCGATTAACAAAAAAATCCTTCAACAATTCTCCCGCTATTGCTGGATCTATCCATCATTTCTTCTCAAATTGCATTTTAGACTCTTGATATTTGACAAAATTGCATGTCCCAATTTATGGGTGAGTCGGTGATCCAGCAGAGATTCTGTCCTTTCCACTGCTCCATCCATCAGACTTCTGTGGTGGAAATGTTTGAAGGACAACTGCTATCGTTTAGTCATCAGAGAATCATTTACAAACAACAGATTTTCACATGGCTTTGCTCTCTTCTGGCAGGTAAAGAAAGAACGACCATTATTGTCTGTTTTTTTGGGGACAAGGTCACATAACTTTGATGTAATAAGGACGAGATTGTGTTTGCTTCTTTCCTTTGCTAGCTGGATACTGTTTTGTGCTTTCCTTTTCTCTTTTTTTATTGACGGACCTATTCCTCCCCATTATTGATGGTCGTGTTATACTCAACTGACTACTTTTTGTCCTGTTGTTTAACCCTGCAGGAAATCGGGTGGAGTTGAAGAATATTTTGAGGAACAACACAAGGAATCCGGAATCGGGCGGAGTTGAAGAGTATTTTGAGGATCATACCTCTGTCTGTGTTCCCTGCTTTGAAGATTTTGGTAAGGTTAAAACGTTTCCAGACGGTCATAACCCCTTTTAGGCTCCACAAAGAGAGAAAATGAGAAATTCATGAACATGATCAGGAAGTACATTAGTTCACAGAGGGAAAAAAAAACAAGAAAAAAACACTGTAACTCGGCAACATGGATCGATGGTGCTTCTCTTAGAAAACCTGCAGCTCAATGAGAAATATAGACGGCGGCCAGCCCTGGTGGTAATGTCGACAGCGAGGGTGGGTAAAAAAAAATCCCCTCTCGACCCTCCTTAGCTCCGCCTTGACATATGCGTGAGTTCTCATAGAGTAGTATTATTTAATTTAAATGGTTTCACATATTCGACGACCTCACCACCAAAGTATAGACCATGAATTATTCTTGCAATGAATTCGAAAGATCGGTAAGTAGATAACTACTTGAAAACACTGGAAAGAAATATAATTTGATCATCATCTAAGAATTACACAACAGAATTAAATCTCAAAAATAATAACTACTAATTATGCATAAATGGAAGATAGAACATGGTCATAGATATTAATTGCTGTGACCAAGATAGCTACATGCACTTAAACTAGTTATACCATATATGGACTATGGAGAGCATCCTTAATTAACCTTTCAAAACTCTGGTAAGATGAACCTCCAATATCAGTAGCTTCTACTGCTTTCTTTTTCCATTCTAGTGTCTTCTGCCTCATCGCCTTCCCTTTGTCCCCTTCTATAACTTCTTTAACAAGTGCTTCAATCTCATCACGTTTTACATCATGGTTGACCTCTATGCCGATTCCCCAGGTGGTACAAGCATACCGACAATTCGTTTGTTGCTCAGCGAAAAATGGCCAGCAAATAACCGGCACACCACCACATATGCTTTCCAATATAGAGTTCCATCCACAATGTGTTAGGAAAACCCCTATTGATGGGTGTGCTAGCACTTGCACTTGGGGGCACCAACTTACTAGCAATCCCCTATCCTTAGTCTCCTCAAAAAAATCTTGAGACAAAATTGCCGAATCACCCAATACCACGTCTGGCCTAACTATCCACAAAAATGGGTGCTTGCTATTTGCAAGCCCCCACGCAAACTCTTTCAAATGTTGTTCGGTCATCACAGTAATGCTTCCATAGTTTACGTAAACAACAGATTTGGGTTCCCATTTATCAAGCCATTGGAGACATTTCGAGTCTTCTTTCCACAAGCTTGAACTTAAGGACTTGAATTGGCTATCAGGCACATGCTGACTTAATAAGGGAAGCGGACCTATATTGTAAATGCGAGGGAACATGGCTGAAATCACTTCTAGTACTTCATATTCAAGCTCATCAAATGTGTGGAAGACGATCGCATAAGAATTCAAGCAATTTCGTGCTTCTGATCCCAGAAAATCGAACAAGGTTTCATTAGTATCAGTGGTTCTAATGAAGCTAGGGAGGTCTTTAAGCCGGATGTTTTTCATGCCCGGGATCCAATTGATTGGTGTGTCAAGTGTGCCGTCATCTTTGAAGCTTTCGTCTGTGACACGTGGTAGATAAGATTACCTTTAGGGAATATTGTCAATTTTTGCAAACTGAAATCATCATGTTGATATATGACAAAATTGCATGCATGGCTACTCATGATAACAACATAAATAACATTGCACATTCTCATATTTCTAATTTTTGTAATCCAGGACGATAATTTTCAGAATAGGGTTATATCTCTCACCTTCATCAGCAACAGAGAATGGAAGATAATAATTAGCAGTAACATAACTAGTTGTGGGGCTACAAGAACTGCTATCGTATAGTCATCATAACATGCTTTTAGTTATGCTTTAAGCTCTCTTTGTTTCAATGTAAAATATTTTTTATTGAGTTTACAGTTTGGCTCGTACAGAAAATCAATGATAATGAACAATGACCAACGAACTCTGCTAACAATTAAAATCACTATCGAATCCAAAAGCTAAAAATGGTTCATCTAAAATTTAATGGTGATTTTACTGCCACATCAGTGAGTGCACTTAGGAGTACATAAGTGAGAATGTGTATAACATTTCTCTTTAGTAAAAGCAATGTGATTCTTAAGAAACCCTCTAAGATTGCGTTGTTTCCTTCTATTTTCCTTACAAATCATTGAGTTTTCTTGATTTGTCGAAGAATTGTTATTCTTAAGGTGGTAAATTTTGCGACCCACTGCACCCAAACTACATCAAGGTACTAAGCAAAATTTAGTGAACAAAAATAGCCCAAGTAGATTATACCTTTGAAGGGAATAATGCCTCTTTGAATGAGTTCACTGAAGCTTAGATATCCCATCAAGCCACAAGCTGAAGCAGTCCAAAATTGAGCCTCCGGGATGCCTAATTCTTTTCCAGCTTTTCTTCCAAAACCCATAATCCCATCCGATATTATCCAACTAACCGGAGGCACTTCAGACAATGAGTTAAGCTTAAGCACAAGCTCTTTAAACGGAGCCAAACAATTCTTTCGTGTGGCCTCACATAGGGCTACAACATCCTGGGTTGCATCACAGTCGGACGGCGGCAACCCGTCAGGTATAGTTTCAAACCAGAAATTGGGCAACCCCTTTATGTAGTCGGCTCCTCTGGAGCGAATTAGCCGCATGTGGTTGAACTCGGTGTTGACAAAGGTAATATGAAAAGCCCCTTGAGTGTAGGAGCTTTGCTAATCCCATCATGGGGGTGACATGCCCTTGGGATGGGTATGGGACACATACTGCATGGGGTTTTTTGGCCTCAACTTCTGAATCCATCTTTACCAAATTAAACCTCCATACAACGATGGAATCAAATTTCAAAGGCTTCTGATCAAAGCTTACCTAGAAAAACAAAAGAAAGTTGCAAAAGCCGAATTTCAAGGCCATATGATAACTTCCTTTTATCCTTTAGCTTTGTTTTATTTTGTGGAAATAGTGCTTCAAAGCCTCCATAAAGCTGCAGAATCATCCGTCGTTTTGTAATTATTTGACAAGACAATACATGATTACCTCTCATATTTATGATAGCTTCCTTTTATCCTTTAGCTTTGTATTATTTTGTGGAAATAGTGCTTCAAAGCTTCCATAAAGCTGGAGAATCATCCGTCGTTTTGCAAGAGGCTCCTCGCTCGATATGACTTTAGATTCTTTTCAATTAATTTGAACATGACAGGAGTGGGTCCTATACTGTAAATTAGTATTTTTTTTCAAATATATATATAATGACAATAATACTCTTAAATCTAAAGAATTGACTCCTCATGTCTCCTATTTATTTAAACTAGAAAAGATCGTGTTTCCGATATATATAATTTGTTATTATAAAATATGGAAAGATATCATGGCAGGCTTTTGTTTTTATTCCACATAAAAACTTGGCATTTCCTTTGTTACTTGTTTAGTATTAGAAGCAAATTCAACCCCTTTATAGTTTATAAGGTCATATATATCTATTTCAATTGTGTAGTGACAATTCTCGTGAATAGGTACTAGCATAAATGTTACTCGATGGTTCTGACTATATATATATATAGTCAATTTTTGAATGGGGCATACCCAGCCTTGTAATTTTAAAAAAAATAATAAAAAAGTAAAAAACCTTCAATATTAGCCATTAGATGGACATTATGAAGAGTGAGCAACCAAATAACGGAATAGCTAATCCATTCCCAGGTATATTCCTACATACCAAAGTTAACGATCATTTCCTCAATTCCATTATCGGGTTTGTTTTTTCTCTTCTCTGCTATGTAGAATGGGAAAAACACATAAAGGATATGTTATTTCTTAGGTTGGTTAATTCGATGTTCAAAACGCTTCAATGTAATTCAAAATTCTTTAGACTAAATGTTTTTATGTTTTGTTGTGAAAAAAAAAGAATATATTCTGTTCTCTTTGTTCAAACTAAGCTTTTAGCCATTCGAACGGGACAGTTGAAAGTATACTTTGAACAATTCTAGAAAACTGTTCCTAGTTGCGTTTCAAATTTACTTGAGCCAAGCCTTTGGATTCAAGTAGAGTATGATATGCACCCATGTCTTCTCTCTTTTGTTTCCCCCCATATTTTCTCCTCTTCTTACGTGTGTCTCCATCTTATATTTTGATTGGTGCTATTTTCGCACCCAAAATAACTTCTTCCACGTCCTCATAAGTTGTATAATGGTAAGGTAAAATTGCTTTCCCATTTATCACCATTAGTTTGAAGGAAATGATATACATTAGTTTTTTCTTTTTCATTTTTTTTTTTTTTTTTTTTTTGGCATATCATCATAAGAGATATGATAGAACCCAGTAGTACATGTGAATCATTCATTTCTTGCATAAGAAGAGAAAAAAACAAAGAAATATTTTCATGTCTCACATGGTAGGTACCGAGGGAAAATAAATGCTTACCACCGTCTTTGTTTTCTGAAATTTATCATGAATAAGGTTGTTGCCTTGGTTAGTAACAAAGTTAAGAAAAATCAATTTATGATGATATCTTTTTATTATTAATGAGCCCTACTTCACATTTTCTCTCTTGAATTAATATAATAAAATTGAGGATTAAAGACTTGATAGCAAGATAGAGTAATATTTAATTTATGGTAAATATATTATAAGTCCCTAAGTCAACCTACCAAAACTAAAAGTTCCTAAGTGTTTTTTTTTTTTTTCTCAAATTTTTACTCCCTGATTCAATCGAAATGCCAATAAAATTCCTACCATTAGATTTTTTAAAAAAAAATGGTTAACAATCGTTAGTCTCATTGAAACGGTGTGTTTCACCTCATTTTAAAATATTAATTTTTTTATTAATTTAATTTTAAAATTTAAATCTAAAAATGAAAATTAAAAAAAATTTAAAAAAAAAAAAAAAAAACATGTTCTGCGGAGTTGCTTCTCATCGTAGATTTTAGAGGTATGGGAAGAAGCACCTTTTTCTACTGCAAGCAGGTTGAAGAATTGAAGATGGTTTGTCGACACTGGTTTGTCGTCCAAGAAAGAGTATGGAAGTTTCTACGAATTTACCGATTTTGCGTTTGAGTCATATCTGAACCGACACATCACAAGAGATCTGTTCTGCAATTTTCGGAAGTTTGTTAAATTCCTATTTGATTTCTTCGGATTTTCTTACTGAAAATTTGGAAATGATAAAACTTTTATCTTCAACCACTACAGTAGCTACCAACCTAGAATCAGATGCTATATAAACGCTGATGCTCAATCTCTTTTGATTTATACTTCAGAGTTGTTGTTAGGTTTTCAGCTTCTTTTTTTCTTCAAATCCAAATAAGAGCTACCAACCCTCCCACTCCTTCAAATATACTCTGTAAAATGGCTGCTCCTTTGAATATAACGAATATTCAATAACTGAGCGTATTTGGTCAACATTAGCTCGTTTCGTTTTCTCTTTCCCTTTTGCTTTTACTATTCAATCTTCTTCCTCAATGGGGGTACTGTTGTCAATAAAATAACAGAAAGTTGTTAATATTGCGTCTGAGCCATGTCTGATCAGATGGATCACGACAGATTTGTGCTGCAAATTTTAGAAATTTGTTACGTTTTTTCCTTTTATCCCAATCTGATTAGATAGATCACGACAGATCTGTACTAAATGTACACAAATTTGCGTATATTGTGTTTGAGCCATAGACATGAGTTTTGCTAATATTTTCCAATTTTCAATTAGATCCATATCTGATCCAACACTTTCAGGAATTTGCTAGTCTTTTATGTTTGATCCCATACTTGTCTTTGGTCCTTGAAAGTCGAATTCTTCAACCTGCTTGCAGAAGAAAAAGATGCTTTTTTCCATACCTTCAAAATCTACAGATCTGCAAAACAGGCTCTTTTTTTTTTCAATTTTAATTTTGAGATTTAAATTTTAAAATAAAATTAATAAAAAATTAATATTTTAAAGTGAGGTGAAACGCACCGTTTCAATGAAACTAACTGCTGTTAACTATTTTGAAAAAAATCTAACAGTAAGAATTTTATTGGCATTTCAATCAACCCAAAAAAAAAAAAAAAAAACCTTAGGATTTTTTAGTTTTGGCGAATTGACTCAGTGACTTATTATATATTTACCCTTTAATTTAAATGGTTTCACTCATTCAACAACCTCACCACCAAAGTATAAACCATGAATTATTCTTGCAATGAATTGAAGATGAAAGAAATATAATTTGATCATCATCTAAGAATTACACAACAGAATTAAATCTCAGGAGTAATAACTACTAATTATGCATAAATGAAAGATAGAACATCGTCATAGATATTGTTGTGACCAAGGTAGCTACATGCACTTAAACTAGTTATACTACTTAGTTGCTATATATATATATATATATATATATATATATATATATATATGGACCATGAAGAGCATTTTTAATTAACCTTTCAAAACCCTTGTACGACGAACCTCCAATATCAGTAGCTTCCATTGCTTTATTTTGTCATTCTAGTACATTTTGCCTCATCGCCTTCCCCTTATCCCCTTCTATAACTTCTTTAACAAGTGCTTCAATCTCATCACGTTTTACATCATGGTTGACCTCCATGCCAATCCCTCAGGTGGTACAAGCATATCGACAATTCGTTTGTTGCTCAGCGAAAAATGGCCAGCAAATAATAGGTACACCACCACATATGCTTTCCAATATAGAGTTTCATCCACAATGTGTTAAGAAAACCCCTATGGATGGGTGTGCTAGCACTTGCTCTTGGGGGCTCCAACTTACTAGCAATCCCCTATCCTTAGTCTCCTCAAAAAAATCTTGAGACAAAATTGCCGAATCACCTATTACCATGTCTGGCCTAACTATCCACAAAAATGGGTGCTTGCTATTTACAAGCCCCCACGCAAACTCTTTCAAATGTTGTTCAGTCATCACAGTAATGCTTCCATAGTTTACGTAAACAATATATTTGGGTTCCCATCTATCAAGCCATTGGAGACATTTTGAGTCTTCTTTCCACAAGCTTGAACTTAAGGACTTGAATTGGCTCTCAGGCACATGCCGACTTAGTAAGGGAAGCGGACCTATATTGTAAATGCAAGGGAACATGGCTGAAATGGCTTCTAGTACTTCAAATTCAAGCTCATCAAATGTGTGGAAGATGATTGCAGAAGAATTCAAGCAATTCTGTGCTTCTGATCCCAGAAAATCAAACAAGGTTTCATTAGTATCAATGGTTCTAATGAAGCTAGGGAGGTCTTTAAGCCGGATGTTTTCCATGCCCGGGATCCAATTGATTGGTGTGTCAAGTGTGCCGTCATCTTTGAAGCTTTCGTTTGTGACACGTGGTAGATAAGATTGCATTTAGGGAATATTATAATTTTTTAGAAATTGAAATCATCATGTTGATATATGACAAAATTGCATGCATGTCCACTCATGATAACAACATAAATAACATTGGACATTCTCATAATTTCTAAGTTTTGTAATCCACGATAATTCGGTAAGACGATGATTTTCAGAACAGGGTTATATCTGTCACATTCATCAGCAACAGAGAATAGAAGTTAATATAACTAGTTGTGGGGCTACAAGAACTACTATCGTTTAGTCATCATAACATGCTTTTAGACTTTTAGTTATGCTTTAAGTTTTGTTTGTTTTGATGTAAAATGTATTTCATTGAGTTTGCCGTTTGGCTTGTACATAAAATCAACAACGACGAACAATGACCAATGAACTCCACTAACAACCAAAAACAGCCGACAACTTCCAGCAAACATCAGTGGTGGATTTCAACAAACTCCGGTTGTGATTCGCCGATGGCATGTGGCCAGCAAAGAATTTTGGCAAAATCTGGCTGCCGATGGTCGTAGGAGAAGTATGTGCAAGAAGCTTAAATTCGAAAAATAGTTTATGGTTTTAAAAAGGGAAACCATTAATTTTCTGAAATTAACAAAAAAAAAATGATCAACTGAAAATATTTTCGATTTTAACATGATTTTGGGTTGTGCGAAACACCAAAAAATAGGAAAAATATTTTCAAAACACATTTTACGCCGAAACAAATGGAGTCCTAGTAAAAAGAAATGTTACACACTCTCATTTCCACACTTCCAACTTCACACTTTCTAACAGTAAAAATAACCATTTAATCCCAAATCCAATAGTAGTTCTTCCAAAATTCAAAGGTGATTTTATTGCCGCATCAATGGGTGCACTTGGGAGTACATAAGTGAATGTGTACATGGAACATTTCTCTTTAGTAAAAGCATTGTGATTCTTAAGAAACTCTCTAACTTTTTCTTCTATTTTCCCTACAAATAATTGAGTTTTCTTGATTTGTAGAAGAATTGTAATTCTTAAGGTGGTTAATTTTGCGACCCACTGCACCCAAACTGCAACAAATTAAGTACTGTGCAAGCATTAGTGAACAAAAATGGCGCAAGTAAATTATACCTTTGAAGGGAATAATGCCTCTTTGAATGAGTTCACTGAAGCTTAGATATCCCATGAAGCCACAAGCTGAGGCAGTCCAAAATTGAGCATCCGGGATGCCTAATTCTTTTCCAACTTTTCTTCCAAAACCCATAATCCCATCCGATATTATCCAACTAACTGGAGGCACTTCAGACAATGAGTTAAGCTTAAGCACAAGCTCTTTAAACGGGGCCAAACAATTCTTTCTTGTGGTCTCACATAGGGCTGGAATATCCTGGGTTGCATCACGGTCGGACGGCGGCAACCCGTCAGGTATAGTTTCAAACCGGAAATCCGGCAGGCCCTTTATGTAGTCGGGTCCTCTGGAGAGGATTAGTCGCATGTGGTTGAACTCGGTGTTGACAAAGGTAATGTAGAAGCCCCTTGAGTGTAGGAGCTTTGCTAATCCCATCATGGGGGTGATATGCCCTTGGGATGGGTATGGGACACATACTGCATGGGGTTTTCTGGCTTCAAGTGAGCTCATCTTTAGCAAATTAAAGCTCTACAACGATGGAATGATCAGATTTCGGGGCCTTGTGAGTTGTGATAGCTTCCTTTAGCTTTGTACTATTTTATAGAAAAGGTGCTCCAAAATATAGTAGCCGTTAAATGGGCACTAATTAATCAGGTTCCATACACCATTTATTGACCATTTTCCCCTTCGCCCTTGTTAAATGAAGAAAAAAAAATAATAATAAGGGACACCATTTATCGTCTTGCCAAATTATATATATAATTTGGCAAGACGATAAATGGTGTCCTTTTATCTTTTTTCTTTTTCATTTAACAAGGGCAAAGGGGAAATGGGACAATAAATGGTGTCCTTAATTGCCATATATATGTGATCACATTTAATGTACTTTCAGTACGTATGTGGCACTTCTCATAATTATAAGAAATTATAATTAGGGGAAACTTCAGAAAACCCCCCCTGAACTTTCAGCCAATTTGAAAAACTCTCCTTGAATTTTCAAAACTCTCATTTAGGCCCCCTGAACTTTGGTTTTCTCTCACTTTGGACCCTTTTAACATTAAACTGCGTTGTTTTGGATGTTTTATACCCATTTTACCCTTCCCCAAAACTACGTCGTTTTGTGTCCTAAAATTACAACACCTACCCAGCCCAAAACGACGTCGTTTTAGGCATTAATTTTTTTTATTTTTTAAAAAAGAAAAGCAAAATAAATAAATTAAAAAAAAAAAAAATCGGGGGTGGCTTCCTTGGCAAAATGGAGATTGCTTTGAACTCCGCCATTTTGGCAGTGGCTGAGCCACCCGGCGGGTATCTGGGGGTTCAGACCACCCCGGCCCGAGGGTGGTTTGGCCAACCAGGTGGCCCAAGGGGATTGAGTTGCTGGGGTGGCCGGACCACCCCAAGGGGCTGGGGGGTGGCCGAACCACCCCAAGCCACCTAGCAATCCCGACCACCCACAGTCCCAGCGTTTTTTTTAGGCCTTTTCAGGGCCACCCCACATTGAGCCAAGAGGGTGGTCCAGAGCCACTCAATTTCGGTGACCGGGGTGGTGGCGACTATGGCCAAAAATGGGGTGGTCTGGCCACCCCATTTTGGCCAAAGGAGCCACCCCTGATTTAGAAAAAAAAAAAAAAATTAATTTAATTTTTATTTTTTAATATTAATGACCAAAACGACGTCGTTTTGGGTTGGGTGGTGATGTAGTTCTGAAGCTCAAAACGGTGTAGTTTTGGAGTAAAAACGACGTAGTTTTGTTTAAGTCCAAAACGGCGTAGTTTTAGTCGAGGGTAAAATGGGTATAAAAAGTTAAAAGGGTCCAAAGTGAGAGAAAATCAAAGTTCAGGGGGCCTAAGTGAGAGTTTTGAAAATTCAGGGGGGGTTTGTCAAAATCACTGGAAGTTCAGGGGGGCTTTCTGAAGTTTTCCCTTATAATTATCTTTACCTTGACCAAAGAGCAACATGTACGTACGAGGTGTTCGTTAATTTTGACACATAATTCAAAAAATGATATTAAAAGCCTCTGCTTCTTAAGCGAACTAATTAAATAACTAGTTCATTTTTTTTTCTAATTAAAAAGGTGAGAAGAGGCGACCAGTGTAGTTTTTCCCTTTGGGCGTTACCATCGGGGTTCCCACCCGCTGTGGAATGTCCGGTTTGAGCCATAGCTACTGCCTGGGAAGGCGAGCCCGTCACCACAACCCCACAAATGTGTGAACCAGTAGAACCCCTTCAAAGTAGCATCTGGTTCACGCATCTACTACCGCAAGCGGATTCGAACACGCGACCACTAGGATGAAATGAATTCTTCTACCAACTCAACCACCACCCTTGTGGTATTAACTAGTTCATTGGCATGCAATAAAAGAGCTTTTATATTTTGGAGGGTGATTTTTGAACGTGTCGAAACCTAATTTTCTTGGTTAATTAGAATCATAGAGTTTGTTCTTCTTAAGTGACAATTAATTGTGGACTGGGAGATGACATGCAACTACATTGGAAAATTGGATATGTTGGATGTCAATTTAGTGTCATTACCTAAAACTTGGATCAGCTCATGCAATTAATCGAGCCATCGAGGTGGATGCCATTCAGAAAGTGATATTGAAAGTGTCATTGCCAAATAATGGGGAAATTGCATTTAATTTTTGATAAATATCATCAAATGTAGAGTATGATACGTGTGTTTCCTTCTTATTTTGATTGGTGCTATTTTCGCACCCAAAATAACTTCTTCTACGTCCTCATACGTTGCAATAAAAGAGCTTTTATATTTTGGAGGGTGATTTTTGAACGCGTCCAAAACTAATTTTCTTGGTTAATTAGAATCATAGATTTTCTTGGGAGATGACATCCAACTACATTGGAAATTAATTGGTTGTTGGATGTCAATTTAGTGTCATTACCTAAAACTTGGACCGGCAATTAATCAAGCCATGGAGGTTGTTAAATATATTGTTTAATATATTGTAGAGCAAAAGAATGAGAGAGAGAGAAAGAGAGCGGAAGAATGGACTACATTGTATTGAGTAGTGTGTTGACTAGTATTACAAAGGAGAATAACTTATATAGAAAGGTTGCACAAAAAGGGATTTTTGTGCCCACCATTCATAGGCTGACACATCTGCCAATTTCACAATAAAGAAAAAATGCATCCACACCGGATCATATATTATATGAAATAAAAAATTATTTAACAAAAAAAAAAACCAATGGCCAGCTGGTGACCCCTTCCCCACTTGGGGTGGCCGGCAGCCACCCCAAAGGGAGGTGGGGGCTGCGGCAGGCCATGGGGTGGCCCACCCCATGGCCTTTCTCTCCATCTTCTGAGAAAAAACAAGACCCCATATTCTTAGAAAAAAATAAGAATCCATCTTCTAAATCTGTGTGTTGGCTTCTGCAGAAAAAAAATGATTTTGAGACAATCAATTCTCCAGCTTTCCACATTAAAGATTCCATCTCTCCAAGGTTCCACATTGAAGACTCCATCTCTCTAAGGTCTCTCTCTCTCTCTTTTTTCTGCCGATTGACCATAAAGTTATATGTTATTATAGCTCTTTTGTCTTGGGTTTTTTCTCGATTGGTGGCCGATTGGGTTTATTCTCGATTGGTGGTTACTCATGTTTGCTGAGATCTCCCTAAAAAGGTGTAAAATAATGAGAGCCACCAGCCCCCAAATCTGGCTGGGTGGCCCGCAAGAACCACCCCCAAATCTGGTTGGGTGGCCACAGCCAGATTGGGGTGGCGCGCGGCCACCCCCATCCAGGCCATGGGGTGGCAGGCGAGCCACCCCATGGCCTAGGGCTCGCTTTATGCGGCCCCCATCTCCCTTTGGGGTGGCTGCCAGCCACCCCAAGTGGGGGAGGGGTGGCTTCAATTTTAGTTTAGTTTTTTTTTTTTTTTTTTTAAGAATATATATATAGAGAGAGAGAGTATAATCTAATATAGTTGTGTCTTTGTTTTAAATATAAGTCTTGTGAAATTAGGCTAATTAGCTGATGTGTAAGCTTCTGATTGATGCACAAAAATCCCCTTTTGTGCAACCCCCACCAAAGATGCTCTCCTGTGTGTTTGGGAACAAGGTCACATAACTTTGAGCTTCCATATTATCTTTCGCCACCACTTTCTATATAGAGTGAGCAGAAAATGATATCCATCATATAATTATATATTATTTTGTTAAATCGTTTGTAGATAGGAATATCTGAGTTGGCATTTGGCAAGACGTACAGTCAATCATGTGTCCCTCTCATATTTAGGCCACGTTAACTTTCTAGCTAGTCACACCAGGTGTCGTTTCCTCAGCTCCATTGTCTCTTTTTTCTTTTTATTTGTTGGGTTTTCTTTTCTTTTTTTTTCAGAATAAGAAAAATGTAGAAAGGATATTTTGGAATGATACTTGGATGCAGAAATTACTTTCATTCGGTGGGAATTGAGATTGCCTATAATTTGCTGATTGAATTGTAGTCAATTCAGACAATTAACGAGAGAGATCTCTAATAGGGTCTACCTATTTTGGCATATTTCCATAATAATAATAATTTTACAATTTTTGAATTATTTTCCGAAGAAAAAAAAAAAGAAGAGAAAATGTGAAAAAGAATAAAATAAAATAACACACAGCGTGTACAATTGACAGGTGATGCTTGATGATAGGTACATTTTTTTTTTTTCCTTGGGGATGTATCAATATTGTACATTTGATTTTGAATATTAAAAACATTCATGATGGTGTACCCAACAATGATGTGTCATATCTAAGTTCGAGTGACCGATAGGTCTAACATACAATTAAAGTCTTTCGATGACTAAAGAGCACAAGAGGCTTGCGTGCAGAATGGCCTGTCTACTAGAGAGCTCGATGACTTGTTAGAAGGAACCAAGATCAATAGGCCAAGAAGTGACCCACTGATCAAGCCCAAGGTCAATCATAGTCTAAAGATTATGATGAACCTATATTTTGAACGCGCGACATGTGCCGATCTCTCTTGATCTCTCGCTATGTTAGATAACGGCCTTCTCATACCAGAAACTTCTCTTGATATTCATGGAAGTTCACACCTTTAACTACATGACCTTAACAGCCTTTGATTCCTTTATTGAATTCGAACGGGAGGCCCTCAAACCATAACAAGGGAAGGTGGGAACGACCAACCTATATAAGGAGGGTGAGACCCTTTTCAGTTACACAATCATGCATCTTTAATTTGCACCCTCACCTTGTCGGTATGTTTTTCTTCCTACCCATCATATGACTAAATAGGTGGTTGTACCAATTTGGGTTCCATGAAAATATGGAGCTTCTTGGGCGGTTGTACAACCCCATCTTGAACTGGGGTGGTTGCATTAGTACCTGAACTTTGGTTTGACAGAGATGGAACTGCCCTTTTTATGGGTTTGGAGGATCTTGATCAGAAACACCCATAGATGCCCTTTGCTTGCTTGGCAAACACCCACCTCCTTTACCCATAAAAACTTCAACTGGGTCTAAGCTTTTTATACTATCCATATATTCACTGAATTTTAGCGATTTCTTGAAACTCATAGTGTGATTAGAAAAATGGGTATTGTTGTGGTATAAAGATGCGAGGCTAAGGTAAATGCTTAATTTATCAAGTGTCAATTTATACGTGCCTTTTATAGGCATAAGAGTAAGTCGACTAAGGTGCCAAAAAAAAAAAACAAAAAGTTAGCCTCGGGGGAAAAGAAAATGCCAAAGATTAGAAGGAAAAAGAAACAAAAGTATGAATGATTTTCCAGCTTGTATAGGGAAAAAAAATTGAAATATAGGATCATTGCTAGAAAAATTCATGCAATATTGTACTGATATTGGGCATATTTTCCAATATGATCCGTCAGGATACTAATATTACTGAAAACAATCGAATAAGTACTTGAAAGAAATATAATTTGATAAGCATCTTAGAATTACATAATAGAATTAAATTTAACCACAAATTATGCATGAAAGATAGAACATATCATAGATAGAGCTGAAACCATGATAGGTATGTGGTGCTTAAAATAATTGTACTATTTAGTTGCCATATGGACCATATAGAGCATCCTTAATTAACATTTCAAAACTCTTGTATGATGAACCTCCAATATCAGTAGCTTCCACAGCTTTCTTTTTCCATTCTAGTGCATGTTGCTTCATTGTCTTCCCCTTATCCCCTTCCATGACTTCTTTAACAAGTGTTTCAATCTCATCACGTTTTACATCTTGGTTGACCTCCATCCCAATCCCCCAGGTGGTACAAGCGTACCGACAATTCGTTTGTTGGTCAGCAAAAAATGGCCAGCAAATAACAGGCACACCAAAACATATGCTTTCCAATGTAGAGTTCCATCCACAATGTGTTACGAAAACCCCTATTGATGGGTGTGCTAACACTTGTTCTTGTGGGCACCAACTCAATAGCAATCCCCTCTCCTTAATCTCTTCCAAAAAATCTTCAGGCAAATTTGCTGAATCTCCCAATACCACGTCCGGCCTAACTATCCACAAAAATGGGTGCTTGCAATTTGCAAGCCCCCATGCAAACTCTTTCAAATGTTGTTCGGTCATTATGGTAATGCTACCATAGTTTACGTACACAACAGATTGGGATTCCCTTTTATCAAGCCATTGGAGACATTTGAAGTCTTCTTTCCATAAGCTTGAACTTAATGACTTGAGTTGGCTATCGGGCACATGTTGACCTAATAAGGGAAGGGGACCTATATTGTAAATGTGAGGAAACATGGCTGAAATTGCTTCTAATACATCATTTTCAAACTCATCAAATGTGTTGAAGATGATCGCAGAAGAATTCAAGCAATTTCGTATTTCTAATCTCATAAAGTCGAACATGATTTCATTAGTATCAGTAGTTCTAATAAAGCTAGGGAGGTCCTTCAGCCGCATGTTTTTCATGCCCGGGATCCAGTCGATCAATGTGTCAAGTGTGCCGTCATCTTTGAAGCTTTTATCTGTAGCACTTGGTAGATAAAATTATATTTGGAGAATGTTGTCGAACTCAAGCTCAATAATATTGCAAATTTTACAAACTGAAATTGGGTTGATATATGACAAAATTACATACATGTCCCAATATCTTGCAATATTTAACACTTTTTCATATCAATTTTAAGCATAAATTTAACTTGTGAATATCATTCATCGCTCTGGGAGAAATGGCTTTTGAAATCCACAACATAAACAACAATGCTCATTCTCATCTCTCTAGCACTTCTGAATTCTTGATTCTCTTATTTTTTATTTTACCTGAAATTACTATATTATTGTTATGTGTCGCTAGAGTAATGCTATAAGGAAGATTAGAGCTCTCTTAAATGTGATATAAATTTTAAAATTTTCACTGAATTTAAAATAATCATTATTAAATTTTCATATATTAATAATTTTAAAATTACATCAATTTTTTTTTTAAAAAAAAAAAATATTTAACTTGTCCGCTATTATTTGGTTTCTCTTTCAGTCTCGGTCCCATAACATATCATCGCAATTAACAGAGAATGGAACCGGATATGATAGAATCAACAATTAAACGAATCGTTACAAGACACATGGCACTGTTATTGTTTAGTTATCAAATTATCATATTTTGACAGGACTTTCCTCTCTTCTGACAGAGGTAGAACAACGACTTGCTAGTATTGTCTATTTTTTAGGGACATAATTTTGATGTAATAATTAAGTATGAGAAATGTTCATATGAAAATAATTCTTTATTTCTATTTCTTAAATTTAAAATATTAGATATAAATAATTAAATTTTATGTTTGAACAAGAATTAATGGTAATTTTATGTTTGGACACTATAGATACTCTATAGTGTTTCAAAACATTCTCATTCGATCAAGAATTAATCGGTCCGAATGAGATCGCGGCTGATCATTTTTATTTTTTCTTTAGTAGGGTTTACTACTATTTTCTGTTTACAAACTAAATAAGGATGGCTTAACTTTCAGGTTATTACGTACGTGTTTTCATCTGTTTTCAATAAATAAATTAAAAAAACTCCTCAAAATTTGGTTTTTTCTCTACTTTTCCTACAAATAATCGAGTTTTCTTAATTTGTAAAGAATTCTGATTCTCATTATTGTTAATTTTGAGATCCATTACACCCACATTGCATCAAATTAAGTAGTACACAAGCTTTAGCAAACAAAAATAGCCCAATCACATACGTACCTTTGAATGGAATAATGCCTCTTTTGATGAGTTCATCGAAATTCAAGCATGCCATGAAGCCACAAGCTGAAGCAGGACAAAATTGAACCTCTGGGATGCCTAGCTGTTTTCTAGCTTCACGACCAAAACCCATAAGCACATCCGAAACAATGCAAGTGACTTGAGGCACTTGAGACGTTGAGTTAAGCTTAATCACAAGCTCTTTAAACGGGGCCAAACAATTCTTTCTTGTGGAATGAAACAGGGCAGAGACATCTTGGGTTGCATCACGGTCGGACGGCGGCAACCCGTCCGGTATAGTTTCAAACCGGAAATCCGGTTGGCCTTCTAAGTAGTTGGGTCCTTTGGACCGTATTAGTCTTGTGTGGTTGAACTCGGTGTTGACAAAGGTAATGTGGAAGCCTCTTGAGTGTAGGAGCTTGGCTAATCTCATCATGGGGGTCACATGCCCTTGTGATGGGAATGGAAGACACACTGCATGGGGTTTTTTGGCTTCAACTGAACCCATGATCTTTACGAAATTAAGCTCTACGATGGAATCAAATCTCAAGGGCTTGTGATAGCTTCCTTCCTTTACCTTTGTACTATTTTATAGAAAAAATGCTTCAATATTAGCCGTATGTTCGGTGGGCAATGTGTAAATATCTTTCTATAAAAAGTGAACTGTTACTGAGTTGGCATTTGCCAAGACAATGAAAAATGTCCCTGTCATATAATTACTAAATATATATATCAACATGGGTTGGTTGGTCTCTGTGTAATCATTCAAGGAAACGAAATTTTGAATCTCTCTCTCTCAATTCTCTCCTATCATTTCTTCTCAAATTGCATTTTAGAGTGTTAATATTTGACAAAATCATGTTCCAATTTATGGGTGAGTCGGTGATCCAGCAGAGATTCTGTCCTTTCCACTGCTCCATCCATCAGACTTTTGTGGCGGAAATGTTAGAAGGACTACTGCTATCGTTTAGTCATCAGAGAAACATTTACAAACAGCAGATTTTCACATGGCTTTGCTCTCTTCTGGCAGGTAAAGAATTAAAGAACGTTTATTATTGTCTGTTTTTGTTTTTTGGGGGGACAAGGTCACATAACTTTGAGCTTCCATATTATCTTTCGCCACCACTTTCTATAAAGAGTGAGCAGAAAATGATATCCATCACATAATTATATATTATTTTGTTAAATAGTTTGTAGTTAGGAATATCTGAGTTAGCATTTGGCAAGACGTACAGTCAATCATGTGTTCCTCTCATATTTAGGCCACGTTAACTTTCTAGCTAGTCACACTAAAAGTGTTGTTTCCTCGGCTCTATTGTCTCTCTTAAGTATTTTTGTTGGCTAAATTTTGTGATAAAAAGTGCCAAGATTCATCTTCATGCAAGCGCTGTTTGGACAGGAAGCAAGGCCGTCCGGACGCTCGAAGAAATATGTTCTTCCAAGAGCCTTGTCTGCAACTTCGTCTGAAGGCCGCCCGGACGAGATAGATGAACAAGAAAATCCGAGATCCTTGTCTGCAATCTCATCTGCAAGCCGTCCAAACATGCCGCACCAAAGAATCAACGTTTGCGATGTTTACCCTACATTACCCTAGCTCCGTCTGGAAGGCCCTTGTCTTCTTCTGGACAGCCGTGACATAGAACAAGTTTTCTCGTGTAAAACTTGCTCCATCTGGACGGCCATTGTCTCCGTCCGGACGCCACGTACCTGTTTCAGTTTTAGTCGATTGTAAACTGTGTGCGGGGTCTGGGGTTTAAGGGGCTATTATAAATATATCTTTATAGAGAGAGATGTACAAATTTCTACCTTAGAATTCGTGAGAGACTGTGTTAACAGAGATTTTATGTTGTAAGTGTTCAATTGGATCTCTTAAAATTTGAGTTATTCATTTGATAAATCTACGGTTGAGAAGTCTATAGGCAGGGTCCGATAAATGAAAATCACATGAAGAAGATTGTGTGCAAGAAGACGAGTTGGAGGCTTGTCGATCTTATAAAGCCAATATCTTGCAAAGAGTTGTAAGTGTCCATGTGCCTGTAATCTCTGGATAATTTTCTTATAGTGATTTCCTAGGTTTGGTTGCCCCGGAGAAGTTTTACTTTTAGAATGATTTCTAAAACATTTCATCTTTGTCACCAAAATATAAGTGTCTTCATGATTTACTGCTTTACATATTTTGGTGATTGATTGATTGTTGCCTCTTATTTTTAATTCTGCATTATTTGTGATAAACACCAATTCACCCCCTCTAGGTGTGCTTGGAGTCTATTTATTATTTTTCAATTGGTATCAAAGCGGGTTCACTCTGTTTGGCTTAAATTCCTGAGTGAGATCCTTGCCTTCTTTTTTACTATGAATACATCTCACTCCCTTATCATTGACTCTTTTGGTTTTTATGATCTTAACAAGTTCTACAAGATCCTCTCTAATGAGTATAGTCAACTGTCCTACAGATACAAACAGATTTGTAAAAATTTTAAAGATGTAGAACAGGAAAAAGAATCATTGATGACCAAATTGTCTAAATCGCATGCCTTGATTAGTTCTTTAAATTCTAAGATTTCTATGCTTATTGAAAAAAATATATTAATTGAGAATAATGTGAAAGATTCTAAAGAACTCTCACAAAAATTATCTAGTGATAATCTAAAAAGTTTTTTCTGTATTGATAACAAGCATAGTATAATTGTTGATAAGGTAGGTGCCTCTACTTCACATGCTTCTGAATCTAAAAAAAATACCTTGTTTATTAAGCCTATGAATGTTAAAGAAGTTAAGGCTAATATAGTCAGTTTAGATAAGGGTAAAACTTATTATTTGAATAATTTTGTGAAGCCCAAATCCAAGATTTCTTCTAAGAAACAAATTCAAGCTAAGTTTGTTCTCACTACAAAAAAATAGGTATTTTCTGACGTGGCAAACAGTGCATATTTTTTGCCACGTCAGCATTTTCTGACGTGGCAAAAAATGCC
>NC_081551.1:3507061-3596166 GCF_901000735.1 Corylus avellana | reverse complement strand
GGGTTGCATCACAGTCGGACGGCGGCAACCCGTCAGGTATAGTTTCAAACCAGAAATTGGGCAACCCCTTTATGTAGTCGGCTCCTCTGGAGCGAATTAGCCGCATGTGGTTGAACTCGGTGTTGACAAAGGTAATATGAAAAGCCCCTTGAGTGTAGGAGCTTTGCTAATCCCATCATGGGGGTGACATGCCCTTGGGATGGGTATGGGACACATACTGCATGGGGTTTTTTGGCCTCAACTTCTGAATCCATCTTTACCAAATTAACCCTCCATACAACGATGGAATCAAATTTCAAAGGCTTCTGATCAAAGCTTACCTAGAAAAACAAAAGAAAGTTGCAAAAGCCGAATTTCAAGGCCATATGATAACTTCCTTTTATCCTTTAGCTTTGTTTTATTTTGTGGAAATAGTGCTTCAAAGCCTCCATAAAGCTGCAGAATCATCCGTCGTTTTGTAATTATTTGACAAGACAATACATGATTACCTCTCATATTTATGATAGCTTCCTTTTATCCTTTAGCTTTGTATTATTTTGTGGAAATAGTGCTTCAAAGCTTCCATAAAGCTGGAGAATCATCCGTCGTTTTGCAAGAGGCTCCTCGCTCGATATGACTTTAGATTCTTTTCAATTAATTTGAACATGACAGGAGTGGGTCCTATACTGTAAATTAGTATTTTTTTTCAAATATATATATAATGACAATAATACTCTTAAATCTAAAGAATTGACTCCTCATGTCTCCTATTTATTTAAACTAGAAAAGATCGTGTTTCCGATATATATAATTTGTTATTATAAAATATGGAAAGATATCATGGCAGGCTTTTGTTTTTATTCCACATAAAAACTTGGCATTTCCTTTGTTACTTGTTTAGTATTAGAAGCAAATTCAACCCCTTTATAGTTTATAAGGTCATATATATCTATTTCAATTGTGTAGTGACAATTCTCGTGAATAGGTACTAGCATAAATGTTACTCGATGGTTCTGACTATATATATATATAGTCAATTTTTGAATGGGGCATACCCAGCCTTGTAATTTTAAAAAAAATAATAAAAAAGTAAAAAACCTTCAATATTAGCCATTAGATGGACATTATGAAGAGTGAGCAACCAAATAACGGAATAGCTAATCCATTCCCAGGTATATTCCTACATACCAAAGTTAACGATCATTTCCTCAATTCCATTATCGGGTTTGTTTTTTCTCTTCTCTGCTATGTAGAATGGGAAAAACACATAAAGGATATGTTATTTCTTAGGTTGGTTAATTCGATGTTCAAAACGCTTCAATGTAATTCAAAATTCTTTAGACTAAATGTTTTTATGTTTTGTTGTGAAAAAAAAAGAATATATTCTGTTCTCTTTGTTCAAACTAAGCTTTTAGCCATTCGAACGGGACAGTTGAAAGTATACTTTGAACAATTCTAGAAAACTGTTCCTAGTTGCGTTTCAAATTTACTTGAGCCAAGCCTTTGGATTCAAGTAGAGTATGATATGCACCCATGTCTTCTCTCTTTTGTTTCCCCCCATATTTTCTCCTCTTCTTACGTGTGTCTCCATCTTATATTTTGATTGGTGCTATTTTCGCACCCAAAATAACTTCTTCCACGTCCTCATAAGTTGTATAATGGTAAGGTAAAATTGCTTTCCCATTTATCACCATTAGTTTGAAGGAAATGATATACATTAGTTTTTTCTTTTTCATTTTTTTTTTTTTTTTTTTTTTGGCATATCATCATAAGAGATATGATAGAACCCAGTAGTACATGTGAATCATTCATTTCTTGCATAAGAAGAGAAAAAAACAAAGAAATATTTTCATGTCTCACATGGTAGGTACCGAGGGAAAATAAATAACACCACCGTCTTTGTTTTCTGTGAAATTTATCATAGATAAGGTTGTAGCCTTGGTTAATGCTTTAAAGTTCAAAGTTAAGAAAAATCAATTTATGATGATATCTTTTTATTATTAATGAGCCCTACTTCACATTTTCTCTCTTGAATTAATATAATAAAATTGAGGATTAAAGACTTGATAGCAAGATAGAGTAATATTTAATTTATGGTAAATATATTATATAAGTCAGTCGGCAAAACTATAAAGAAGTTCCTAGCTTTTTTTTTTTTTTTTTTCTCAAATTTTTACTCCCTGATTCAATCGAAATGCCAATAAAATTCCTACCATTAGATTTTTTAAAAAAAAATGGTTAACAATCGTTAGTCTCATTGAAACGGTGTGTTTCACCTCATTTTAAAATATTAATTTTTTTATTAATTTAATTTTAAAATTTAAATCTAAAAATGAAAATTAAAAAAAATTTAAAAAAAAAAAAAAAAAACATGTTCTGCGGAGTTGCTTCTCATCGTAGATTTTAGAGGTATGGGAAGAAGCACCTTTTTCTACTGCAAGCAGGTTGAAGAATTGAAGATGGTTTGTCGACACTGGTTTGTCGTCCAAGAAAGAGTATGGAAGTTTCTACGAATTTACCGATTTTGCGTTTGAGTCATATCTGAACCGACACATCACAAGAGATCTGTTCTGCAATTTTCGGAAGTTTGTTAAATTCCTATTTGATTTCTTCGGATTTTCTTACTGAAAATTTGGAAATGATAAAACTTTTATCTTCAACCACTACAGTAGCTACCAACCTAGAATCAGATGCTATATAAACGCTGATGCTCAATCTCTTTTGATTTATACTTCAGAGTTGTTGTTAGGTTTTCAGCTTCTTTTTTTCTTCAAATCCAAATAAGAGCTACCAACCCTCCCACTCCTTCAAATATACTCTGTAAAATGGCTGCTCCTTTGAATATAACGAATATTCAATAACTGAGCGTATTTGGTCAACATTAGCTCGTTTCGTTTTCTCTTTCCCTTTTGCTTTTACTATTCAATCTTCTTCCTCAATGGGGGTACTGTTGTCAATAAAATAACAGAAAGTTGTTAATATTGCGTCTGAGCCATGTCTGATCAGATGGATCACGACAGATTTGTGCTGCAAATTTTAGAAATTTGTTACGTTTTTTCCTTTTATCCCAATCTGATTAGATAGATCACGACAGATCTGTACTAAATGTACACAAATTTGCGTATATTGTGTTTGAGCCATAGACATGTGTTCCTCTCATATTTAGGCCACGTTAACTTTCTAGCTAGTCACACTAAAAGTGTTGTTTCCTCGGCTCTATTGTCTCTCTTAAGTATTTTTGTTGGCTAAATTTTGTGATAAAAAGTGCCAAGATTCATCTTCATGCAAGCGCTGTTTGGACAGGAAGCAAGGCCGTCCGGACGCTCGAAGAAATATGTTCTTCCAAGAGCCTTGTCTGCAACTTCGTCTGAAGGCCGCCCGGACGAGATAGATGAACAAGAAAATCCGAGATCCTTGTCTGCAATCTCATCTGCAAGCCGTCCAAACATGCCGCACCAAAGAATCAACGTTTGCGATGTTTACCCTACATTACCCTAGCTCCGTCTGGAAGGCCCTTGTCTTCTTCTGGACAGCCGTGACATAGAACAAGTTTTCTCGTGTAAAACTTGCTCCATCTGGACGGCCATTGTCTCCGTCCGGACGCCACGTACCTGTTTCAGTTTTAGTCGATTGTAAACTGTGTGCTGGGTCTGGGGTTTAAGGGGCTATTATAAATATATCTTTATAGAGAGAGATGTACAAATTTCTACCTTAGAATTCGTGAGAGACTGTGTTAACAGAGATTTTATGTTGTAAGTGTTCAATTGGATCTCTTAAAATTTGAGTTATTCATTTGATAAATCTACGGTTGAGAAGTCTATAGGCAGGGTCCGATAAATGAAAATCACATGAAGAAGATTGTGTGCAAGAAGACGAGTTGGAGGCTTGTCGATCTTATAAAGCCAATATCTTGCAAAGAGTTGTAAGTGTCCATGTGCCTGTAATCTCTGGATAATTTTCTTATAGTGATTTCCTAGGTTTGGTTGCCCCGGAGAAGTTTTACTTTTAGAATGATTTCTAAAACATTTCATCTTTGTCACCAAAATATAAGTGTCTTCATGATTTACTGCTTTACATATTTTGGTGATTGATTGATTGTTGCCTCTTATTTTTAATTCTGCATTATTTGTGATAAACACCAATTCACCCCCTCTAGGTGTGCTTGGAGTCTATTTATTATTTTTCAATTGGTATCAAAGCGGGTTCACTCTGTTTGGCTTAAATTCCTGAGTGAGATCCTTGCCTTCTTTTTTACTATGAATACATCTCACTCCCTTATCATTGACTCTTTTGGTTTTTATGATCTTAACAAGTTCTACAAGATCCTCTCTAATGAGTATAGTCAACTGTCCTACAGATACAAACAGATTTGTAAAAATTTTAAAGATGTAGAACAGGAAAAAGAATCATTGATGACCAAATTGTCTAAATCGCATGCCTTGATTAGTTCTTTAAATTCTAAGATTTCTATGCTTATTGAAAAAAATATATTAATTGAGAATAATGTGAAAGATTCTAAAGAACTCTCACAAAAATTATCTAGTGATAATCTAAAAAGTTTTTTCTGTATTGATAACAAGCATAGTATAATTGTTGATAAGGTAGGTGCCTCTACTTCACATGCTTCTGAATCTAAAAAAAATACCTTGTTTATTAAGCCTATGAATGTTAAAGAAGTTAAGGCTAATATAGTCAGTTTAGATAAGGGTAAAACTTATTATTTGAATAATTTTGTGAAGCCCAAATCCAAGATTTCTTCTAAGAAACAAATTCAAGCTAAGTTTGTTCTTACATGTCACCATTGTGGGATTATTGGTCACATTAGATCAAACTGTTTTCAGTTTAAATCCCAAAGACTTTAGAAAAACTTGGTTGCTCCTAAGAAAGAAAAATGAAATATAGAGTCGTGTTTACCTAGATCAAAGTCTAATTATATCCCTCCTCATAAAAGACAACATTCTGTTATGGAAGTAACATAGTGATAAAGTAGACTTATATTTAATATGAATTAGATTTCATTTAAGATTAATTTACATTAGTTTTTTTTTTATCAGTATTTTCAGATTATAAATAAATATGCGTCTATTTGTATTTCAATTATCTAATTATTTATTTTAGAATCAGTATTGCATTAGTTATCGTTCTACGGGTTTATCTCCAAGTGAGTGTAGTAGTTCTAGTCCAAGTATAAGACGTTGTAATGTTCCTATTTAAATGATGATATTTTAATTAAAAAAAATCATAAAATTAATCACAAATCTTGTATTTGAAAAAGAGTTTTAGGTTTCTTCAAAATCTAAAAGGTTTACGTTCCCTTAGAATCTAAGGAGTAGGTTCCCTTAGAACCTAAACTCTAACCCCGTTACGTATTCACGTAACATTTGGTATCAGAACCGCGATCTTGTCAATGGCGAATCCAAGGCTGGATTGACTTGAGCAGCAACTTGGAAACCTTATAACTATGTATGAAGGCTTGACTAAGAAGATTCAAGAAAATAATGAGAGGATTCAAGAAACTAATGCTAAATTTTATGCATTGATTGCAAAATTCGACGCTGGTTCAGCTGATAACAATGATGAGTTCCATTTTTCAAAGCAGCTACAAATGGTGCTACCACCGTATCCCACACCACCACTGGATTCTCAGCCAACCAAAGACGTCAACAACCTTATCAAACTGATATCTCCAGCACGCTCATATCCAACAAACCAATCGTCAACTAGAGAAAATTCACAGTGCAGCCCACAGAAACAGCCGACCAAGACCCAGAGACCCGCCACACCGAACAACCAAGAGTCCCAACACAAAGCCGTCTACAGATCAACAACCCACTACCCAACAAACCCATCTCTCACCAAGAAAATTCATCAACCCTACTCGCTACAGCAGCTCTACCTCGTGACCCATAGAGCAACCACCGTCTCCAACCCATACAGAACCGTCGAAAAGAATCGAATGGTGCAGATCTGGAAACTTGGTGACAAAGTAGCATTTCCACTTTCTGAACGAATACCTAGGAAGAGGATGAAAGGCCAAAGACGGAAAAAATGCAAAATGTAAAATGTTGATAAATGAGAAGAAAAAAGGAGCAGAAGAGAAGACAATACCAAAATTGATTTTTTTGTTTTTGTTTTTCTTAATTAAAAAAAAAAAAAAAAAAAAAAGAGTGAAAAATGGTTTTGATTTTTATCAAAGGTGCTTGAGTGAGTCACGTCATGGTTACTTTCAATGCTCCAAGTCCTTGGCTTATATCGGGCCGTGATTCAAAGCATGCCGGCTTGCTAAGCATGCCAGCCAAAACAAAAAAAAATTTATATTTTAATAAAAAAAAAAAAATTGCCGGCGTGCTGTTTATCTTCATCTTACTTATATCTCATACTTCATGGCCACGTCATCGGCTACATCTCAATATTGGAAAGGGGTAAGGAATGTTACAGAAGTAACATAGTGATAAAGTAGACTTATATTTAATATGAATTAGATTTTATTTAAAATTAATTTAGATTGGTTTTTTTATCAGTATTTTTATATTAGAGATAAGCATGCGTCTATTTGTATTTCAATTATCTAGTTATTTATTTTAGAGTCAATATTGCATTAGTTATCATTCTATGGGCTTATCTCAAAGTGAGTGTGAGTGTAGAAGTTCTACTCAAAGTATAAGTCGTTGTAATGTTTTAAAGGTTGATATTTTAATAAAAACAAATTATAAAATTAATCACAGAAAAGGGTTTTAAGTTTCCTTAAAATCTAAAAGGTTTAAGTTCCCTCAGAACTTGAATTCTATCCCCATTACGTATTCACGTACCACATTCTCAAAGGTTTGTTCCCACTTGTCATTATTGTGGTAAAATTGATCATATTCAACCAAATTATTTTAAATTGAAACCCCATGTGCATCATAATTCTAATCCTAATATTACTTAAGAGTGAGTTAGAAAAAAATATATCATCCACCCATTGAGGGAGAGTACGGGACAGTTTTTTGGCTTCAACTGAGCCCATCTTTACCAAATTAAAGCTCTACAACGATGGAATGATCAGATTTCGGGTCCTTGTGAGTTGTGATAGCTTCCTTTAGCTTTGTACTATTTTATAGAAAAGGTGCTTCAACAGTAGCCACTAAATGGGCACTAATATTTAGGTTCCATAATTATCTTTCACCGACACTTTATATATATATATATATATATATATATATATATATATATTATTTGGGCAAGACAATACATGTGTCCTTGGCATATTTAGGTGATCACATTTACTGTACTTTCAGTACGTATGTGCCACTTCTCATAATTATAAGAAATTATAATTATCTTTACCTTGACCTAAGAGAAACATGTACGTATGAGGTGTTCGCTAATTTGACCTCTGCTTCTTAAGCGAACTAATTAACTAGTTCATTTGCATCCAATAAAAGAGCTTTTATATTTTGGAGGGTGATTTTGAACGTGTCCAAACCAATTTTTGGTTAATTAGAATCATAGAGTTTGTTCTTCTTATGTGACAGTTAATTGTGGACTGGGAGATCGATGACATCCAACTACATTGGAAAATTGGTTATGTTGGATGTGAATTTAGTGTCATTACCTAAAACTTGTACCAGCGCATGCAATTAATCGAACCATCGAGGTGGATGCCCTTCAGAAAGTGATATTGAAAGTGTCATTGCCAAATAATGGGAAATTGCATTTAATTTTTTGATAAATATCATCCAATTAGAGTACATTATGCAAGAATGTTTTCTTTTTTTTGTTTTTTTTTTTTGTTTTTTTTTTTTTGCCTTATTTTCTCCTATTCTTACTTGTGTTTCCTTCTTATTTTGATTGGTGCTATTTTCGCACCCAAAATAACTTCTTCTACGTCCTCATAAGTTGTATAATGGTAAGGTAAAACTATTTTCTTATATGAAAACTTGAAAAGTGTTACACATTTATTTTTTTCCATCTTTTTTATAAACCAACAGCTTCAATGGTGAATGAGAGATGGACAAAATATGAACAAAAGATGAAAACATGCAAAACATTGTTCTTCCTATATCATATATATCACCATTAGGTTGAAGGAAATGATATACAATATTAGTTTTGTTTTCATTTGATATGATGGAACTCAACAGTGAATCTTTTCATGTCCGGCAATGTAAATCTATATATGCTTCTAGTAAAATAAGGATAAAAGAAAACTATTACCTAAAGTATATATATATATGAGAGAGAGAACCTCTGACCTCTCTCTAGTTTTTCCTCTCCCCTTTCCCCCCCACCCCTCCTTCTTTTGCTTTTATGCACTTGTTTTTCTGTTTTGTCTCCTGTTTTTAGTCCCCATCATCGGTTTTAGCAGCGGCCACACCACCCCCTCCACCTTGTCGACTCGCCGCTTCATCTGGTCGTCGCCTTTTCCTTTTTTTCTGTTCCTTTTGAGCTTGCCAGGCCAATGATGCGTCTCTCCCTCACCTTCTCCAGCCTCTCCGCCACCTGTTGCTGCCCTCCTCATCGCAACACTGACACCATGAGCCAGTACGTGGCCTACACACGCTAACGTGGGAGCTTGACTCTCATGCCCGTGCTCCACCCGCACGGTTGTTGCTTCGACTCCACTGATGCTGCTGTTTGTTGGTTTTGTGATTTTTTTGTATTTTAATTTATTTTTTGCAGTTTCTTTGTAACTTGTTTGAATAAGGATTATCCAGACTCTTGGGTTGTGGATGTGAATAGTTTCCTGGCTTTCGGGGTAAGGAGGATGAGTTTCGACATTGGATTTTTTTCTCTCAGGGCCGAGGAATATGAGCTACCTATGCATTGAGTTGAGTCTATCTAGAACAGATACGTTGTTACAACTGAAAATTAGTCATGGGTCAGCGGATATTGATGTCATATATAGGTCTTGAATGTCAGATTGTTATGTATGTATCTATGACTTGTAACCTCGTAGCTTCAGCTATAATTTTCTAAGAGCTTTTGCTCTGTGATGTAAGAGCTTTATGCTCGTGATCCTTCATCAATTAATAAGATTGGAATGATTTCCTCTTAAAAAAAAAAAAAAAAAGTCTAGAATTACTAAAAGAATTACGAAAATAACAATGTCTTGATATATAAGGATCCTTCGAAATACAAGCCCTCTTGCAGATGGACTCGTCATGCAATACAACCCTCCTTGCTCTTGGTTCAATTTCGTGTAACTTGGACTCTAAGCTTGCACGACCTTCACTTGAAAAATAAAAGGCAATAAATATAATATGGCTGTAGATAATTAAGAACTCTGTACTTCTGTAGGTATTCTGCATCAGATCAGAGCCTCCTTAATCAACCTTTCAAAGCTTGTGTAAGATGAACCTCCAATATCAGTAGCTTCCACTGCTTTCATTTTCCATTCTTGTGCCTTTTGCCTCATTGCCTTTCCTTTATCTCCTTCCATCATTTCTTTAACAAGTGCTTCAATCTCATCACGTTTAACATCATGGTTGACCTCCATGCCAATCCCCCAGCTAGTATAAGCATACCGACAATTCGTTTGTTGCTCAGCGAAAAATGGCCAGCAAATAATAGGCACACCAGCACATATGCTTTCCAACGTAGAGTTCCACCCACAATGGGTTAGGAAAACCCCTATTGATGGGTGAGCTAGCACTTGCTCTTGGGGGCACCAACTCACTAGCAATCCTCTATCCTTAATCTCCTCGAAAAATTCTGGAGGCAAAATTGCTGAATCTCCCATTACCACATCCGGCCTAACTATCCACAAAAATGAGTGCTTGCTATTTGCAAGCCCCCATGCAAACTCTTTCAAATGTTGTTCTGTCATCACGGTAATGCTGCCATAGTTTACGTACACAACAGATTTGGATTCCCATTTATCAAGCCATTGGAGACATTTGGAATCTTCTTTCCATAAGCTTGAACTTAAGGACTTGAGTTGGCTATTAGGCACATGCCGGCCTAGTAAGGGAAGCGGACCTATATTGTAAATGTGAGGGAACATGGCTGAAATTTCCTCTAGTACTTCATATTCAAACTCATCAAATGTGTTGAAGATGATCGCAGAAGAATTCAAACAATTTTGTGATTCTGATCCTAGAAAATCAAACATGATTTCGTTAATATCGGTGGTTCTAACAAAACTAGGGATGTCCTTGATTCTGATGTTTTTCATGCCCGGGATCCAGTCGATTGGTGTGTCAAGTGTGCCGTCATCTCTGAAGCTTTCGTCTGTGACACATGGTAGAAAAAATTATGTCTAGGAAATGTTGTCGAATTCATGCTAATTTGTGTCTCAATTCTCATCAGCAACAGAGAATGGAATTAACAGTCAAACGAATCCTTACAAGATATACTTTGGTCATCAAAATATGCTTTCACAGTTTCACTTCTATCATTAGCAGTAGTTGTGGGGTTACAAGGACTGCTATCGATATCGTTTAGTTATCAAAATATAGTTTATTAAAAGCACAGTTTGACACATCTTTCCACTTTTGGAAGAAAAGGAAAAACTAGTTACGTGAAATATTCATATAAAAATCTTTTTTTTTTATAAATTATTAAATGTATTTTTTGATTTACATAAATTATTCAGATAGTTAATTAATAACATGGTATACTATTAAAAATAAAAATAAAAATAAAAAATAAACAGCCCAATTAGATACCTTTGAATGGAACGATGCCTCTTTTGATGAATTCACTGAAGTTGAGATATGCCATGAAGCCACAAGCAGAAGCAGTCCAAAATTGAACCTCCCGGATGCCTAATTCTTTTCCAACTTTTCTTCCAAAACCCGTAATCCCATCCGAAACTATGCAAGTGATTGGAGGAACTTCAGATGATGAGTTAAGCTTAAGCACAAGCTCTTTAAACGGGGCCAAACAATTCTTCCTTGTGGAATAAAATAGGGAAGGGACATCTTGGGTTGCATCACGGTCGGACGGCGGCAACCCGTCTGGTATAGTTTCAAACTGGAAATCCGGCAGCCCCTTTATGTTGTCGGGTCCTTTGGACCGGATCAGTCGCATGTGGTTGAACTCAGTGTTGACAAAGGTTATGTGGAAGCCCCTTGAGTGTAGGAGCTTGGCTAATCTCATCATGGGGGTCACATGCCCTTGTGCTGGGAATGGAAGACACACTGCATGGGGTTTTCTGGCTTCAACTGAACCCATGATTTACCAAAGTTGAAGGCCTTGTGATTGCTTGCTTTCTTTTTTAGCTTTGTGCCATTTTATAGAAAACATGGTTCAATATTAGCCGTACGTTAGATAGGCACTGGGAGTTTGAATAATTGAGGTTGCGTTTCCCCCACCACTTTCTATAAAGAGTGAACAAAATGATCTACTATTACTTTGTTAATCAGTTGTTAAAGTCAATCAATGTGTTCCTCTTGTTTTTGTTTTTTTCACAGCTCCATAATTTCTATGAAAGCCAGAAAACGACGGTTGGTTGGTGAAATTACCTTACCAACTGTCAATTTCCTTATCCCATTTGTGTTGGGCGGCTTTCACGTGTTGAATTAATACTGCTGCTTCGCCTTTGTCGGTTGCAGCAAAAAAATTAAAAAAAAAAAAAAAAATAGCAGGCATTTTCACGTCAAAGATGAATTCGGTGGTGTTTGGTAACCCTTTTCTAAATGGTGTTTTTGGGTTGAAAAAGTGTTTTGACATGACGTAAACATAAAATAATTTTCTTATTTTTGGGTAAAGTTTATGTACTCAAAATACAACCCAATTGACAATATATTTTCAAACTTTCAATTGTGACAATGTCCTCTCAAACTACCAAAACATTATCGACGTTAATAAAACAAAAATACCACTATAAATTTGAAAAAATTAATTATTTTTTTTAAAAAGCGAAAATTTTAATTAAAAAATATATTTTTTTAAAAAAATAAAAATAAAAATTAGGCCACCCCTTGAATTTATTATTATTTTTTTTTTTTTTTTTTTTTTAGTTTTAGGTTTTTTCTATAAGTATTAGTATTTTTTTTGTTTTTATTTTACTAAGGGTAGTTTCATCATTGGGGTGGACATTGACAATGTTTTGGTAGTTTGGAGTGGACATTGTCACAATTAAAAGTTTTGAGAATATTATCAATTAAGTGGTAGTTTGAGAGGGGCATCTGGACTTTTCTCTAAATTTTTTTTATGAAAAAAGTCTTTTGTTAATGTTTTAAGAAACAGAATGAAAAATGGCGGATGCCGCCTACAAACAAACAGAATGAAAAAGAAAAGGGAGGGTGCATTAAAATTTTGGCAACCAAATGAACCAAAGCAAATCAATATCGGAGAAGCAAATTGCTGCAAAATAGTTCAAAAGTTTCTAAAATTCACATGGAAGATACACTCGATTGTAAGGACCATTTTTTTTCAAGGGGCTGGTAAATCAAAAGGGTGATTTTTTAACATGAAGACAAATGCCAGAGACAATTGGGTAATTTCAATCACAGCCAAAATTCTACCAAAAAACTACACAGGCTCTACTGGCAGTTTAGAAAAATTTGATGCGTTTTCTAACTGGCAGGGACAACCTTTTGAAGCAATAACTCCAAGTCTTTCAATCTACATAGATGGTGGGAAACCTCTGTGAGCAGTCAGAAGAAACAACAACAGACAGTTTCAATCATATATAAGGGAAATGGCTACCATACCTTACTTTACTTAAATCAGGATAGATGGCTATTGCATCTTTAAAATCCTACATCAAATAAAAAAAATAAAAAATAAAAAATCAGTGATCTCATTGAGCAAGCATATGCCATGTATCATGTAAGTAATTTTCTTTGCTTAAGAACTAAAGAGGGAAAAGCTTGACCTGCTCAGCTGTTGAAGATGTGTAGGTAATCACACATGGCATGCCCGCTTTTGTTGCTGCCTGCAAATTTAGTATAAATAACCCTCATTAACATAAGAATCCAAACTATTTTATATAATATAATTCACTGTTATCTAAGATTTTGACAGCATCTATTGGTTGTGTGTTTGGTTATGGGTATATATACACATTGATTCTCTCTAAGTATTGCTTAAACATTTGAGTTAGATGCTTCAACTTAGAGCCCCTCATTTTTTCAGCAGGTACCATTTATGCTTCCTATTTCTTGAAATATATCAATTACAAATCACAAATGCTTCCTATTTCTTGATTATTACAATTACAAATCACAAGATCTACCTGTAATCCAATAACACTGTCCTCCACTACCAAACAATCTCTTGGTGATGCGCCTAGCCTCTGCAAGGTATATAATTTTTGAAGTTTTAATCATGATATATTTCAAGAAATAGGAAGCATAAATGGTTAAAAAATACCTTGGAAGCTGTCAGATAAATTGAAGGATCAGGCTTCTTTTCCTTCACATCATCACCTGCAAGCCAAAAGACAGAACAGTAATAGATTTGAGTGTCAGAGTTACAAAATATAATACACACACACATGTGAATACTTTATAATTTGAAAAGAAAAGTAGACAATTTGGACTGGGTGCCAAGAGCAACAACTTCAATATTACTGAATCTATGTAAATGGATTAGAACTATGACCAAATTGATATGGCAGGAAAATGGCGTGGTTTGCAACTAGGCTTGAACAAACAGAATGGAGATGCAAATGCAGATAGTCCACAAGACTCTCAGACATAATATGGGTGAAAAACATAGAATATCCCATTTCAAAAGTGGTCAACATACCGGCAAGGAAGCAATCAAGACTTTGAAAGCGCTCCTAAGACAAGGAAAACAAAAACAAATAAATGAATATTTGTTGCAGAAGAACAGAAAAGTATATGCTATAATAAAGAAAGTCCAAAAAAACAACTTACAATTCCTATAAGGTTTTCAAGACACAGTATAACCGAACTTTTAGTTGCTGCAGAGCAAACAGCTAATTTTTTACCCTACAACAATGAACAGAAAAAAGGTATCACCATCAGCTTAGCACATATACACATTCCTAAGAGACAAATGCCACAAATATTAAAGATGAAGCAAATGCAAAAGCAATTAAACCTATATGCTTAAAATGCGAACAGGTGATCTAAGAACCCATTATCAATCGAGAAATTGCATGTGCAATAAGTGAGTTTGTTTGATATACCATGACAATATAATTGTATTTTAACAGTAAATTTTATCTTACAGCAGCCTTGGCCTCATCCATCAATCTCAAAACCCCAGGTCTAGGTTCCACCTGATGAAAATGGTATCAGTCTCTATTTCTAGTTGCCCATCAACTTAATCGATAATAAATAAAAAAACAACAGAAAAATTGGAATAGAAGAAATATCAAGTCTTACAGTTCCAGATTTGATTATTTCTTTGTACCTTTCAGTCTTCCAATCCTACAACACCACAAAGATCAATTACAAGTCTAAATTTAAATAAAAGTCTATACAATGGGGGAAAAAAAAAGCTAGTATTTATGGAATAATAGTAACTTATTTACAGCATGTGTTTGTAAATCACTAATAATAGTAACTTATTAGTGATTACCTCACATTTTCTCAGCATGCAAACACGAAATAGAACAATTTAAAAAAAAAATGAAACCAAGTAAAAAAAAAAAAAAAAAGACAAAACCTGAAGAGTATCGATCAACTTGGCTCGGTCCTCATCGGCCTCCGGCGGCTTGTCGAATATAGTCGACGACGGCCACCCGTGCTCCCCAAAGTACCTTCATAATCCCCGAACCCCAACCAATCAACAAAAAGAATCAACAAGAACAATAACAAATAAGAAAAAGTTGGGAGAACCATCGCATTTTGGGCTTGCCGCCTCCGATTCGATTCTGGAGCACGTCGTAGAAGTCTGAGCCCCAATTGAGAGGCTGTGATGACGAAGCGCAGTGGACATTGAAGTGAGCGAAAGCGTCGTTGTAGGCCTGGCGGTGCAAGTGCTCGGACTCCAGGATCACGCCGTCGCAGTCGAATACCAGAACTTCGAGGCCTTTCGAAGAAGAGGAGGCCGAGGCCGAAACCGAAACCGGTTTCTCGGAGGCGAAGGGTCTTTTTCGGACAGCTCGGAAGCGAAGAGCGGTGACGCGGCGGAGAGGGTTAGGAGGAGGAGCAAGAAAGTTTGGGGTAGAAGAGAGCCTTATCGTGCTCGCCATGGCCGATTGGCTGTGTGGCTTTGGGCTCTGCCTGTTGTTTTAACGGATTTAACGACCGTTATGAACCTTTTAATATGGATTGCTCTCCTTTTTATACGCCAAACAAAGAAAATACAGTTAAAAACACATCAAAAAATCATGGTATTGGTACCTCTAAAAACACACATATCTAATTTTCCTATTAATTGTATTTGTCATTCATAATGACAAATATGGGGCGACTTGCGGCAACCCCTAATCCCTTAGGGTGGCTTTCTGGACACCCCTTTATTTTATTTTTTTTAATTTAATTTTTAAATTAAATTAATAAAAAATTAATATACTGACGTAGTAATACAGTGCGTTTAATAGGGACTGACAAGTGTTAAACATTTGAGAAAAAATGTAACGGTAGAAGTTAATTTGCCTTTTCGATTAATCCAGTAAGTAAAAATTTGAAGAAAAAAAAATAAAAATAAAAAAAAGTTCAGGTAGTTTTTGTTTTGTCGCATTGACTATAGATTTATAAGACATTTACCCTATAAAATAAAATAACTATTAGTATTCATTCATTAGTTTTGGTGTAATACTCTAATAAAGCACTAAATATGTTTTCCAATATTTAGTAGAGTGCAATTTTTTTTGTTATATGTTCATACAAGGGGAAAGAAAAGGGGAGGGAGATTCAAACTAATAACATTTGTTTCATGAGACATAGGATGGGTATTGATTCGGTCAGTGTCAATAGGGGCATTTTCGCTTACCGATTCGTAAAAGTCAATTATACCGATAATGATTAGTTTCGACTTTTCGGTTAATTGATTAGTCAGTTAATAGGTAGTTGGTTAAGTTGGTTAATTGCCAGTTACAAGTTTTTATATTAAGATTTATCAATTTCCTTACAGCTACAAATAATATGTTTTATAAATGAAAAGAAAAAGTAAATTCATGGAAAATGTACCAAACTAACAACCACAAATCAGCTCGACAAAAACAATACGGAAAGTTACCACGTAAAATTCAAAATTTACTTGTTAAATTGCCTAAGTCGGTTAATTGTCGGTTAACAAATAAAAAATTAAAAAATTAAAAAATAAATTAAAAAAAACAAGTATACCACCTACCGAACCGAATCGATGTCGAAACAATATTTTTATTCTGCCTACCGATCGCCGGAAGTCGATTGTCAATCAGAAACGATTCGGTGGTGGTCGGTTGGCGATAAACGATTAATCTATCCACTCTTAAATTGAGACATAGTCCCCGATTGTGCATCCCTCAGGAACAATTGTAATGAAATCAAATTGTAATAAAATCTCTTACTAATTTCATCATTTTCTTTTTTCGGTTGTGAAAATATGAATACAATTTGAGGGTCATGGTGGGCCTTTTCTGATGTCCATTGGGTTAGAGAAGAAGAGGAATGGAAAATGGGAATGGATCTAAAAATGTTGTTTGGGTTAAGGTGGGCCTTTTTCGTTTTCTATTGAGTTATAGAGAAGAAGAGGAGTAGAAAATGGGAACCGGTCCAAAAATGTTGTTTGGTTGGGCTTGGTTGTATGGTGAATGTGTTTGGAAAGCCTCTTCTCTTCTCAAATACAAAATTAGTTCCTACCATTGTTTACAAAATCTATTAATATGTCACATAACTCACATCAATACAAATCATAATGTTACATGTGTCACTTACAATATAAAAAAAAAAAAAATACTAAAATTATTTTTAAAAAAATCAAATAATTTGTTTATTTAACGCAAGGGTTGTCAAGCTACTACTCTGAACATATCTGGAAATGGCCAAACCACTCTAACAAAAGGACCCTTGTGGACCAATCGATCTAGTGCATTTGCGAGTCCTCAATGGCAAAAACGAGCTACCTTTATTTCAAGTAATACATGCTTTGTTTGCTTAAAAATGTGATCAGAAAGGTGGAATGATTGTCCTGTTATATATACATTATTCTTACTGTAACTAACACGCTACAATATTATACAAATTCTATCAATTTTTCTAACGGTTGAAACAATTTATTTATTTAGTTTACTTATCCTAAAGAGTTATTAATTACTATTCAAAATTAAAAAGCAACTATTTATCAAAACCTCAAATAAAAGTGGACTAAACGTGCATTTTACCCCTTCCTTAGTGGTGTCCATATTAGAACCAAGTAATTATCCCAATAAAGTTATTTTGGAGACTGTCGATAAAAGCAACATTTTGCCTCACCGACAGTTTACTGCACAACTCTTGGTTGTCTCGGCATGATTGAAAGAGTCAAAGATTATTTTATAGAGAGTAAACTTCAATTCTTTTTTTTTTAAATAAAAATTTATAGGTGGAAACCATTTATTACAATTGAACCAACCAAAATTCATAATTTTTTTTTTTTTTTTGACATGTCCGCATAAAGAGGGGGATCCGAACTAGTGACATCCGCTTCATTAAACGTGATCCCAGCCGATTGAGCTACCTATTGGGGACGGGAACCAAAATTCATAATTAAACATATAATTGGATCATCTCTTTCCTATTCTAATAGAGCAGAAAATCCAATTTCTTTGTCTTTCAATTTCAAGTGAAATAAAAATAAATTTTATAGTTTAAATTTTATTTTATTACATTGAAATCCAACTTCTATACAAGTAAGCTAATCTCAATTTTATTTTATTTTTCTTTTAATGAGACGGAAAAGCAACACGGCTTTCAGCTAAGAGCTCTTTTATCGGGAGGTGTAAAACTCATTTTACAGCCTTCAATAAAAAATTGGCACAACAAATAAAAACATTAAATATAGTAGAAATGAAAACACAATATCTTTAATTCAAATGAACATTATTATTTTTCCATTTGTTCTAATCTAATGCTGGTCACCCATTTCCAAACTCTCTGACACCTAAGTTTTCAAGACATTGGCTCTTTGTCTATGAAATATTTTGTTAAGAAAAGAAAAATAATTCGATGTGAAAGATTACATTATTTTTTATAGTTTCAAATTGATGTGTCTACTTCTTATTGGAAAATGCAAAACACCTAATTTTCATTAGGCCGTATCGAAATTATTCTCTTTCCAATAAGAGAATAACTTCAGTGTGGTCCATGCATAAAGGAGTTTTGTGCACACCATTCAGCAACTGTCACATCAACTTATTACACAAAGTTAAAATGAGAACAGAATACTAGAATAATTCATCTTCTTTCATTAAAAAAAAATAAAAATTAGAAGAAAAATTAGAAGGATGCAGGGGAATGGGCAGCCTGTGAATGGGGAATGGCGGCCGCGATTAGCCACTGTGCGGCCGTAATCCACCCCCAGCAGCCTGGGGGTGGGCCGCGATCCACCCCCAATGACCGAATCTCTCTCCCGCGGCCACTCCCAGTGGCAGGATCTCTCTCCCTCTCTCTCCGCCGGAGGCGGTGTGAGGCGACATTGGTGGAGTGAGCAGTAGCGGCAGCAAATGCTTGTGGTATTTGAGAAAAACAATCCAATGTTTTGCTCGCATGTTTTTTTTACAATTTTTTTTTTAATGTTGACGTGTCAAATTCTTAGTGAGTTGCACAAAACAACCACACAGAAGACTCTATTCCAATAATATACTGTTAAAACAATCTTAGGATTGGTAACACAGACGTAATAATTTAGAGGTTGGAATCTGCCTAGACAAAAAGCCTCTCCAAAAGTCTACCATTTTTAGGGAACAAGAACACACAGTTCAAACTGGATCTGCGCCTCCAAAAGTACTATGTAAGTGCTGGGTGTTATTAAGGAAAGCATGCATTTATTTAATTAAACATGTTGTCTGGAATCAGCATCATCAGCCAAAAAAACTGATAAAAAAAAAAGAAAAAGAAATTAACCAGAAACTGTTCTGCGTCAGTCGTCAGCAGTTCAAATGCTGAGGCATTTTTGACAATTTGATGCAGATTGCTACAGCATGCAGAAGATATGAGGAGACACTGACAATGGTGATGGGCCATGAAAATCCCAAGAAGATAAGGGAAGGAGATTCATCACAAAAAAAAACCCCATTAATAAAATTAAAAAAACAAAAAAAAGGAATTTTCTTTCTGAGGGGGATCGAAGGTCTGTTGCGATTTCTGTACATTGTATAATATTTCAGAGTATACAATGAATGCTGGCACCACCACTGACATGTCCTCTTAAACAAGATTTAAAGCTTAAAATAATCACAAAATTACAGATTAAAAAAAAAAAAAAAAAAAACAGGAAAAGATGAGGATTGATCGATGACATGTTACAAAGTACAAACCCAACAGTAAAATTTAATGCGATGAAGCTTTATCTGTTCTTCTAGGGGTTGTAAAGGCGATCTTGGCAGCGGCATTTCCAACCCAACGGCTTGTAATTGGAGTACTTGTTACCGCGAGGTGATGGGTCGGAAACCTCCACCGGAACAGTTTGAGCTGACTTGGCACCTGGCTGACTTGGCATGGTGGGCACCTGCACCGCCATGCAGGGGTGGCACTGGTTGCACTTGTTATGGCAGCTCGGCGGGATCGACCCGATTCGGATTTTCTCCTCAAATAACAAGCCCTGCAAAAACACCCACATCGATCCATTATATTGCAATGAAAAAAAAAAAAAAAAACAGAGACCCAGAAAATCACAGAAACAGAGCACCAAGAAATCTTACCAGAGGAGATGAAGTTGGAGGAGGGTGGTTAGAGCAAGAGGCTTGGGAGATAAGATAGAGAACCACAATAACTAATGTAGTTGTACGAAGTAGAAGAAATGAATTAATTGAATTCATAATGGCCATGAAAGCAAATCATGTCACCATGAAGTCATGCCATGCCAACCAAACTAACCAAGAAACTAAGTAAAAAAAAAAAGACTATATTTCTACCAGAAGCAACCAGATGAAGATGGAGTGAAACAAAAATTTTGGGTTAATTAAATAATTAATTTATTTTATGGTGTTGAATAGAGAGAAGGAAGGAAGGGGGGGGGAGGAAGCCAGAGAGGTGCAGATTGCAGCAGAGCAATGAAAGGAACAATACACAAGAGAGAGAGAAATAAATGGCCAAATGGAAGAATCCACATCAGAGAGGGTGGAAGTGGTAGGGTTTCATCAGATTGTGGGTAAAAATTAAAAAGTTGGGGGGAGTGGTTAAAATGGGCATTTAATATGGCAGGCTCACTTTTTTTTCAGTGATCAGAAATTCAGAACATTTCTGTTTGACTGCGACTGGTTTAATAAATAAGAGAGAGAGAGAGAGACAACATTTACAACAGCAAGCATATGATTGTGGCCAGAAAAGTCCCTTTGAAATCAAGTTGGCTTTCAATCCCATAAAGGGATGAAAAATGTCAGATTAAAACAGATTAAAACAATATATATATATATATATATATATACTTTGACATTTTTCTTGTTATCCTCACTAAAAATAACTAAATGTATATTTTTCTTTATTTTGACTATTAATTTTTTAAAAATATTATTAGCAGTTTTATTATTTTAACTATCAATTTTCATTATTTTATTTAAATATATTTTTTAAATATTTCATTATATTTATATTTTTAACTTTTCTAAAGAATAAGAAATAAGAGAAAATTTATATTATTTTTTATTCATTTAGTGAGTGAATAGTATTTATTATTATTAGTGAGTATTGTTCACTCATCATTTTACTTTGGTTAAAAGATAAGTCTAAAAAGTGAAGATTGGCACGGGGATTCCTTCAATAAATTTATTCGATTCAAATTGTTTAAACACTTATTCGAACAAATAAAGCACATATATATATTCTTATATAGTGCAACAAGGCAACACTATTGCACGGATTGAAATACAACATGCTTATAGTCTACTAAATTATTGTTCTAACTTGTAAAAGTCACTTGTTTAATCTGATTTAAATACCCCTAAAATTTAAGTGATATAACTTCATATATCCCGTTAGATATTTGAAAATATTAAAGGTGATTATTGGGATATAAAAATGGAAGAATAAAGTAAAACTATATTCAAATAATCTTTCCTTTCTTATTCTTGGGATGCCACTCAAATGAGACAAACCATTTGTAATGAGCAATGACTATTTTCATGTATTACCCAAAAAAAAACACCCAAAATTTTTAACTTAATTATTAATCACAGTTGAAGCAGACTAAAAATAAATAAATAAATAATGTAAATGCTAATGAATAAAAACAGCTCTGCCAGAAGACCTAATCAAGCATACGGCCCTACGGGTATCCACTGCATTCCTTTGTTTTTATTTACCTTTTACCGTATTTCCTGATTTGTTGCAGAGATTTTTACGTATCTCAAATTAGTCAAAGCTGCCCACAGATTGAAAATGAGATTTCAGAGTGTACTGGTGACAGTAAAAAGTGATAAACGTGGCCTTCTTCTTCATTTTTCTTCTTGGTTTTTTTTTTTACCCGGAATGGAAAAAGGAGAAGAAAAAACTCTCATGTATGTACCATTTTCACCGTTTGAGGTTTTACTTTTTCCTTTTTCACTTTTTACAAGCATACTATTCTGAGAGGCTGAGAGAGCAATGGTTGTAAATTTTTAGTGAAGTACTTTCTGAGGTTGATGGAGAGAGAGGTTACGTCTGAGAATCAGATGGTACAAATCTTGACAACCCAACTAATCGAGGGTTTCAACGGTGGTGATGTGATGACAGCCAACCCAAGATTGAAGTGGACGACAAAACCAACAAGAAAAACTTCACTGGAGGAGTGCTTGAGACTCAGCCAATAATGGGACGACACGCTAAAGCCTGGCTTTTATTTTCTCTGTTTTTTTCTTTTTTGTTTCTTGGGGATTTAAATCATGGCTTGACTCATTGACTCCCATGTATATGGGATATATTTTATTCCTTTTCTGAAGGTCCTATTCCTTATGCATTTTGTCCATACATTCATGGTGTTGGGGACAGTTGCCCACTGGCACTGCAAACAAATTTTAGACAAAATTCAAAACCTTGGCTGCAATTATGATGGAGTGGGGTGGGGCATGATTCTTTGCTTCCCATTTGACAATACTTCTATTTTGTCAAATATTTTATGAAATAATTGAGTTTACTTTATAATGACATCTTTTTATGGGTATTTTACTTATTAAGAGTAAGTTAGAGTTTACTTTATAATGACATCTTTTTATGGGTATTTTACTTATTAAGTCGTAAACTTACTCTGAAGTATTTAGCAAGACTGATATTTAAAGAGTCAGACCATGGTCCGGCTAATTTCTTGATAACTCAAAGGATGAGAAAAGAGGGTGATTTCATAAAGTTTATGTTGTTGGTGTATCATTTGTAGTGCAACCCTACCATGTTGAAGTGTCCACCTGTTGATTATGAACCCATCTTTAACGTTATTCAGGATTGTGATTTGACTTTTGATAACATTTATTTGCCATCGTATTGGGATTGTTTAGACTCGCGTTAATTTGGAAGCTTTTAAGACTTGGCCCGTAATATTTTATATTTGGCTCGATAACTAGTCTTGGACCAAAACACTTGATGATTATTATGCTTAAGTTATGATGTTTCAAGTTATTACTGTGGTTATTATTATTTATGTCTCTTGCAATCATTGTAGTCTTGCTGCTCATTCTGTCATTTATGTGAAGTTAGTTTCTACAACGATGCCCAAATCGCAAGTACAAGACTGTCTAACATCAGAGTAAAAATAAGAAAAATAAAATCAATAAACCTTTGTGGACACAGAAGGGTTTTAAGAGCACGCTGCATGAATCAGATTGTAAAAGTCTAGAGATTTCAACCCACTTCATCAACTATATGTTAATCCAGATGCCTCTGTTCATTTAGAATTTGGGAAGTTGGATCGATATAATTCCTCATCTACGATCACAGGTGGTATGCTCCATGTTCCGAGTCGATGTCCAGATATCTTCCCACCTAAAAAAATTTGAGAAAAGAGAATTCATGTTGACAGAAGAAAGAGGCTTGATATCATTTTATCAAGCCCTTCAGAGTAGCAAATTACCTTCTTTAGTGGCTTCTTCACATCTTTTCTGGTAATTCAAAGATAGCTGGGGATCCAAGGTTTTCAGTAAACTCTCGTACTTCTGTTCAGCCTCAGCAATGTATTTTGCCTGGGGAGAGAAAAAAATTGAAAGTTTACCAAAATGATCCGGTGAATTAACCTACCGGAATCATTCCATTGAATTATTTGACTGATAATAAAGGGTTTCAACAAGTAAAGGGAAAAACTAAGTTCTCTGCTGAGTCCAAGCATCTACTATCACTGCGTGGGCCAGCTCCGAAGAGTCATGGATATATTTTTTGATACTTAGACCAAATGGCATCTCCTCCTCCCATAAACAAAGGATGGAGGATCGGGCCATGGCTTCAATCTTGTAGGGATGCTTGAGTTCTACTTATAAAAACAAAAGAAAAGATAAGAATATGGCAACTATGGCCACCCTTTTCGGCAAATAATGCTCTGTTTTGAAGCACATCACTGACTTCCGGTAATTGTTATAAAACCCATGGCCACAAATTCATTAAGACATGCAGATTTAGATTTGCCCGAAAACAAAAGAAACAGATTTTTTTTTTTAATTTAAATTGAACTTTAATTTTTATCTTAGATCCCAGATAGTTGTATCTACTTTTGAAACCAGAAAAAACAAAAACAAAAACAAAAACAAAAACAAAGACAAAGACAAAGACAAAGACAAAGAAAGCACAATGGATGTGTTATAGCGAAAAGTTTGGACACCTCCTAGACACGTAATCTGAGAATCCATATCTCTTTGAAGATAACAAGTGCAACATTATAAAGATACTAAAACATTCAGGTTATAAATCAGCCAAGAAAATGAGGCCTCCAGGCAATCAAGATGATAATTTCATCTTTTAGTACGAAACAGACATTAGTATTTTATTGCTCAAAAACCAAGAAAATCCAAATATATTGATCACCTCGAAAGAACCTAGTATTGTTTCGAAAATAAACACTGTAAATAAAAAATCAAAGTTGATAACTGATAAACAATCCCTATATAGTTTTAGCTTGGAATACATTCAAAATGATTTATGTTTGTTGTGCCCTTTTATGTTGAGTGTTTGTTGTAATTTGGAAAAAAAAAAAAAAGATTCAAAGCTATTTATGGACAACCAATTGATGCTTTATGTGGCAATAAAGAACCTAGATGAGCTGCCTGGCATACTCACCAGCATAGCTGGGGCTTTTGAAGCTCCACATATTCTGACAAACATGCGCAAAACATTGAAACTATTCTCTATTACATCATCCTGCATGGAAAGCAATAGTGTATTGAGAAAGAGTTGGATAAATGAAAATGTACAGATATTAGCTGGAAACCATGACAACGATAATGAACTAACCTCATAGTCAAACCTACACATTTTGTGTCAACTCTGTATTGAGTAAAACTGGCTTCACGCTTGCCACAATAATTTCAACATGGAAAAATAATAGCATTAGTCATCACACTAATTACATAATAAATTAGCATTTTCCTAAAAGCAGCCAATTATTTTGAGTACTCTGCACCACTTTAGCAACCTTAATAGATTAAGAGCATGTGCAGATCCACATGTAGGCATGTAGCCAAGCACAGGTTCTCAAATCTCAAGCAGTGTAATGTTCTTTGACTCAGAAATGCAGATCATTTAGAATAGAGAAAGAGTTTATACAAAATATATGGTAAATTATTGACCACTAAAACTTTCCACGTAGAATTAAAACAAAGCATGGAAAGACACAAAAAGAGCAGTACTTACAGATCATCGGATACCTCCACTAGGAATTCTGAGACAGAGAGAAACTCCATATGCAAATTATTAACCTTCACAACAGCTTCAAAGGAAACATATTTTTAACCTAATTAAAGATGGTTGCTCCAAGGACTTAAGGACAATGGAAGGCGTATTACATCAAAAGTATACTAACTGCATCATCATTTTGGACTATAACAATTACATTATTACAGGATAATATCATGCTGTTAAGTTTAGAATTTTAGTAAGAATATTGGTGCACAGTGAAGAGTAACCATATTGCTTTAAGAATTTTGGCAAATATTCCAGTAATTGAGCAACTGTGAACACAAGAAGTCATGTTGTGATTTCACAAGACCTGAGAAAACTTGGTTATTAGTTCTTGACATCATGTCATTCCCACTGTATTCCATATAAGGCTGAAAAAAAAAAACTGAAAAAACAAAAGAAGAGAAACCCTGCTCTGAACTTACATTTAAGGACAAGAGCGGTAATTATATCTAGACATAAAATTGTTGCTACGTTATTCAATGTAGGTATGGAAGGATAAACAACGTGCTCTCAAACGTACAACTCAGGAAGGAGAAAACGTATGATTAAGTTCATAAATTTTAACAAAGGCAGAAGTATATGAACAAGCTAGAGAAGTTTACCTCTTCTCCTCTCAGCTGATATAGAAGAAGATTTAGAACTCGATAATCAAACGATTTTAGATGTATTGCCCTCAACACATCTTCAACAGAGATCTGAGTAGCAAAAATTCAATCAAAATCTAAGAAGAATAATATGGTCATGCCTATTCCCTACTGCATAATAAATCTTTTAAAGTATAGAAAGAATTCCTAAGTTAAGAAATTTAGGAGTATTATACTCTAAATCACAAATTCGTTAAAAAGTGCAAAAACGCAACCCAAGTACACATGAAGTACACAAGAGAGAAACCTAGCAAGTAGCAGAGAAGAGATCTAAAAAAGCTTGAAAATTCGAAAAACTACAATCTGAGGCAGCCCGGAGAAACAGAGTCTTATAGAATAAATCCTTTAATTTCAGTAAGGTCCTCAAAACTATGACCGTTTCTTTCCCTCCATGGACATCACATTAGGGAAGATGGAATCATCTTCCAAATTGCATCAAGTTGCGATCTAGGCAGTTTACATGGACTCTTTACTCAAATACAATTGCCCCTTGCATTAAATGCAACAGATCTCAATGTCACTAATGCAAAGACATACTTAAAACCATATTTCTTTTATTTCATACTCTAACAAAAAACTTTATTTCATGAAAGATCACAATTCACTAATAACAAAGTTCTCAAAATATTGTCCAATTTAATTTCTTCATTCTCTAAAACCATTCCTACATAGATTTGAACAGCAGGCATATCTTGTTCAACTTGATAAAATTGATATGACTAGCAATCCGCTATTCACTGTTGTGTGTCTCAAACAAATCTCTTTTGTCCTGTAGGTGCTCAACAATAAATTGAATTACTGTTAAAATTCGAAATTAAAATTTTATGCTTGATTGAAACTTTAGAAATAGTGTATTCAAAAGGAGACTAAATTGGCCAATGGAGCCTGCTTTCTTAGGGTCAAAGGTATAATCTACTATGTAGGTCAGCGTTCTCAAAAACTTCCTCACATCTAGAAGAGACTTAAAAAAATTGATTGTAACTCTAGAGCCCCTTGAGTTTTGTAATCTATACCTTATTTAATCTAAAAGTATGATATAAAAAAGTAATAATAATAAATTTACTAGTTTTGCTTAACAACAAAACTGATGGACTTCATAAATTCAAATAATAACTAGCAGTCCATTCTATTTGCAAATGACTAACCCCGAGTTATTAAAAGAACATGGAAATTTCATTCTCATTAAAATGTCTGTCAATTTCGAAAAACATTTTTAGGATAACACAAAAGCAACATACTGTGTGAAGAACTATAATCCACAATGATTATACTAATTTACGCAAAAAGGAGGTGATGATACACATACCTTCTCTTTGCTCATCAGTGCACGGCAGAGCTTTCTTTCTAAAGCCCAATACTCTTCTCCACACCTAAATTCTTCTCTTATCCTAAACCCATCAAGCAAAAGGACGCTCAACTCAAAACATAAATTTCTTCATTTTTTTCAAAAATAATAATGTAGAAAGGAAGCAAGAGTTTGTGCCTTTCTGTCAAAAGATCACGGCATTCAAGTAGACCCTCAAGTTGTACAAATGGATTGCTTTTAAATGCATCTGTGAACTTAGTGTTTCCTTCCTGTGTCTCAAATGGAATTACATTGGCCAAGCAAAAGTTGATTAGCAAGTTAGAAGACATTAGTAGTGAGGTCCCAAAAAATCATTTGTACTATCACCTTGGATCCTCTTTCTGAAACAGTGATTCCACTGGTTGGTAGATGCAGCATCTTCTCATTCAAACTATCCAGCTGCATCAATAAAACAATGACTGTTGAGGACAGAACAAAGCAAATACATGGTAGCTGAAACTTAAAGATTAACTTATCACGACTGCAAATCACTCTGTAATTCAACTGTGCTTGAACAATGTCCTACGATAATTTTATTACTCCACAAGCTCCCTTTTTTTTCTATTGGCATGTGTATAAAGAAACACAAGAGGACAAGATTCATTCCCTTGGAAAAAGAGCAATCTAATTGTGTTTCCTAGTGCAAGTATTTCAATAGAAGATATTGTTTTAGATGCCCCATTTACCAATCTATAAAAAAGAATAAAAAATAAAAAAAGATGTCCCATTTCCAGTTTAACAGAGGTAATTAAAATTTAATGAATGTTCTCCACTTCAATAAAAAAGATAACTGAACATAATATTTCTTCCAGATTGTTACCTGATAGATAAAACTTTCTGTGAATGAAAGCACAGGTAAATATTTGAATAATGATTGCGGCCTGTTTACGTCCATTCCATGGAACATAAAATAGGATCTGCACTGCTAAATCGAAATGCATTACCTTATAAATAAATGAAGCAAGACACTGAATTTATAACCATGAGATTTAGCATTTAATTCTACATTGCTGATAACAACAAAGAAATAGGGATGATAAAGATTATAAGAACAATATTTTCTATGAAGTCCAAATAACCAACAAACAAAGACAAGGGTTCCACCTGTGATAGTTGATTCAACAATAAAAGAAAATACAAAGAAGAAATCAAGTATGTTTCTCCAATACTCCAACATGCAGCTAATGATTAGTATGCAAGTATCTGCTCATTTTCCCAACTGATCACCAAGGAAACTTCAACTGTAAACTACTACTTTAGCCCTATACAAAGTAAAATACAAGTACTTACAAAATCCTCAAGAGTAGAATTTGCTCGTTGCATTGCATCCAGCCCAACCAGAGCCATGTCTTCAAAATTAGTTTGTAACAAACCGGGATCCTCCTTATTGTCACAATCAAGCTGCAAAGGATTATCAACAAAATTTCGACAACAGCCTGCAAAGACATTGCAAATCTTAGCTAAAATACTGCTCAGAATTTTTGTGAAGCCTTGTCACAAAGATATACAATCTTTTGGGAAACAAGAAATAGGCAAAATGATATATATAAAACATTGAAATTTATCATTATCATTTAAACATCTAAGCCAATATTCCAAGGATAAACAATCTCACATGTTTGGTGGCATATTTGTGCTTGGAAATGGCATTAATTTTCCCTTCATTTTCTTCTAAGAACCAAAAGAAGGGATAAAGCTAGCCCACATAGAATAACGTTTTTTCCTATTTCCTCCAACGCAACATATGCACATGGCAAGTAATAAAGCATTCAAACAAAGGATATCCGCATCATAAAAAACCGGCTAAATCACTACTTATCTCAAAAGTTAAATATCGAAAAAAATAATAAATTTAATCATTAATTAATATTCTAACATTTCCCTTACATGTGGGACTAGTTAATATGCGAAATATTTTAACTGAAAATAGGGGGTAAACGTTAATAGGGCTCTGCTTCATACTACGTTAAATCACGGATTATCCTTAAGAAATGGTCATTTTAATTATTTAATTAATATACTAACAATATGTAAGAAGAAGTAAATTGATCATGGCTAGCATACAACAACCATTATGCTTGTCTTCCACTTCTTTTGTGCCTTCCCGACTAAGCCAGAGCGACGCTTCCTCAAGAAACGCAGCTGAAATCTACAAAAAAGAAATTAACATCATAAGCATTAGCCATTGCACCCTAATGATGGTGAAATGTGGAAAATCACTCACCTTTGGCATGAGTTCTGAGACCAAACTGCACTTCTTTTCCAAGCCCAGCTCTCCACACGGTTGTATCTTTAGCGTATTATTTTTCAAAGAATAAAACCATATCAGCAGAGGAAATATATGACTTATGATTGGTTCAAAATTGTTTCCCCAAAACGAATTTGGGAAAAAAAAAAAGAAAAAAAAAATTGCGTAGATAAAACGTGAATTTGGTAGGAGTGTGGCAGAGATTATTACCAAGAGGGCGATGAGATTTGTGAGGAAGCGATTAGAGTCGCGATCGGATGAGGTCGCTATGCCACGAGACTCCATGAACTCTAGCGTCCTCTGTACTTGCTCTAGCTTTTTAAGTTCCTCCATTTTTGCTCACTGGTACTCTGCCTCTCTCCCTCTCTCCATTAATAGACATAGCCAACTACAAGAGACGACGCCGTTTTATCAATCAAGTGCATATTCCATGAGAAAAATACTATTGAATTATGAAAATTGGTTTTAAAAGTAATTATTACTACCACATCAATAAATGAGGGTATGTTGGCCTAGTGTTTACATTTGGCTCCATGTGATTTGATAAAAATGAGTAGACATGTTCAACTTTCACTCGCATAGGCAAATAACATTAATTTTTTTCTGCTATATTTTTGATGGGACTAGAATTAGATTATGAGAAACGTTAAATACACATTCCGATACAGTAGTGCCAATCAGTCATTGATGTATATATATATATATATATATATATATATATATTAACAATAGCTAATCCAAAAACTGATAGACAATGTCTCATCAACTTAGTAGAATGAAAGTGTAATATACCGCATTGCACCTAAACTATAGCTCAATCTTACTTTAAAGGGGCAATGGACTATTAGTTTTGGATCGTGATCCCCTACCTTACAATTGACGTGACCAAATTGCACTCTAATTTGAGCTACAATTAGCATGCCCGACTTGTACTACAATTCAAATAGCCGAGCCCACAAAGAGGGAAGCTGCAGCCCGCACCCCAAACTGTTCGGAATAGGTGGGCCTCACAACTCCCTTATGTGAGCTGCCCCAATTGTTAAAAAACCTAAGGCATTTGGACAATGAGACACTAATCCTTCTTGAGAGAAACTTAAAAAAAAAAAATTGTGAGAATTTTTTTCTTGCATTCCGACCAACTAAATAACTGATAGCAAAGGCAGCTTACAAGAAATGGAGTGATTGAGTTCACAGTATGATGGCAAGGAAATCAAACATTGGCCGCTACATACAAATGAAAATGAATACAATCAATCACCCAACAACAGATTCAAGAGCGAGCAGGACCTGTATCTCATTGGTACAAAACAATGCTATATGTTAACAAGAAGTACACCTCCATTTTATTCTTTCTCTGTGGTCTCTCCCTCAAGCTCCAAAATGGTGAGTAAAAAGACCAGGAAAATTTCCCTGGCTGAAAATGCAATGCCCCCCATGACATAGCTATGCGGGTACCCAGCAAGTCAAACTGCTTCAGACGAAAATAGGCGCAGTAATTTGATCCCGTGTTGCAAGAACAACATTAAAAAATTCTTTCAGAATTTGTTGCTTTATAATGATAAGCTGTCTTCCTTGTTTGTAATGAAGCTTAAATTTGGTGGGTTTGCTTCTGTTTTAACCCCTCTTCAACTGAATTGCTTGTCTCAGTTGTATCTTGTTCTCGATTTTGCTCCCGTTTGCTTTCCCATAGCTTCCCACTCTTGCTAATGGCAAGAATCAGCTCAAGCTGTTTTTGCTGCTGCTCCTACAGATAACACAATCAAGAAACTAAAGTCAGATTAAAAGCATTTTAGCACCTAAAAATTATGTTCAAGAAATAATACATGGTATGTTTCAACTCTTGACTTCAGTGCTTTATAGCATTCAAGTTTACTGGTCCAACATTTTTATTTTACCTAAGAAGGTGATCCGAGCTATTGAGAGAAAATTCAATAGATTTTTGTGGAATGGGAGTGAGCTTTGCTCGGCAAAAGCTATGGTTGCTTGGGACCTTCTTAGTGTTCCAAAGAGTGAGGGTGGTTTGGGGTTGAAAAAACTGGAGAGACTTACTTTGTATTCTTTATGTGGAATGAAAATTTTATTCATCGAAAATAATAACAATAATAATAATTATACATGTTATGGCACCAATACATAGTTCTCACCATCAATTGTATTGATACGCAATCCTAAATAACAAAATAAATACATCAAGAAATCAGAGGAATAAACTTACAAACAGAGATAAAAGTGTACTTTGTGCAGAGAAAGAAAAAAAGAAAGGAAAGTTAAATTAAATACAGAGACAATCCTCCAATCTAGAGATTAAATCTTGCAGAAAATAATACCAGCAGTCAATTTACTATTTCTACTAAGGGTCTGTTTGGGATTGCGTTTTAAGGGTCTAAAAGTGCTTTTTAACACTAAAAAGTCTGTTTGAAGAAAAAAGTACTCGTTTGATAAAAAAATTAAAAGCGTTTTTAAGGGTCCAAAAAGCCTAAAAATTACCAAAACGGACTTTGGGCAAAAGCTTTTGCCTAAAAGCGCTTTTTAACTTAAAAGATATATTTCTCAAACGCAATTCCAAACAGACTTTAACCCAGATATCTAATATTCCACTTCACATAACTCACTAAACTAGTAAACAAATATCATAGTCCTCAGAGTTAGTATACATATTTTTATATGTACCTGCATTGCCAGCAGCATCTTTTGAATTTCACCAAGCTCCTTTTCCAGAATGTCTTCTTGCACTGCTAATGCTCGAGTGGCCTCCGAATTCTTTCGAGCCAAAGCTGCAGTCTTTAAGATTTTTTAACATACTGTTAGGATGAGTTGAGTTGAGAATAAGGCATAGGAGTTGAGTCAAGTTAGAAGTTATAACAAATGAGAATCTGGAAAATTGAATTAGTTAAACTAGTTACCAACAAACAAGGCAATAAATAATACTTTTATCATTATCCACCGTTCCTTACACCAATTATCTAGGTTAGAAGAAGGGAAACTAACCAAATGAACCTATAGAAAAGAGCCAGGCCTTATACAAAAGGCTAAGAGGTTATCTGTCTTCTCAAACTCCACCAATGTTTAACCATCAACTCACAAAATTCACACATCCTCCTAGGCTCAGTACTGTCGCCTTTCAATACACCAAAACCATCCAAATCAATGATCTAATATTTGATCACTATTTGGAGCTACCACCAGTGCTTCCAAGATGTAGAGACACCCACTAGAATAAGCCATGCCAATTTTGTTGTTTAACACCGTTGACAGCAAACACACATTCTAGTGCCCAAAGTTCCAAACAAGTGGTAGCTCCGGAACAAACACCACTTCAAGTCTCATCTAATATTATTCTTTCATCCTTCTACACTCATTACCTTAATATCCTCTCTATGACCCTAATTTCATGAATCTGTTATTTCTTGGTGGTCAATCCTTCACTAAGAATGCACGTGTGATTTTACTGGTAATTTTATTAAACTATGCCACCAGTCTAATCAGGAGAGCAATGTCCATGAAAATGCCCCCAGTGGATATAACCACACAAGCCAACGAGTGATAGTCCTATTGTCAACATATCTACTCTCCCCTCTAAATCTCCTGTGCACTCATAGCCCACTACCTTTTACTTAAAAGTCCATCTTATTCCAAGCATCATCTTATTTTGAAATTCCTAGAGTCCAAAATAGACATACACAATCCAATCACGCATCTACCCCTCTACATTGTCCCTCCAAAAACCAAGATACTAAAACCTAGCATACACAAAAGCAGCTTACCTTGAATATGAATCACATAAGACAACTTATTAGATGTCCTATGTTTGCAAACATAATTCTGCAAGTCTGCATATATAATTATTGCCTTCTTCAGTACCAAAATAATGTTGGAGCTAACATATTCCTATGTTTCGACTCAATTTCCACCCGCTACTTAGCTCTACAATCTTCAAAAGGATTAGATGGAAAAGGATCAAAACAGACTTAGAGCTACAAACCTTGTCAAGAAATAGAACTTAGAACAAGGGTAGGCAAAATCATAGATAATGCATCAATCCATAACTGAAATCCACATATGCATTAACAAAAGCAACATGCTGATACTGAGGAGCAGAATAATCATATTTTTTTAAGTTTAAGTGCACTATAATATGCATTGAGTGTTCTCGCCTATGCACAGAAGCAAGGCAAAATGCGCTGTTAAGCTTCCATTTTGACCACAGAATGGTTTAAGATTACAAACCATCAGGCACAATTATGCAATTTAAAGACTTTGGCATTAGTCATAAAAGATTACTACCTAGTGTGGTCCTCTAAAAGCAAGGGGTTTAGAAGGGAGGTATACAATCAAGACTTGAACCCACTGACTTGTATGTGCCAGCTTGATACAAATTAATTATACTAATTGTTGGAATTAATGGGTAAAAACGTTCACAACTGTGTATGGTTCCATATGTAAACAATTAGATACAACAATGTGTTTGGTCTGAGTTTTAAAAGCCATTCCCTACCCAAATACTGGAGCAAGGTTGTCATATATACAATTAAGCAATCATTGTACGACTGAGCACATATAGAGTGTTAAACAGCTTATAGTTAGGGCATAGCCAGACTCTACTAACCAAAGCAGCACAATTTATAACTTGATAAATAAACAAACCAACGACACAAAACACCCTTATCAAGAAATCCATCACAATATTTCCTTATCTTGAAAAGTGCAATTCCAAACTGATTTTTATATATATCTTCTCCTATAATACTCCACTAGTCAAACTCGAGGTGAATGAAGGTCCTCAATCATAGATTCATTTTTTCTTCTATTGTTTTTTTTTTTTTTTTTTTTATTATTATTATTATTATTTTTTTATCTCTAGCTTACACTTGTTACTCCCCAAGTTTAAATTTTTAAATTTTCTCAACATCTTCCCAACTTGGACATATTTCCATTTGATCATATGATTCTATTGAATCACATGGTTCCTAGCAGGCTAGCAAAGCAGCATTCGATCCCATCATCAAGCGGAAATTTTTCTCTTGCCTTGTTGCATGAAAATTGAAACAATTTTCAATAAGTTAAAATAAAATTTAACGAAACTAAGAGCAACCCATGAATCATCATGCTTCAATTACCTCAGCAATGGGATCCTTGAGAGCCTTGCGCGTGACCCGAAACCTTATCCCCAACTTCTCAAGCTGCCTTGACATGACCCGAATGATCGTCGCGGAGCTCCGTAGGTCCTCCTCCAATTTCTCAACCCTCTCCAGCAGGTTCACCTCCACCCCACCCTTCACCGTCTCCCGGCACACGCGCCTCCACTGCCGCCTCCGAATCCACGCGCCAATTACAACCCCACCGGCCAACAGTACGACCCCCCACACCGAAACCCTGTTCCCCATTTCCACCAGAACCGCCTTCTTCCAGCCCAGACTCGCCGCGACACCGACCGAAACGGCCACCGCCGACGAAACGAGACAGAGCAACTCGGCAATCGAAAGAAACGAATCGAAATCGAAACCTCCACCGACGATGTCGTTTCTGTGTAAGGTAGTGTCGGATTCGTAAGCTCGGAGACGAGTTCGGTGGTGGGTCTTGGAGGAAGTGAGAGTGTATAGGCGTAGGGGTTTGTGGGTTGACTTCTGGGAATGCAGGGGGGTTGTGAGATGGCGAGAGCAAGTAGGGGTTTTGGGAGGGAAGTAAAGGGTGAAACGAGAGGATGAGTTCGTGACGAGGTTTTGGAGTGCGAGTGGCATTTTTGCTGGGACTGTGGCTATGAGCGGGAGTTTCAGAGGGTCAGTGCTGTTGTGGATTTGGAGGGCGGGAGGACATGGCCAGGGTTTGGAGGAGCTGCACAGAGAAAGGGGCTCTGGCGATGGATTCGATGGCTTGCGGCTTCGCGCGCGGGGCTCTATCCGGGTACGTTGGTTTTACTCAGCTCAGTTTAACGCTTGAAAGCGATCTCACCCAAAAGGCCAAAAAGAAGGGGGCAAAGCAAAACAGTTGTGAATAAATAGACGTTGGCCTACCTAGCTACCCGTATGCTGATGGAGTGATGGGGATGGATATGAGTTCACTCCATTTCATTTAAAATGAATATAGATTTTATGGGCAAAGTTCAAATGGATCGATTTTTGGGTACTTAAATTTATCTCATACTATGTTGGCCAATCTAGTGCCAATACTCCAATACTCGTATGCTTGAAAATCATAGTAGGCAGTTTCAAGTAAGTTTACTCACATTTATAGTAAAAGTCCTACACAAATTCCTCTCGATTTTTGTGGGTTGTCTCCTACCTTTGAAAATTTTCCTACAGGACCTCTAGAGGCTCTAAAACTCCAAAAGGCTCACTATTTCTTATGGTTTAACATTATTTAAGGCTTAAATGTGAGATCTTTTATAAATCTATGCATAAAGCTCCCAATTTTTTCATCTTTACCATTTTTCTTTCACCAAAAACTCCTCAAGGCTTGACTTTGGTCCCTTCTAGTTCGAGTAGAACATTTCCTACTAAAAAGATAGGGTTTTTTATTATTATTATTTAAAAAAAAAAAAAAAAAAAAAAACTTTCATATTTACCCATTTCAACACACACACACAAATATGTTAAGTGTTAACCACACTACCCAAAAATATAAAGGCAGTAATTTATCGACAAAATAACTGAGCCATGGGCAAGAGAATATCTCTTATTGACTCCAAAATCTCAAAGAAAGCCCTTTCCTTCCCTCTTCATCTCTTCTCCCTTTACTCTCTATCTCTCTGTCTCTCTCTCTCTCTCTTTGGTGGCTCTAAAAAACCAAATAGTCGCTAGTGTTTGTTACGATGTCTAGAATAAGTCTCCTTTGGGTAGCTTCTGCAACTCTAATGCTCATATTTAGCTTGTTGTGATCTTCCTCAATGGTGGAAGAATTTTAAACTTATCTAAATTGCATGCAATCTATCATCGTTAGAATGATACTCATGTTGTTTGAATGATGGTTTTTTTCAATTTATTTTACTTGGCTTCGTGCCATATCGTTTGAACAGTTACTTTATATCGTTTGAACAATAGCTTTTCCTCTACAATCCATGTGGCTCCCCACATGGCATATCGTTCAAATGATATTTTTCCACTATTAGAACGATCCTAAATAGATTTCACTAACTGACTCATTTTCCTAATTTCCACCTTAACCATTGTCCTTTATGTTCTTTATCCTAGTTTAGAATGGGGTATTACAATGACCATACATTGCGTGCTTGACATATTGAATGGGTCAAAGGGGATCTAACATGGAGTTTGTATGCAATAAGCTGAATAGTTAAACCTCAACTAAGTTTATTGAGCCTTAACAAGTCACCCTCTCAGATAATTTCAACCATTAATACACATCAATAGTCTAAATCTCTTTTCCAGCAACTTGTACATTTGAGAAGCAAAAACCATATATGCATGAGAAATTCAAGAGCAAATTAAAGTCTTATTTCTCACCTACCCATTTGATAACCCACTGCCTAAGGTAAAAGAAGTGATCTTGCATCAATTTTTTCTCTTCTTTTCTTTCACATTGCTATCTTGCTCCTTAGGATAATCCATGGAAACTCATTCTCTTCCTCTTATCTTTCTCTACTGCTGGATGAATGCTTTCCAACCATAAAAAGAGGATTGATCCAATATAAACAAGGAGAGGGAGATAAGGAAATTTCTCATCTCACCCATATTGTTCCTATATATTTCATGATAGTAGGAAATATCTAGAAAACAAAACCTTACACAAAGCTTCATATATGGAAAGCTCACCCAACCATGAACAATATACCTTATTTTCCCATCAATACATGGTTCAACATTTAACAAAGGCTTAACCATTTATCATATCCTCTCTCCTTTAATCACTCAATCTTTTCTCTATTTTATGTGATCCTTCATATTAATGACTTATTACCATCGTTATTCTTTTGACTATATTTACTAATAAAAGTTACCATCATTAATATGGTTAGCGAAATTGTCATGATCCTCATTTACAAAATCATCACCACTATTATTACTGGACTTGCCATTGTTGCTACTGTTGGATGAGCAATGTGCATCTATTATTATTCGAACTACTAATAGATGTTACTCTAGAGTATTCTACTCTTTCAATTTAGAGCTTTGGGGTTCTAGTTGTCTTATTATCTTTTCATGAATTAATAGAAGAAGTTATTCTCTCCAAAAAATCGAAATACTAATTTAAAAATGTAGGATAAGTAAGTAAATAGTAATTTATCATAATAGGTTCCTAACCTATTTTGTTTTTTTGAAAATAGGATTTTCTTTTCTTTTCTTTTCTTTTTCCGAAACAACATTACGCGTTTGGAATGTTGGGTACATCTTACAACTTGGTACTGTGGTCTTTGATTTTGCATTCGTCTTTCGCTGTCGGTCGTTCATCTTCAATTTTTTTTTTTTTTTTTTTGTTGTGTTTTGCTAACTTCCATTTCAATTTAATATAGATATTAGTTTATTAATTAACTAAAAAATACTTCTCTTTTTACGTCTTAATTAAGAATTATGACATGCGCAAAATTAAATTAACTTCCAATATTTCAATTTAATATGAGGAATGATAGGGACCCAACTTTTTTCCCCAACAAAAGTCCAACTTTTACCTTATTTATTTTTAAAAAATAAAATAAGATAAAAAATAGAAAAAATGTTTGAAGCAACCATATCTATTTTTTGTCTTTCTTTTATTTGGTATTTTTTTTAAAATGAAAAATTGTATTTTTTTTCATAATAATGTCATTTTTTTTTAAGAAAATGTCATTATTATGAAGAAAAATACCATTTTTTATTTTTTAAAAAATACTAAATAAAAGAAAGGCCAAAAATAGATAGGGTTGCTTTAGACATTTTTTCCATTTTCCATTTTTTTTTTTTAGAAAAAAAAAAGAAGGTAAAAGTTAGACTTTTGTTGGGCAAAAAAGTTGGGCCTTTAACATTTCTCATTTAATATATGTCTAATTAATTAATGGTATGGAGGCAATCGATGAATCAAACTTGGACACGAGCAGGCGGGTGGAAATTTTTAATATATATATAGTTTTCATCACATTTTCCGATGCTATGGGGTGATCAATTTTTGGAGTAATTTATTGAATGAGATCATTATTTTTTGAACTAAAATCCTAACTGCCCATAAAAAATAAAAAAAATAAAACCTAACTAATATAACAACAGAGAATATATAATAAAAAATAATAAGAATATTTCATATTTAAATATTCTTCCATAAGATCTCTAACAAGTTTTCTTTAACATTAAAAAAAATAAAATAAAATAAAAAAACTATATAAACTCCTTTATATTATATGGCACTGCGCCGGACAATCAAATTGTTGAACGGGGGATCAGTACTACTACTGATCTTACAGGTTGACATCTTGTTGAGAAAAAGAAATCTTGTTGGAAGACAAGAACACATATGATTATATGAACCGTACACAGTTATTAGCTTTAGCAATTGCCTTCTTGCCTCTCTCACTATCATTTATCATGTAAAGAGAAAGATGATTTTCAAACAATTTGGTGATGGAATATTCTAGCCTGGAACGGTTCTCCCGGATCATGATTGAACTACAGATTCCTATGCAGCGTATGAAAGATTCTATGAAAAGCAATTAGTTGCAGTTGAAATTTAGTTGGATGCTGGAGACAAATCGTGGGTGGGAGTTGGAGTTATTTATCGGCCGGGAGGAAAAAACTAGTATAGTCAAGTCCCAAGGAGGCATATACTGGAATGTTACAGTTCCGGTGTGGTAATTTTTTTTATTTTTGTTGTAGAAAACAACTTAAGACCTTAGGACATCAAGAAAAAGAAAAACCGTAACATTTCATTAAGTAAAATGCCCCCATGTTATTTGGTTGCTTAACATAAAAGACCACATCTGGACTATAACTCTAAAAGATCATCAGTCAAATGGTAATTGAAGTTCCCTATAATTACTTATAAGGGAAAATTTTATTTTACTCCTTAAAGTTTTAGGGATTTTTTAATTCGAACCCCAATGTTTAAAAATTGGCAATATGTCTTTCTAATGTTTCAAAAATTTTCAATTCAAACCATCCGTTACTAATTTCCGTCTAGTTAGACGGAAATCATCCTACGTGCGTCTCACGTGGGGTTTTGACGCCCTCTATTTCAATTTTACCCTCATTAAAACTTATGAAATTACGTAATTACCCTCAATTTCATAGGTTTTAATGAGGATAATTACATAATTTTATAGGTTTTAATGAGGGCAAAATTGGAATAGAGGGCATCAAAACTTACGTGGGATGATTTCTGTCCAATTAGATAGAAATTAGTAACAAAGGGTTTGAATTGAAGATTTTTTGAAACATTAGAGGGGTACATTGCTAATTTTTAAACATTGGGATTCGAATTGAAAAACTCCTAAAATTTTAGGGAGTAAAGTGAATTTAACCTCACTTATAAATTTATTTTCTTAACGTGAGATTGATCTGTTATAATCTCCCTCTCTAAATCATTAACGTCTTCGTTTTAACCACATCATGCATTACTCCAATACCACAAAACGTTACGCGGTGTTCATGATGTAAGACGGGGTGTTACACCTGCTCTTTGTACAAGAGTCTCCCAAAATACTCCATTTTAGTGAAGATTTAAGTCACCTCCAAGCCACAAAGCCGCCAATGCAGACGACGTTCAACTCTTTTGAAGTACAGAAATTTGTTAAGCGTCAGCTTATATATATATAATATATAATATGCAACAAGAAAGTGCCATGCAGATCGAACACAACACAACACAACGTCGTCTCCGTCTGTCAGTCAGCGAAGTTTCACTTTTTGGAGGAAGTCAAGTTTGACGATCCCTAGGATTGTAGATAGTTTGGCGAGTTTGGAAAGCTTTGCATTTTTATGTCAATCTATTGGTTTGGAACTTTTGGTGAAGCAACCAATATATATCTTCTATATTTTATAGTGTAATACAAAGTATAAAAAATAATGCTTATTTCTCAGGAATATATATCTTCTCCTTTGTATTGCAAGGGAAAAAAAAAAAAAAAAAAGATGGCCAGAGATAAAACATAGAAGCCTATCCCGGTTTTTAAAATTCTTTTTTCGTAGAGACTCTTTTTTCTTAGAGACATATTACACATCATTGTTTTAACTAATTCAATTAGCTCTTTTGTAAATTTGTTATTAGATTTGTGAATTCGCATGTGGGTCTCACATAATTAATGATAAATTCACTTATTTACGGTACGAATATGGGTAAAACTCAGTAAAAGATGAGATAGCTAATGATTTTTATTATTTCTTAAAAAGAAAAAAGTAATTAAAAAATTAAAATTAAAAGTCCAAACAGTTGGTGAACAATCCAAAAATTTAACTTGTTTGATACCCAATTAATGTACGGTCAATAATTTGCTTATATGAATTGAATATAAGGCTAGTTTTATTTTTTAATAGGACAGAGTTTTCCTTTAAACTAGGTTTGAGGAACTTCCTTTAATCCCATCTATAAAAATGATATATGTCTATTTTTTTAATAACCTGTACGATACAGATGAGTTTTTAATATTATTTATTACAACTTTGTCCTTACCATTAAAAAATATGTGCATCTCACATGTTCAAATGACACATGTCATTTTTATAGACTGAGTTGGAGGAAGTTCCTCCAACCTAGTTTAAAAGAAAACTCTGTCCTTTTTAATATGTTTAGTTTAATCTTTAATCTTAATATATTTTTCATTCATGTTTTTCTCGATGGCAAATTCATCAGGTTACAGATGGGATAGGAATAGGATAAGAGGATAGAAATGAATGAGAAGTAGTTGACCATAGACAAATTAATTGGATGACTTTTAGCCATCTAATTTACATTATAATATCCCAAAATGGCGAAATTTTTGATATTTTAACACCGGCGAGAGAAAACAATTGGATGACATGCATCCCAAGATATTGATTCAAGAAGTTTGATGTTAACAAATTAAACCCAGCACATGTTTTGAAAGTGATTGGAGGAATTATAGGCCCTAATTAATCTTCTTGTTCGTTCTAACGTCTAACACATCTAATATTGTCTCATTAAGTGTTGATCAAACACAATATTCGATCGTAGGGCTCAAGATCTTTAGATTTTCAAGAATAATTTTATGGTAAAGTCTTAGCGTATTTATAGACCACCAATACTATGGTTGAGAGAGATTGATGATTGTGGGGCTCATATGCTATGAACAAAAGGGTTCTGCACTTTAATTATCTATTTGGGGCAAGTTTAAATTTGAGAAATTTAAGTGTACGGGATCCCTATCTCCTTTTACAATTGAGTGTTCAAATTACACGTAATTTGAGCAATTCTCACATAGAGAGGGTTGCAGAGTCCACTTGTCCCGAACAACCAGAATGTGAACCCCCTACTTTATAGAGCTACTCAAATTGCATACAATTCGAACAATCAATTGAAAAAAAATTATGACCCATTACTCTTTTCAACCCCTAAGCTTGATAGACTTGGTAACTAGACAAAAACTCGGAATTTCCAATATACACATAGGCCCGGTCTTTTTGGGAAAAATTACCATGTTTAGAGTAGACTCGTAGAGATTCAATGCAATACCCATGCAAGTGCAGGAAGGGTTTCACTCGTCCAAACAAATTAAATACCCGAACACCCTTAAGAAAAAAAAAAAAATTAAAAATCTAAACTCTTCAAACACCTACCAAAACAGAGATTAGACCTTCTCCTACACTCACATGCCATGCCCTACCATGTTTGCCCTATGTCTTAATTCTTGTTCTTGAAACCTCAGGAAAAATAGTAGACTAGTGGCTGAATAAAGGGTCGCCTCACATGCTTAAAAAGTTACAAGTTGAAAAGTAGCCTTTCCGCTCAAAAAAAAAAAAAAAATCTCTTTAACTCAAGCATCTTTTGAGTGAATATCCGATTGACTATAATTCCCATGGCCAATTTTCTCTTTTTTGGTTGGTAAGGTTCAACTTCAAAACTTAATTAATTAATTTCTTCACAAACAGACAAAAATTCCTTCAAATCGGTATGGAAGAAATATCTTTCAATCCATGTAAAATAGTACAAAGTGTCTATAAACATTTAAAAGATACATTAAATCTAGTTTAAATTAGTAAATTGCTATTAATAAATTTAAGAATTTAATATGCCTTTTAAATATTTATAGACACTTCGTACTATTTTACATGAATTAAAGGATATTTCCTCCATACAGGTTTAGAAGAAATTTCTGTCCATTTAGTAATGACTTTCCCTAAATTTCCGGTTTTCTATATATCTACTCGTGGCATTTTTTTAAAAATAAAAAATTATATATTAATTATTAAGAGCAAATCATAGATAATCCATTAAAAAGAGTGCTAAACATTTATTTATTAAGAGATGCGAGATCGATAAATTAATGCGATGAGAAGATTCTCTTACGATATTCTCACTTGTCTCTTAATTCACCACCTAATGGGAGCCATTTTGGTCATTAGAAAACTTGAAAATCTTGTGGTTCCAACGAACATTCCTCAACAAATATGCAAAGTTCTCATAGTCTCACTATCTTACTTATTAATTAAATTATAGCCCTAATTAAAGTTCTAATATATATTTAAAATTTTAAATGACGTGGTACAATACAATGTACAGTATTACATGTAACAAAACAAAATGAGAAATAGTACATACACTTTTATTTTCGCACTCTCAAGTGCAAATTTCCTGATATAACATTAAAAATTATCATTAAATTTTGGATGAATCACGGTTTAATTTTAGATTCAATGATTTTTAGTGCCACGTTAATTAGGAAGTGTTGGCAGTAGGAATGTGCGTAACATTTCTCAAACAAAATATTAACTGTAAAATAGGTCATTTAAATTCCTCCTCATTTGAAAAAGAGGGGATCCTTATTCTCATAATTTATAGTCTATGTTTGAGTTTTACATATCTAATGTTTCTTATGTTGTTACATGGTAAATATATTGCCACATATTTTGATCGTAAAATAAATCATTTCCATTCCACCGATAATGAAAAATCATATTATATCTGTTGAAACAGATTTTTGGGTGGTTGGACTGTGGATAGGATTCCTGCAAAATAAAGATTACTAAAAAATTGGTGGTCTTCAAGGGAACCGAGACACTCTAATGCTTTAAGTCAATAAATTCGTTAAGATGAAAAACTGAATAGAGAGCTTTTTGACGGAGAGTGATGGTGATACTTAATTTCTAGGAGAGTTACTACTCCTTTCAAAGAGAGGCTTCTAAATATGGTCCCCGATTGTCATGTTTGTTAAGTGTCGAACTTATAATTATTTGATTATTTTCACATGAACAATATTACTCTTGAAATTCATTTTATATCGGCTTATGGCACTTGAAAAGTACAAAAGAAAAATCACTTAAAACACGCTAAACCAAAACTAGTGTGAAATGAATGAATGCACCTTTATTTTTTATTTTTAAATTAATAAGTTAACAATGCAACATTAATATAATAAAATATTAATATATAGCATTACTCCTTCCAACAATATCCTGCATGTACAACCATGTACAATGGGTCAAGAGGTACTCAAGTAAAAAAAAAAAAAAGTATAGTATGACATTGACACCTAAAAATCCCATATGACATAATATTGTTTGGTAGGTAATAAATCAAATGTGGCGGCATCTTTCCCAGAAAAATAAAAAATTAAAAAAAGAATAAAATTTTGTACCACGGGGTGGGTGGCCCAGGGTGGGTGGGTATTAAAGTGCACGATATGACATGAACCATACATATTACCATCCGATTTCCAGTTATTTACGAAACCACCATTCCCCATGTGCATCGTATGGCTTGCTTATGCAATTACGGGAATGCCCCTGCTCACCAATTCCTAACTACCCGCTTCCTTTGACTGTTGAAGCCCCCCTGCCTCCACCGAACCCCGAGTCTCTTCGTGTCTAAAGCCCCTATAAAACCCCCTTACAAATCCTCCAACACAACGCACAGAAACATATAATAGAATCCCTCTCTCTCGAAAAAAAAAGAAGGAAGAAAACGAAAAGAGAGGGGAGAGAGACATTTTTGCTAAGCAATGGCTCTCTCAAACACAGCAACCCTCTCGTCAAAGTCACTGTACGGAAACACCCATAATCTGTCAACTCCACGCCACCACCACCAACCCACTTTCTCTGTCGTCCCCACCGCCACCAAGACGCACAGCGCCAAGCCACTCACTCGCATCTCGGCCGTCCACGCCGCCGAGCCCTCCACCAAGCCGCCCCCTGTGGCGTCGCCTTCCAAATGGACGGTGGACAGCTGGAAGTCAAAGCCGGCCTTGCAGCTCCCGGAGTACCCGGACCAGCAGGTGCTGGAGACGGTGCTGAAGACCATCGAGGCCTTCCCGCCGCTGGTGTTTGCCGGTGAGGCCAGGCACCTGGAGGAGAAGCTGGCAGAGGCCGCCATGGGCAACGCGTTTCTCCTGCAAGGAGGGGACTGCGCAGAGAGCTTCAAGGAGTTCAATGCAAACAACATTAGGGACACCTTCAGAGTGCTTCTTCAGATGGGTGCTGTTCTTATGTTCGGCGGTCAAGTTCCTGTCATTAGGGTCGGTATTGCTGTTCTTGGGCTTTTAAGTTTTTCTATTTTGGCGTGCTTGTGCGTGTGTTTTTGGTTGATTGTGTAGTAGCATTGGTTTTGAATTGTAGGTGTTTGATAGTTTTATGTGGGATCTATAAAGTTTTTTGCTAATTATATATGATCATTCAATGATTTTTAAGATTTGGGTTTTGATTGAGAATTGCGGGTTTGGCGTGGTTTAGGTTGGGAGAATGGCGGGTCAGTTTGCGAAGCCAAGATCCGATTCATTTGAGGAGAAGGATGGTGTGAAGCTGCCAAGTTACAAAGGGGACAACATAAATGGTGACGATTTTACTGAGAAATCAAGGATTCCGGACCCTGAGAGATTGATCAGGGCTTATTGTCAATCCGCGGCGACTCTCAACCTTCTTAGGGCCTTTGCCACCGGAGGATATGCTGCAATCCAGAGGCTTAGTGAATGGAATCTTGATTTCGCGGAGCACAGCGAGCAGGGAGATAGGTAATGCTATGTTAGACCTCTCTTGGTTTCATGTATCCATTGAAAACACACTTGTAATATTTAACATTTAGTTTGTAACCAATGAGCCTTTGATTATGCGATGATTTTGAAGCATATGCTAGAAATTGCACCTGAAATAATCAAATTGTGCCATTGATTGGAGGTTAATTTGGTGATTCAAGATCCATTCAAGTTTTAACATGTTTTGTTGTTGGAATGGTTAATTGAACAGGTACCACGAACTCGCTGGCCGGGTTGATGAGGCCCTAGGATTCATGGCTGCCGCTGGACTTACAGTTGACCACCCTGTAATGAGAACAACTGAATTCTGGACCTCCCATGAGTGTTTGCATTTGCCTTATGAGCAATCACTCACTAGGAAGGATTCAACTTCCGGCCTGCATTATGATTGCTCTGCGCACATGGTTTGGGTTGGGGAGCGCACCCGGCAACTGGATGGTGCCCATGTAGAGTTCCTAAGAGGAATTGCCAATCCCCTTGGCATCAAGGTATGTGTAATGGAGCCTTTCTTGAACTTTTGATAGTTCTAGTTGTTATTGCCTGCTATATTATCACATCCACTGTTCATCTCTTAGATCAGATGAGATAAATATAATTTGTTAGTTCTATATCATACTATTACAACATGTAAATTTCTAAAATCAATTTGATTATTTCCACAATGACCAAGTGTGTTTCTAATCTTCAAACCTTTCTCCTGGGAAAAGGGAAGGAAGCTTTTGTGGCATGTGCTCTGTTTAATCTTATCTACCTTTACTAGTTATTCTCATCATTTATGGTAGAATTAGGGCTTGGTCTTCTGAAAAACAATAATTGACTCTAAATAATGAGTGATGATATTTTTTATCACTACCTACTTCAATACCGTTACTACTTTTGTTAGATCAGCTACCAATGTGCTGATTAGCAAAATGTTTATACCCATCAATGATGTCCACATCTTTTGTCGAATATGCTCATCCTAATCCTATCTGACTTACAGTTACAGCCAACATTTAAGTTGTTGAGCCTATATTTTGTTGTGCTTGTCCATAAATGAAAATATTCTTGTCCATGTGATGGTTGGTTACCTGGTTCTGGTAATAATTTTGTTGCTGCAAGAAAAAATAGATGGCTAAAGGTGAATCCTTTTTATGCAGGTGAGCAACAAAATGGATCCAAATGATCTAGTTAAACTCATTGAGATCCTGAACCCCCACAACAAGCCAGGAAGAATTACTATAATTGCAAGAATGGGTGCTGAGAACATGCGAGTTAAGCTTCCCCATTTGATTAGGGGTGTCCGCCGGGCTGGGCAAATCGTGACCTGGGTCTGTGACCCAATGCATGGAAACACCATCAAGGCACCATGTGGACTTAAAACCCGTCCCTTTGATGCAATTTTGGTACTATTTCTTTCCCAACTTATTCTTATTATTTGGCATCAAATTGGTCAACATAGTTCTTGATTTTTCTGATATAGCATTATGCCTGTCTGTCTTGTTAGGTGGGGTAAATGTCAAAAGAGTAGAATGCAGTCATTAGATTTCTTTTTTAGTTAACCTTAATATAGTTGGAAGAAATACAATCAAATATCTGTCCTCCCCAAAAAGACCCGTTTATAATTTTATTACTATTCGTGGAAATCAATATTACTAACCTCTAGTAGCTAATCTGTAGCTTAAATATCATATCTGTAATAAGTAATCATTGCTAGGTGAACAATCCAAGTCATTATCATTCTTTGACAAAAACACTGGAGTAGAGTAAAAGATGTTTCGTGGTTAACGCATTGGTTGATCTCAATTCTCTCATGTTACCTACCGGCTGGTTGGTGAACGGTCCAAGTCAAAGCTAACTGTTACTCTACCAAAGGGTTCCACTGAAGAAGAGAGTTGATTTAATCAACATGTGGCCGTCTAATAGTCTTTGAGGCGGTTCTTATTAGAATATTAGTTAAATTATTACATTCACCTCTTTCTATCAGCTTGAACTTTTGAAATAAGTAGTGATTTAATATGGTATGAGAGTATAGATTATAAGTTTAAACATTGTTTACGTCAATTATCCTTTAAATAGTCCAAGTGTTGTTTGGTCCCCCAAGAGACCCTCTCTCTCTTTCTTTCTATTTTTGTTTGTTTTTACCAAATCATGACCATAATGTAATAATTTCCTGGTTATAGGCTGAGGTGCGAGCATTCTTCGATGTGCATGAGCAAGAAGGGAGCCACCCAGGTGGAGTTCATCTGGAGATGACTGGGCAGAATGTGACAGAGTGCATTGGAGGGTCAAGGACAGTGACTTTCGACGACCTGAGCTCACGCTATCACACACACTGTGACCCAAGGCTCAACGCTTCTCAGTCTCTGGAGCTTGCCTTCATCGTTGCAGATCGACTCAGAAAGAGAAGAATCGGGACTCAGCGTCTGGCTTCTTTAAGCCTTTAGAAAGCTCCAAAGCACCCCCATCATTTCTCTACGATTGGCAATCTTGATGTATTTGGTAGTGATCAATAAATGTGGCGCGTGTCATCCACCAAACCTTGTGCTGCAGGGGGCCACCCTATTGCAATGCTAGCTAGCAATCTTGATGGTCTCCTACAATTAAGAGCAACTTCCAAAATCCTGGAAATTGTTGGGCTCCGCAGGAAAAAAAAAACATTATATTAGTTGTGAAGGATTTAATTTTCATGTTTGGAAGCTGCAAAAGCAAGGTGTTGGAGAGCAGCCTTGTAGAATTTCCTCATTTATTAATTTAGTATTTGCATTTGAGTTTGGCTTCTGTATTTATGTGTGGATGATTAGTATCTATGCCTAATGATCATTGGAGATTATTGAAAGAACGAAATAAAGCAAAGGCCATATATGGCATTCTAAATATGGGATGAACAGAAGTAGCCTTCCATTATTTGTCGGCGTACATTTTCACACCAACTGACTTGACGTATTTTATGTTGACTTTTCATGTTAAATTAAAAGAAGAAGAAAAATGGTCATTTAAAACACGTCACATCAGTCAAAATAGGGCGGCTCGAGTAGGAAATCTTTTAATTTTGCCATTGATTAATATATAGACGATTATGATTAAAGCCTACCAATTTTAGCACAAACCCACTTAATGTTTGAAAATGATTTGACCGACCATATTGAAAGAAGAGGAGGAGACCCTACTTAATTGATCATGGGCCAGCCATGGATGATCACTGTTCATGGTGCCACTACGTACCAACCCTCCCTAATACTCCAAAACCAGAACTGAAGAAACAAGATAAGTCATCACTTACTAATGAAACACAAATGAATGCAACCTTCCATTTCCAAATTCCAAATTCCAAAAGCGGTCCTGATTGATGGCGAAAAAGATTTGACTTTTACTGCTATTTTGATGGCTTAAAAGCTAGACAGTGAATGACAAAACATATACGAAGATATATACAACGAAATTAAGCACAGAGATCTTCAAGTCTTCAAGTCCTCAATGACGGTCTATGCCTGCCAATGCCATATATAATTTTGTTTTTCTCTGGGTGAAAAGTTATCTACTTGTGACGTTTTATTACTGTTTATTTATAAAAATGGTCAGCGGCCTCCTCAAAGAACACGTACTGCGAATATAAAAATGTTGCACTCAAATGTTGCGTGCTTTGCTTTTCTTGGGATGGTTCCCTGAGAGATAAGGATAGAGTCAAAACGGCAACGAGTAAAGGCCAGGAGTGAAATATTGTAACCTTCTAATAATTAAACAAATACATATATAATACTAGCACCCAATTCCAGCTGCATATAGGGTGGAGCCGGAGATAACCACCCTCGGTCTTGTCATAACTGTCAAAGCATGCGAAGTCCAGCACATGCAAAACGTCATGTCATAATTTGGCCCCACGATAAGACGGAGGCATATTCCTTAGGCGAGCACCCCGCGAAAGAGAAGGAAAAATACTCATTTCAAGTAGGCACACAACCATTAATCAAGTTAGCATTTTCAGAGAAAAATTTCATTTCACCCTTGCTAACTTAATCATCGGAGATCTTGATCTTTCCGTTGTCGGCACTCTCGGCAAGTCTCCGACTAATATATTCTTCTTCCCATTCTTTCATGTGCCTGTTGTTATGTAGTTGAAAAAACTGTAGATGCACATGTCAAAAATTGTAATATATTAATTTCTTCTAGTTTAATGTTACCTAAGTGATCAGAGCCCCCCAAAAAATGAAAGGGTGGTGTCTTTTGCATGAGAAATCTAGGTGAACAAATATACGCAAGCGGTCGAAGTTAGTTGCCAATGCGGCGTGCAGTGGTAGATGAAACACCAGGCAATAATTGGGTACGTTGAAACTTAGGTCTTCTTCTGATCCCACCATCACGTGTCTATCGGACAATCAATGCCAGATTTTATTTTCTTAGGTTGAACCGTAGATATCGCATCCACGAGAATCTCTTTTCTAATAAAAATGAAATTCTTTTACATGTTATAAAGTCAACCAAGAAATCACCAATTAGTGGGGTTTCGATCTTCTTAATTTCTCTTGGCCTGGATATATATGTTTCAGTCAATCAGTACTCTATGTTGGAGACGTACATGGCACCATGTGGAAGTATGATCGGTTGATGATGATGTTTGATCAGTTGTTATTATAGCCATGTGGGAGGTGAGCTGGAGACTTATCAATTATTTAATCGCCAACAATAATTTTGAAGTGAAAAACAGCAGCTCATGATTTGATTTCTTCATGCAAATGATGTTATGGTTGGACGAGGTTTATAAAGACTTGAATTGTTCTTCTACTTCTTCCGGTGTACGTTAGGCACCTAATAATCATTCATTGACTATGGTAGAATAGTACTATAGTAGAAGAAGCAACAAAAATAAACTATATTTTATAATAGGATTTACAGCAAAAACTGGTCTATGCATGAAATCATGACATTTTTTTAAGTGCATTTCAATTAATTACTCCTAATGGTAATTATCAATCGTTCAAGAGCTTAGAGAAGTATCTAGTATTGATCAACTGCTAACATTGATGCAACAAATGTTTTCCCTAAGCTCAAAACTGTTCCGTCTTCGAAGAAGCTGCCGGGATGCCATGCAATCGGCCAGTTACTGCATCCTACAAGTAGATTTTTCATGCAAAACTGGTAGCTACACGTTAATTTTCACGTATCCTGGCAGTGACAGATCTAAAAATTCGTATTAAGATGGGTAGAAGAAGAAGAAGAGTAGGGACGGGTGAATAAGTAGTAATTAAGGACTAGGGTCAATAAAACTAAAAAAATACCCTCAAAAAATAAAAAATTCAAAAACTCTTGGAGGAACGGGAGCCCCTGTCCGCCCCCTTTGTATCCGCCATTGCATCCAGGCCATCGCCAATATCCACTGCATTAGTATTGAGTGGGCCCAAAATAATGTTCCAACATTTAAACCCCAAAGGGGTTGGGTAAGTTGGTAGAAGCCATGACTTTGAGTGCTTTTCATGATTTCAGGTTTGAAATTTTATTAGTGCAAACTGTCCTTTGTGCCCAGCTCCCAAGTTACTTGGTCCATACTAAGAGGGCTGCGAGACGAGACAAGAATTTTGGGTTTACCTTAAAAGGAGTTCCCAGTGAGTTGGTCTACGGTGGGAGATAAAAAGGATCTGGTATGAAAGGGCTTTACTTTTGAGGTCAAATATTACTTTCCACGTTTTACATAGCAAGCGGGGATAGCTCAGTTGGGAGAGCGTCAGACTGAAGATCTGAAGGTCACGTGTTCGATCCACGTTCACCGCATCTAAAATGAAAAATATTGTTTTGCCGTTTTCCTTTTTAAGAATTTGCACGGCCAGATAGGAAACCGGGACAAACAATCAAACTAATTCAATGGCTTGGGATCACGTTTAATGAGTCGAACCTTCTTCTTCCTGCGGCCTGGTTAGAAGAAAAAGAAAAGAAAAGAAAAGAAAAAGTACCGATAAAACTGTAACGTCAGAGAAAGATTGAGAGCTCCCAGAGACATGCAGGGGATCAATCTTTTTCTTTCTTTTCCTTTTTGACAGACTGACAACGGATAGAGAAGCAGCAAAAGTAAACGACACAAAAGAGGGGAGACAATTAAAAATTAAAATGATGTGTCGCCAACTTTTGAAAAAAAAAAAAAAAAAATTGAAATATTTAACATTTCTCATAAAAATAAATAAACTATCAGATTTTTATTTACAAAATATTTACAATAATGAAACAAAACGTGGTCATTTCATGCAATTACTAATATTCAAATAATAATATTATTGGGTTGATTCGGATTTGATTTCGAAAAAATCTAAAAGGCTTCCGAACTGATTTTATTCATAAACCCTGAAAACCTTCTGAAAACCTTCTAAAAACCAACTTGTCCAAGTTTGAAACCGACATAAATTTTCTCAAATTCAGCCTATACAACTGTTATTTGTCTCTTTAACATATAAGAAATACATAATTATTCAGTTAGAATGTGAAAAACACATAATTTTTGTATAAAACTATTTTAAAAATATGTGCCTTTTTACGTACTCAAGGGAAACTAGGTCGAAGAAATTTTTTTTAACTCAATTTGAAAGCCATTTCCGTCCGTAATTCAATTATTAAAAAAGCATAGACTTCTCATACTTACACAGCAGTGTTTGGATGAGTAAGTCATCACATAGAGAGCATGTTGTAACAAGAGAACAGAATATAGGCAACGCTGGCACCCCTTACGTTGAAACACTTCATAAAATTCTACCAACAAAATTCAACTTTCATCTTTGTCATACAGTAAATAACACAATAATAACAGAAATAATGCACAGTAAACATCTGCACTTTATGTTATCTAGAGATCATACGAAAATTAAAAATATAAAAAGAAAAGAAAAGAAAAAAAAGTCTACATCTGTCAAACATAATAGTCGAAAGATGCAAAGGAGCTCCTAGTAGTAAGGCATGAATCGCGCTGCCCTTCTGAACCTAGGAACCTTCCTGCAGCAGATTTGAAGTGGGGAAGGAAAGAAAGCAAGCAAGACCAATCAGCATATTTGGGATGGTACACAAAAATATAAGTGAGAGACTGTTGAGTGGCATACCCATATCCATAAGGAGAGTAGAAATAAGGAGGAACATATGGCCTCCTGAACCGGAACCCCATGTAAGGATTGAAACGCCTCGGCCGAAACTGCTTCATCCCAGGAACATTGGTCCTTTTAGGCAAAACCTGATACATATATCAAACAATCAAAAACTACAGATTGGAAACCAAAAGATCTCATGCCAATGAATGAGCTCTCAGAATCGTATTTACTTATGCATCGAGGCTCACATCAAAATCCAACACAAGTTACCTTCAATTGACGACCGTGTAATTCAGATTCAGTCAGAAGAAGAGCCTCTTGAACAGCTTCTGTCTCAACAAATTCCACATAAGCAAAACCTTTTGGCTGGCCAAATTTATCTGTCAGAATAGTCACCCTGTTTACTGTCCCACATGATTGGAAGTGTTGCTGCACTTCTTCAGGTGTGCATGCATAATCAACCTGCAAAACAACATCCAACCCAAGAATTTTCAAGCCAATTGAGTGAGACAAAGACACCATAAACCATACCCTTAAGAGTCAGAAAGTGGAAACAGATGCAAAACACAATTTTCCACAATGGAACAACATAATGAAACACCCACCAGACTAGGAGAGATCAGTGCATCAAGCACCCAATTAATGATTCTCATTTATGTTAAGATCACAAAATAAATTGTTGCATAATTTATCCTTTGTTTCTATTACCTCTTTATTTCTTTGGACAACAGTAATTTTAAATTCTTTTTAACAGCCTTTACCATATAATGATCATGCAAAAAGAAAGTTTTGTTTACAAGTATACACAAAAAAGAAGTTGATTGCTAATCAATTGATTTAAATAATTAGAAATCCAAAAGAAAGCATTAGACCACAAAGTTACATCCAAAATTATCGACAGAGATCGTCTAATTGATTTTTCAAAACTTTCATTGAACTTCCATATAGCAATAGCATCCAAAACTATCAGACTATTGCAAAGTGAAAAAAGTATTCACATCAAAGTTGAATGCAGTTTCAAGGAAAAAAGTTTTTCCAAGGGAACAAAAGAAACAATACATAAAGGAGCTAAAAGAGAATTTGAAGGTAAATCAAATTTATGACTAAGCAAACAAACATTGTGTAAAACCCCTGCATATCAAAAAGGAAAAAGAAAAAAGACCCGTAGGCAACTTATAGGGAAGACACAACAGGATCAAGTGATAATCTTAAATATCCACCATGTAGATGCTCAAATCAAAACCACACTGTAAGTAGAAAGCATAAGAATCATGGAAATTTGCTGCATAATACTTGGATCAACATTAAAAACTATCAAGATAGCTGGATCAAGTAATTCATTAGAGCAACTAACAGATATTAGTCAATAGAACATACTGTCCTTGTAGAGAAGAGAGTAGAAAAAGAGAGGGGGGGGGGGGGAGCGAGAGAGAGAGAGAGAGGCCATACGATGTAAGTTACATTTTTACCATTAAAAAAGCAATGCAACAAAAACACAGTAGATGAAACTGTAGTCATCAATGATGCATAGATTGTTCATATAAGATATCATTTGGTGTAAAATTTCCTTAAGTTGCCCTAGAAAAGACTCTTACAATTTCATTTTTTTTTTTCCATGTTTCTTACTGCGTACTTGACTGAACCAAGGAAGAAACTGCATTTTTTAAACAGAACATAAAATTTTATCCTTTTTATATACCTTCAACCTACTTATTGTACTGATATAGGTAGTACTAGAAGCAACCTGTCATATCAATTCGAAATCGAACTTGGCCAAGTTAATATAATTGACAGCATGATCAAGCTATCAACTCATTAGATATGAGACACTGACTACAAAATCACTTTGATAAATATTTGAATAACCAGCTCTAGGAAAGTAAGGGAGCTATCTTTGAAAAGTAGAGATGCTCTAGTCTCCGATAATCTTAGTAAACCATGAAAGAGTTTGCAAATATTCAGAGAATTTGAAGAAACATCATATGTGCATTAAAAAAAAAAAAAAAAAAAAGAAAGTAAAATCATATCGTCATTTTTCATTCAGATGAAAAAAATTATGCAAATAAGGCCACAGGGAAGCAGCAATCTTATACCCCTCACGCCATCTTCAAATGACACATTTTTGAGGCACCACAGACCAATGCCAGCAGCAGTAAGGCTCTGCAACCAAGATTGCATGCCAGTGAGTTGCCTTCACTCTTCCAAAGAATGTGTCCCCTTGTGTTTTGAAGTTGAAGCGTCTTTAATTCATCATATACTTTCTCCCATTCCAGCCTTCCCATGGAAAAGATCAAATATTTCCACTCCATTTCTTCCTTTCTACATGGACTTGGTTCAATATAGAACCTTCACTCGTATTGTTTTTATACTTCACCTTTTCTTTTCTTTTTCTTTCTTTCTTTTCATTCTTTTTTCTTGCCAGATTTTTTTTTTCCCCTTCCTTCAACATGTTTTTCTATTCTTTCTTTCTTTCTTTTTCTTTTTCTTTTTCTTTTTCTTTTTCTTTTTTTTCTTTTTTTTCTTTTTCAGTTTTTGAGAATTTTTTCAACTTTTATTTTTTTTTTGGTATTTTCTTATGTATTTTGAAACATTCATGAGACAATCAGCCTCCCTTCTAATGCAAGCTAAATAACACCAGAATAACTTTGGCACACCCACAAAATACGGTGAAACCATCCAGCTAAAATATAGTGAAACCATCCTGCGATCATAGCGAGACATAAGTCAAACCATGTCTCTGAAGTAGAGAAGTATCCACATCCACACCAAAAACAAAATAAAATTAGAGGTTCAAATATTAACACAGTATCAGAAAGCAAAAGATAAAATCAAGGTTTTAAGGAATGAGAAATGCAATATGTTCTAAGGTTCAATTATAAACTTCTACTTTAACAAACCATATCCTAGACTTTCATATCTTAACTGACGATAGAAGTTTTAATCATAAACAAGGTCTTCTAAGACTCAATAAATCCATTTAGTATAGCTTGAGAACACCTACTTCATAAAAGTTGTCTATACAAGCATATGGGAAGGGGTTCACATTGGCAATCACAAAAGACCATTATCCAAATGTTGGTCCCACAAAAGTAAAGTTCAAGGGGGAGAGTTCTTAATACAGGCCAATCCTTCAGCATTTCCTGATGATGAAGTTGTAGGACACTTGAGCTTGATAGTCAAAGACTTTCACCATTGCAACACTAAATAGCTCCTCCAATGCAGATCATTAATATTAATAATTTGTTTAGTAACAGAGAATCCATTATAGGTTATGTTTGTTGTTCTATTGGTAAACTAAAAAACTAATATATGCGACGCAGTCAGATTGGACTCTTCGAACATGATCCCATACTCAAAATATGCTAGTCCAAAAACAACTTCAATCCAAACCAACACAGCCCTTTTCATTTTTTTTTTTTGGGTAAATGCAAATCCTAAAATCTTATAGGAGCAACAGTAGTAAAGGATTTCCTCCAAATCATGAGTAAGATATACTTCTCCTGGGTGATAGACAGATGCCAAGAAGAAACTTAAGAGCCATAAACAACCCAGGAAACCATGCTGCATCTAAGAATATAATGATACTCATTTTTTTTGGATAAGTAATTATATTACATTTACCATGCAAATAAGCTGTTTATGCTGGCATAAAGTAACTCCAACCAATAAGTGACCAATTTAGATAAATAAAAGCAACTAACATATTTCTACCATGTATCATAGGTGTTGGGAGATAAAGCGGTTATAGAGTTTTTAACAAGAGTACATTAATATACATAATTGAATACAACTCTAGCCCAAAAGCCTAAACTAATAGGCTAAGGTTCACTTAGGTATATTAAGCACTATTTTCTTATATATTTTCTCAATGTGGAACACAACACTCACAAATGCACTCACAACAATCTCCCCCTCACTTATGAGTCTCTTCACATTGACCCAACTCCCCCTCACTTGTGAGTCTTTTTACATTTCCCAGAATGTCTCACGTCAAGAGTTGCAGATGGAGACACAACTCTAAACCTGACGCGTCCAAACACCCGTCTATAGAGTTTTTACCAAGAGTACAATAATATACATAATTGAACACAACTCTAGCCCAAAAGCCTAAGCTAATGGGCTAAGGTACACTAAGGTATATTAAGCACTCTTTTCTTATATATTTTCTCAATGTGGGACTCAACACTCACAAGTGCACTTACAACAATAGGTCACTTATGCACAAATCTCAATTGTGATACATTCGGTTTCTACGATTGGTTACAGGCATATCGACACATACATTAACGTTTGGGAGCAAGTGAATAAGCATTTTTATTAAAAGGTTTCACAAGATAATGACAGCAATAACAATCATAATAACAACAATAAAAAATAAAATGAGATAAAACTTAACCATTATAAAACTATACAGATGTTTCCTTGAAGGCGATTCCAGAATAAGTATTTGAAGTTGCAGAGGAGAAAAACCAAGGTCCAAGATAACGCATCATGCAACCACACAAGATCCTTGCAGATACTACAACTATGATCTAACTGGCATATGTAAATGCATAGGATATTTGAGAAGGCCAAGAGTCAAATAAAAAGAAAAATTTGTTTCTCACATTGCCAACAAACACTGATCGTGCGTCTGTCTCCTCCCTGTTTGCTTGAGAAGCAGCTGTGCTAGCAGGGTCTGCGCAAAATCAGGCACATAACCACGTAAGTTCAAAACATCAAAGGAGAAAACAGAAGAAAGAAAATTATACAAATAGCATCACATAATAATAAACAAAACTATCGTAACAACATTAGAACCTAACCACTGATATAAATCTATCTTAAGCACCAATATATGTTCATGCTCCAAGATGCACACTAATATCTTATCTTGACAACAATAGAACATGGTACCGCATAGGATCAGCTTCAAAAATTGAAACATTTAGGCCGTGCTCACTCTAACTACACCTAGATAACACTAGATCACCACCTACATAGTAATCAAGCGCAAAAAAAAAAAAAAAAAAAAAATTGTACTTAAGAATCTCACTTACCACAGCTCATCAATCTTAAACCTAAACAGCTTAAAAAGAAAATTTTCAAGATATAGCTCAATCTCAAACATTGCCACCAATATACAACGCCACTAATATAAATCATCGGAATTCAAGTAAAGAAAGAAACAGATTAAATTTCAAATCTCGAATTAATTATTCAAGTATATATCTTACTTGCTCATATATTCCTACCGTTTCTCTGCAAACAACCATAGAAAAAACCAAAAACTAGATCCGAATCTCGGGAAAGGAAAACTGCAAAGAAAGAGATTCGAACCTTGAACCGCACCCATCTCCTTCTCGACCTTGGCCTGCATTTCGCGGAGAGCGGCGGCTTCCTCCTCCATCTCCTTCAACCGCTTCTTCATCTCGTCCAGCTCCTGCACCATCACACACACACATACATCGTATAATCGAATAACTTAATGTTCTGACGACTTTGATGCACCGATAGTCGAACCAATCGCTAGGATTTTTCGATAAAATCCAGAACTAGGCAACAGAAAATCGGAAACAAAAGAAAGGGAGGAGACCTTGACGGCGTCGTCGTCGGCGGCGGACATGTCGACGTCGGCGTGGTGAGAGTCCATGTCTCCCTCCATCTCTCCCTCGTCTGGGATTTCTCCTCCGTACACCTCGTGCTCCTCTTCGTCCATATCTCTCTTTCTCTCTCTCTCAAGGTTTCTAGAAAAATACGGCACCTTGTTTCTTACTGGTTATGTATACAGACACGGGCGTTATCATACATCCAAAAGGATTTGGGCTTCGGAACAAATTGGTGGAAACGACGTCGTTCTTTTCTAAGTGCAAACCAACTCTCTTTGGTTTTAGAGTATTCATATCCAATTTAGCAAATTTACTCTCAATTTTAGTTAAAAAAATAAATAATAAATAATAATTCCATTTATATTTATTTTAACTATCAATTTTTTCAAAGCACATATATTCGGCTCTCTATTTCAACTGCCACTTTTATTATTCCATTTAAATATTATTTTTTTTAAAAATTAATTTAATTTTTATTTATTCTTTATTGAGATGAGAAAGAATTTATATATATATATATATATATATATATATATAAACCTTTGTTCTTACATTTGGTGAATGAACAATGCTCATTCACCAAATGTTTCTCCAAATTGTTAAGTTGGATACAACTCCATTTGCTTACATTTTAGCATCTTGTCGAACCAAATGAGAATGCTCTTACCATTTCGGACTAAATTCTTGGTAATTTTAAGTGTTTTATCTATAAATTTTCTTAAATTTTAATTATAAGTTTTCATATAAGCAATATCAATTTTAAATACGTTAAAATGTGGTAAATACTAAGATCGAGTTGATACAAGTGATAAATATTGATACATAACATCTCAATATTTATATGAAATAATGTGTTATTATTACATGATAAATTTTGCAATTAAATTGGATAATTTTCGAATTATATGAAATAATATGTTGTTATTACATGATACATTTGCAATTAAAATGGATATTTAATTTAGTATGCATAAAATATTGTGTTTTTATTAGATGGTATATATGAGCCCATAAATTTCATATATGTTTTATGTTATGTTTTTATATACGAAATTGATATGTTGTGTAAAAATTGAAAAAGAAAAACTACGATAGCTTAATGTATAGTATGAGACAAAGATCATACATGATCACACATAGCATAAAATGTTTAAGAAAAATGATAATGAAATGCATGTATGAGCACATATCATATATATGTTATAATTATAGGGGTTAATCCCTACGGCATTTAAGAAAGCCGATGACATCGGTTCCGTGTGATAAATAAGAATATAGATGATATAGTACGGGAGAATCATGCAATATATGCATTATTCACTCAATACATTTTTTTTAAGCAAATAAGGTAAATGCTATAAAGGAGGTTGATCTCATTCTTTATTCAAATAAAAGAGAGAATGAGAAACCAGTTGAAAATGCTTCCGAACACAAGGTTGGAAGCAGTCTATCTAATTACACACTGAGCATAATAAAATGCACTACAAATAAAGCAAATAACAAAGGAAATACAACTTGAATACATATATATTATTCACTTTAAGACCATTGTATTATGCACTTATATTGCTGCACTAGGTAGATTCAAATTTCAAAGTAGGAAATTAAACAAAACACCACATCTATGCTTCATGTGAAAGTGTGAATGAAGAGTTGTCGATGCTCTGTTGTGAATACTTGGGAGGCCGAGCTCCAAGAGCTTTAAAAATGGGATTAACCTTTTCGACAGTCTTAATAATTCCCCAAAACATGAGCCTATATAAAACCACCATTCCAAACAAAACAGCAAGATCAATCCACTTGGAGTAGCCCATCTCCACCTCCCAAGTATTTCTCAAGATATAGTCACCGGTGATGGTAGCAGGCCCTCCGGCTTGGATATTAGGGAAAGTTAATCCTTCGAACTCATTCTTGTAGAATCCTTGGTTTACATACTTATGGAACGCAATGTAGTACATTGGGTATCTCCAAAAAGGCTTAGGAAGATCATCCGGCAGCCGGAAGAAACCTCCATTCAACATCATCACACCTTGTATTCCGGCACCGGTAATGATACCCATGAGAAAATCTGGCACTATGCTCGCAACAATCATCATTAGGCTTTCGACCAACATCATGCACACAAAGAGTAGCAATGCGAAGCAGGCGAAGTGTTCGATGCTCTTTTGAAGGCCTACAAGGTAGTAAGCCAGAGCTCCAGGAGCTAAAGAGATGATGAGCAAGTAAGGAATAGAAGAAAATGTGTTTCCAATCACAAACGCGCCAACGCCATAGTGCCCATTTAATCTTTCTCGCCCAAATATCTGATAAAGTTGAAGAATTAAGGGTCAAATTTATAAGCACATCCAATAGTTATAAATTCGAGATTTAAGTAACAAAATGACTAACCTTCATGTCCTCTACAAAAGAAGGGAATCCGCCAATTGCCATGAAAGTGAGAAAGGCCGCAACAAACATCAGCATTGAACCTCTAGCCTAGAAATTTACAAGTATATGATGTTCAAGATGTGCTGGATTGTCGTTTTCAAAATAATTAAATGGACATTTCATATCATTAATTAGTTACCTGGATTGAGCCATAAGTAAAGCCAATGTCATGGTAAATAGTCCCAACACATAAACACAGTGCAATATAGACTGCAAGGCGAAGCCAGTAATAGCCTAGATCACGATACATGTTTACAAAAGATCTCCTAGTCAGAACTAGGCATTGTGTAATGAAGCTTGCTTGGCTTCCCTTCTTCTCCAAAGTTCCTTGTTTCTATATAACACAGAAGCTATCCTCATTATTACTATTCTTTAATCATAATCCACTTATACAACTACTTCTCAATTTTTTATTTTTTTTTACAAGTTATTGTTGATCCGAAAACTAACTTTTACTATTATGTCATTACAGTTATATAATATTTGTATAACAGTCTACTAAATAATATTATTTTATCATTAATCACTACAAAGTTGTATATATACCTGGTGGCATATCTTATATAAGACCTGCTGAACTTGCTGGAGTGTCTCAGATGACTTGTATGACTTGACGAGGATATTTATGACTTCCTCAGTGCTTGTGCCGTCACGCCCTATTTCGATATCCTATTGTAGATCAACCAAGTGGCTCAAGTGAATTCTTCCTTGATGATTGCTTTCAAGAATAGGGGAAGATAACGAGAAAATTAAGTATATATATATACTTACTGCATCGAAGTCCTTGTTGATAGTTCTAAGGTAGTGATCAGATGGGTTTCTCAGAGTTGGGCATGGGAAGCCTTTTGAACCAAAAAACTGCATAAAAAACATATATATTTACAATTAATAAATTTTGTTTGATGCTAACTACACTGAAGAATTTTATAACATGCAATGTAAAAGAAATTGTTGTACCTCTTCTGCCATTGAAACAGGGCCAAAATAGACAGTCATGCCAGTGGAAAGGAGGCAGAGATTGCTGAAGAGCTCAAAAACTTCACTGCTCGGTTGATGGATTGATGCGATAACAGTCCTTCCATCTTGGCGAGCAAGCTTAGTGATGCGGCTCATGACATGGAAAGATGCTGCACTGTCCAGCCCACTTGTAGGCTCGTCGAGGAAAAGCAGCTTTGGGCGTGTCAAGATTTCAATGCAAATGCTAACCCTCCTCTTTTGCCCACCGCTCAGCCCTTTTACACTCCAGCCTCCAATTCTTGTATCCATGGAATCTTGCAAACCCATCTCCCTTATCGTCATCTCCGCCCTTTCCTTCTTCTCGGATCTTGACATTGAGTCCGGCAGTTGGAGCTGTGCCGAGTAGTATACAGTTTCCCTTACTGTTAGTGTTGTCATTAAGGTGTCATCCTGAGTTACATACGCCTATTTCATGCAAAATATAAGAGAAATTTTTATCTGTTAACGTTTCGATGGATCAACCACATTATATATTTACGCAAACATACATGACCCTTTTTTCATACCGAAGTTCCAAAAGCAAGTGTTTCTTTGCGTCCATTAACCAAAATCTCCCCAGTCTGCTGCGTATTTGAACTTAACCTCCCTGCAATAAGTTGATCATCAGTAGCTTCCATATTCCAATCTATGGCTTTATTAATTTGTTATGCTTTTTATTTTATTTTTCTTTGACAAGGTTTTTGGTGGGAAAACAGCTGCTACGTGAACTGTTTAATGTAACAGTAAAAATTAATATTAAATTTTAAAATTTTAAATTCAATGCTTAAGACTGCACTGCACGTACGTATCATTTCTCTACTCCAATTTAAATTTATTTATTTTTTTCCAACCCCAAATCGCAGTTAAGCAACGCAGTCAAGCCACATGTGCATAAGCACCACCATCTTCACCTACATATCTGCTAGCTCCTCCTCTCTCTGTTATTTCTTTTGCCGTCAAAATTCATATCTTTGGCTCCATTTCTGTGCAAATAAATGAACTCGATCTGAACTCTGAGAGTTGGATTGTTCGAATAATTAAGCCTCGACATTCCCATTTGCTTTTCTCAATTGGGTATCTCCAAATTTTCCACCTTTTGGATTTTTCTATCTTTATAATTTGTTATCTAATCTTCTTTGGCCTTGGTTCTTTATTATTAATGTTAGTTTATTTAAGTTGATTCTTTTTGGGTTGTTACAGATCTGGTCAACACAGGAAAGAGATCGAGTGTTCGAGTGTTTCAGATCATGTTAACTAATTAGTTTTTTTGTGGGGCAAATAATAATTTAACAATATCCAAAATATCTTATTCTTAATGTCTTTGTATTAGCACTCATATAATCATTTTTATTTATCTTTTAAATTAATTTGAGTGTGATGGTTTGAATTAGATAATTGTATTTTGTAAGTGTAACAAGAAAAATAAAAGCGACTTTCGACCCTTAATATTAAATACAAATCACATCCCAAATGTGAGAGAGAGATAGATAGACGTTTACATGATAAAAGACAAAACAAAATTAATGCAAATTAACATGGACGATGGATTGCTCAGGAATTAATATAAAAAACGCAACATGCCAACATGGATCCATATATACAGCTGACCATGTTACAATTAATAAAGTTGGCGGCGAAGAGAAGGAATTTAGGGCAAGAAAAAGTATTATTTTGAATTTTCTAAGTTTGAAATAATTTTTTTAATATGTGTGATGTCTGATGCTTCTCTTGATATGCAAGATAAAAAATATGTAGGTCTTACATATTTTTTTAATAATATATATATATATATATATACTCCTGCCATTATTACAGCCATGCCAGTATCAATTATCAAAGAAAAAAAAAATTCTCTTCCCAATATGGATTGGATCAGGATCTATTCAAATTCTTATAGGAAATTTCAATTTCTGAAATTTTAGATTTAGGTCGTTCATTTTTATCTAATAGTCATTGTTCTGCCACGTGTCTCACTAACTAATAAAATAATAAATATTTATTATTTTATTAATAATGAAACATGTGACAAAATAATGAATAAAAAATGTTTGTCATAGTAACATTTTTGGTTAGTGTATACGGCACAACTTAATGTTTGACCAGCCAAAATCATGGCGTTTCCTATTATTGGGGCATACAAGCACGTCAATAAATTTTTTTTTCTTCTGTTTTTTTTTTTCTATAAGTTTCTACAAATATTGTTCTTCTTCTATTCAAATGTTTCTAATTATGTAGTAAAAATGACATGAAAAGTCGATTTTAGCTGGCCAAATAATAAGATTAGAGATCGATCATGAATTAATTCCTCCCTCCATGCACGAAGGATAAGAATGAAAGGATTTTTCAAAGATTCAAGAACTTTGTAAGTGAAATTGCTAAAGGATTATGGTTTTTTTTTTTTTTTTTTTTTTGTTTCTACGTAAATATTATTTTTTGAAAAAGTAAAAAATATCAGACAAAAACTAAAAAAAAAAAAAAAAAAAAAAAAACCTAAGCATTTTTCTATTCATATTATTGTACCTGCCAAAGAATCGAGAAGAGTAGATTTGCCAGAGCCAGAAGGACCCATGATGGCCAGCACCTCTCCGGGTTGAGCGTACCCAGTGAGTCCCTGAAGGATCGGCAAGCGCCGTCGTTTCCCATCATCCACCGTAACCCACAGCTCCTTCCACGTCAAGAAAACGCCCTCCCTCTTCGACACTGAACCAGCACGAACGTAATTTTCTCTTTGCTCCCCCAACGATTCTGCAACAACTTCGGAACCAAACCTCAGAGGCGGCGCGGATTCAGCAACGTTAAACGGGAAAATGCTGTCGGCAGTAGAGGACAAGCTGCCATCTGCTTCTACTTCTTCAGAAGCTAAGCTTCGCCTTTGCATCTCTAAATCGACAACTCCTGCGCTTGTCACCGCCTGAGAAAGAAGCGATCTTGTCGGGCTTGCCTTCGGTGTCCATCTAAGGACTCCAGTTGAGGGCTTTTCGCTGCTGCCTTTGGCGTCCGTCTCATCCATGCTGGTTTGTTGGTGTAGACAGGGTGACCCAGAGATAGACGATGATCTTTATTGCATATATTTACGCTCCCACTAGCATTATATGAAAGAGTCGAAAAAAACAAGTGTACGTTTATTTATATTTATTTTTTTGGTTGTTTTATCATTATTCAGAAAGTGTCGTGAAGCATTAACTACTATATAACAAGTGGCCTAGTCAAAATTAATTCCGGGTTCCAACCTTCTCAACCGCGGTGTGTGCCAATCCAGCAGGACATAATATGAACTTTTAGAATTATTTGTTATTGTATGGTTTTAATTTTTTTCAGGGAAAAATTTAAAATTAGTCTTTGTGATTTACTTGATTTACAATTAACTATATATAGTATCAAAATAAACTTAAAGGTCATGCATTGAGATATGCCAAAAAAATAATTTAGTTCATACAATCAAATTTCGTTCACTGACTTAACAGATTATGATAACATGAAACATTAGAACCAATAAAATTGTGATATTTGTCATATTTAAGTCAGTGTCACACTAACAGAATCTGTTAAATTTTTTTTTTTTTTTTATGACGGGGAACCTCGACAAGGTAGAACCCTTCAGACACACTCCTGCAGAGTAAACGTCAGACCCGTGCACCACACCCTCGAAAGTTTCCTTATACGGATCAGGATAAATCTCTAGTTTTTACACTAGGGGGTGTAGCCCCAAAGAAGAGTTTGCACCTAGCAAGTCTCAAACTTGGGATCTATAGGGTGATACTCTCTAAGACCACAAGCCTCAACCACTAGGCCAACTCCAATTAGTAGATAAAATTTGACTGTAGGGACTAAATTATTTTTTTGGCACACCTCAAAGATCTTTGAGTTCATTTTGATACCATAGAGAGCTAATTGTAAATCAGATAAACCACAATGATTAATTTTTCATTTTTCCCTTTTTTGAATAATGCTTATCTTATAATTATTTTATAATATTGAGAATTAATTTTTTATTTTTCTGTTTAAGAAAATTGGTTCAAGTGATAGTTGATACTGGTATTGTGAAATAAAAATGTAATTTCTAGTATTACTCATTTTCTCCCTAGTGTTTTGATAAATGAAAATATTGGGGGTATTGCAATTTTTGTTATAATTAATTACTTATATATTAATGTGAAAGTTAACAGCTAGCTACAATAAAATTTAATTATTGAAAAGTGCTTGCCATACTATATGTTTTTATATAACCCTTTACAAATTAACATGACATTTCAAGTAAGCGTTATGTAGCATAACATGATAAAAACAAAATTAAAAACAAAATTTCAAAATTAAATTTAATTGTTTAGTGGCTGATGTAGGTAATATCAATGTGATACTAATACATCAGTTTGTTAATATATAATATCGTAACAATACTATTATTTGTTTAGTAGTTAATGTGATAACATCAATTTGTAAATAAAAAATAAATAAAAAATTACTACAACTAACGACACTCTTTCAAAAACAATTTGCCGAAGCTAGTTGTGAAGGGAGAAATCAGTTTGTTGGGATTTAGAACTTGTTTTTCGGAGACGCTTGGTGTTCTCAGGAGGATATTGTCAATTTTTTTTTGGGAGTCTAAGAAAATATTATCCTAATTAAAAATTTAAAGAAACATTATCAATTAAATAATAATTTAAAGATTTTTCTTTAAATAATACCAATACGAGGGCAACAAGAGGTAGTTGCCCCTTCTGCCTACCCTAAAATTTGATTTAACTGAGGTGTAGCCTTTATTTATCTATTGCAATTTGCACATCCTAGAAAAGGAAACTAGCCCTGGACCATAGTATTAAAGGCAAGCCTGATTCGAGGGTTTGTTTTCTTTGTACAATTCATTTACTTTGCCAGATACTCAAAGTAGGGACCAGTGGACCACAGTAGAGACATCCTAGGCGCTTGCTCCAAGCGTCTTCCCCTTGTGGAGGCCAATCAAGGCGAAGCAAATGCTGCCCTTCTAGTCGTGCAACTTGCCTCTCAGTACTGTATTTTCTGTCTTATTATTGAAGGGGACTCTTTGACAACAATTCTAGCCATCAATTATCCTCACCTCAGCACCGAATGGGTCTTTGCCCATGTCTTCACCGACATCAACCTTCAACTCATCTCCTTCCCGGAATGGACAGCTTTGAAGGTTTCAAGATATGCTAATTTTTGTGCATATCATATCGTCAAATGGGTCGCTTTAAACATAATGTTTGAAAAAAAAAAAAAGAGGTAGGGTTGCACAATTACCAAGAAAAAGATCGGCTTGTGTGCTTTAGTTAAAATTATACCACACTTAAAAATTAAAATCTTGAAATTGAAGGGTTCAGATTTGTTCCAGGATTTTCACTAGCTAGACTCCCTTTCATCCATCCCTTCTTCTTCTCTCTTTAATTTTTTTTTTCTCAGACATATTAAAATGAGATGGAACTTACCGTAAATATATAAGCAAATAGATACGTATAGTCTCTCTACATCAACGTACCCATTCGATGCAAAATCTTAATCTCAAATTCTTTTGGCATCACAAACACACAATAACATAAACTACTAGAAAAATAAACTAAACATGATTTATAGGGTCCAAGAAAAATAATACCTTTGAGCGTAAAAACTCTCTTAACAAGATTCCCTGAAATCCCCAACAATAATAACAATGCTAAGAGTTAAGCCAAAACAATGCGGCAATCATAAATGATAAACCCACTTAAAATTATAAAAAAATAAAATTGATGATGCTTGAAAAAAATCAGAATAAAAGTGATAAAAAAAATCAGGAAAACGGAACAACTTTCTCTTCCTCTTCCCTGCGGAGACCAGTTGGGTATCCTTTTGATAAAATCAGGATAAAAGTGAGTTCTCTTGTATCCCTTTGATGAATAAGAATCAAGGAGAGAGAGAGAGAGAGAGAGTAATTGAAGGGGGGTATTTTCGGTTTTCCTTGTTGAAAGGAGGCAAAACTAAAAAGAAAAAAAATTTAAGGGGTGACAAAAATATTAGTTTGGCGGGAAAATTTTATAAAAACAACCTATATTCTAAGAACAATTTTGAAGAATGTCCCCCACTCCTACAAGTAGATCCGCCCCTGTTTCACATGGCACAATAAGATTGTCGATATATTCTTTAAGGGACTTAGACCATGTTTAACATTGAGTTTGAAAAATACAACTTTTAAGTTAATGCTTTGTCCCAATCAACTTGCGGGAGAATGTTAACGATATGTCACTCAACACTTCAACCAAATCATCTACCTCATCAGCAAAGTCAAAAGCCAGCTCACAATCTGTTGCATGAAACAATTCAATAATTCTACAGCACCAGAATTCTTCTCAGCATACAATTCCTTGAAGCTCTCATGTTGATTTACAATTTCGAATTCAAATATATATAGATAGTGTTAGTAGCCTACTCAATCATGTTTCTCTTGTAATATTTCAAACTTAGCTAGATAAGTTATACTATCTATGTGTATAATTATAAAATCAATGAAATGTAGCTACAGAAAGTATTCAAGATCAAAATATTCGAGGCAATGCATCTTTGCTTCAGGAGAAGGCTCAGATGAGGTGTTCTCTATGCTCTGTTTCGAATGCTTGGGAGGCACAACTCCAAGAGCTTTAATCACCGTCTTAACCTTTTCAACAACCTTAATAATTCCCCAAAACATGAGCCTATAAAAAACCACCATTCCCAACAAAATAACAAGGTCAATCCACTTGGAGTAGCCCATGTCCACATGCCACGTGTTTCGCAAGATATAGTCACCACTGATAGGTGGCCCCCCTGCTTGGTTACTTTTGAAAGTTAATCCTTCAAACTCATTCTTGTAGAATCCTTGGTTTGCATACTTATGGAACGAAATATAGAACATTGGGTATTTCCAAAAAGGCTTAGGAAGATCGTCCGGCAGCCGGAAGAAACCTCCACCCAACATCATCAGACCTTGGATTCCGGCACCGGTAATGATACCCATGAGAAAATCTGGCACTATACTCGCAACAATCATCATTAGGCTTTCCACCAACATCATGCATGCAAAGAGTAGCAATGCGTAGCAGGGAAAATGTTGGAAACTCCTTTCAACCAGGTAATAAGCAATTGCTCCAGGAAGTAAAGAGATTAAAAGCAAGTATGGAATAGAAGAACATGTGTTTCCAATCACAAACGCGCCAACGCCATAGTGCCCATTTAATCTTTCTCGCCCAAATATCTGATACAGTTGAAGAATTAAGGGTCAAATTAATTAAGCACATCCAATAGTTATTAATTCGAGATTAATTAGTAACAAAATGACTAACCTTCATGTCCTCTACAAAAGAAGGGAATCCACCGATTGCCATAAAAGTGAGAAAGGCCGCAACAAACATCAGCATTAAACCTCTAGCCTAGAAATTTACAAGTAACAAAGATCAATATGTGTTTGTGCAACATTGCAAAGCTTTCAAAGATCGTGACCCGACATTAAGAGATTCAGGGTACGATTATAAAAGCGATAAAACATCATGTAGTAAGTTAAGTGGATATAGTTACCTGGATTGAAGCAAAATTGAAGCCAATGTTATAGAATATAGTCCCTACACATAAACACAATCCAATATAGATTGCAAGGCGAAGCCAGTAATAGCCTAGATCACGATACATGTTCACAAAAGATCTCCTTGTCAGAACTAGGCACTGTGTAATGAAGCTTGCTTGGCTGCCCTTCTTCTCCAAAGCTCCTCCTTTCTACCAAAAAAAAAAAAAAAAAAAAAAATTATTATTATTTCTTAATCTATTTTATTTGTCATTTTGAGAAGAGAATGTATATCTATATGTATACCTGTTGGCATATCTTAGATATCATATGCAGAACCTGCTGGAATGTCCCAGATGACTTGTATGACTTGACGAGAATGTTGATGACTTCTTCGATGCTTGTTGTGCCATCAGACCCTTTTTCGATGTCCTAATTAATGTTGATAACCAAAGCCTCCTGTGAGTTTTCCCTGATGATTGCTTTGAAGAAAAAAGAATGGAAGCGAGAAAGTATATATATATACGTACTGCGTCGAAGTCCTTGTTGATAGTTCTAAGGTAGTGATCAGATGGGTTTCTCAGACTTGGGCATGGGAAGCCTTTTGAAGCAAAATACTGCATAAAATTCATATATATATTCTTACAATTCAAAAGCAATTGGTTTTATGCTTACTAAAGAGATTACGAGACGTTTGAGTTTGGAAAGTGTTTATTCACTTAAATTTATTCATTGTATAATTTGTATATATAGAGATTACAAGATAAAAATTTCTGTACAGTTGTAACCCTAGTTTAAAAAATAAAGGGGAAACCTCATTTACTCTCAAAGTATCAGCGTTTTTGCAATCATAATCTCGAACTTTTAATTTTTACAATATCGGTATCCTAAGAATTTTCTCTTTTTTTATTTCACTTTTTTTTGTTTTTTGGGTTAAAAAGCTAAAAATATTTTATATTTGTCCAAAAAAACTTCTTTAATTTCGAAAAATGGTTTCCATTTTTAAATTTTGGTAAATCATTTTTTGAGTTAAGTATCTCCTTCTCAAACTGTCAGACCATCCCTCGACAATTGCCGAACCATAGTTGAGTCACTGTCGAACCACCACAGATCCCGTTGTACCTCCACTAGACCCATCGGACCTTCCCCGAACTATTGCCGAGCCTCCACAAGACTACCACCTGAGCTTTGTTGGGCCACCGCTCCAACTCTGCCGGACCACAGCCGGAACTCAAATTTTTAGGTTAATTTTTTTTTTTTTCTAATTTAAAAAATAGACTCGATAAGTTACCAAAAAAAATAAAAATAAATAGTGAGATAAAGTTGATTTTTATGCGTGTGCATTTTTATAAATGAAATTATTGTTACCTCTTCTGCCATGGAAACAGGGCCGAAATAGACAGTCATGCCAGTGGAAAGGAGGCAGAGATTACTGAAGAGCTCAAAAACTTCACTGCTCGGTTGATGGATTGATGCAATCACAGTTCTTCCATCTTGGCGAGCGAGCTTAGTGATGCGGTTCATGACATGGAAAGATGCTGCACTGTCCAGCCCACTTGTTGGCTCGTCAAGGAAAAGCAGCTTCGGGCGCGTCAAGATTTCAATGCAAATGCTAACCCTCCTCTTTTGCCCACCGCTCAACCCTTTTACGTTACAGCTTCCTATTCTTGTATCCATGGAGTCTTGCAAGCCCATCTCCCTTATTGTCGTCTCCGCCCTTTCTTTCTTCTCGGATCTTGACATTGAGTGGGGCAGCTGGAGCTGCGCCGAGTAGAATACGGCTTCCCTTACTGTTAGTGTCGTCATTAAGGTGTCATCCTGTGTCACATACGCCTATTTCATTGAAAATATAAGAGAAATCATTATCACCAAAGGAGAATCACACTGTCAATGTTTTGATGGATCATGCAAATTATATACTTAACGTAAACATATATACAATAAATTTATAACCCTTTTTTCTTACCGAAGTTCCGAAAGCAAGTGTTTGTTTGATTCCGTTTACCAAAATCTCCCCAGTTTGCTGCGTATTTGAACACAACCTCCCTGCAATAAGTTGCTTATCAGTAGCAAAAAGGCCCTTTTCTTTACATTGTTTCAGGAATTCCTATAATCTCGGATTTTAACAAATAGCTCACTAAGTTTTAAAATGTGATTCTTCGTGAAATAAGCAAACGGAAACAGATTAGTCTACGCTAGGGTCGGAGCTGGGGTGGCTGTGTAGGCCATGGCCCCCCAACTCAAGGAAAAAAAAAAATTATAAGGTAATATTTTTTTATTTTTTTATTGGCCCCTACCCACTAAAATTTTTGACTCTTGGCCGGTCCCTACCCATCCCAAGCTCCGTCTTCGTTCTTGGTCTACGTTGTTAGAAAAGTTGACAGAATCTATTAATAAGCCACATCAGCATGAATCAAGCCGATCAAATACCATCACAATGGCCATTGGGGGTTGTTTAGCCACACATTTTTTTTTTTTTTTTTTGTTGCCGTTTGAGGGTGTCTGAACTACTCTATGGCTATAAGGATGGTTCAGCTACTTAATTTAGCATTTACATTTATAAATTCTGTCAACTTTTCTAATGGTGGAAACCAATGAGTTATTAATATTTTTGAACATGCAGGGAGCTATTTGTCAAAACTTTAAACTACATTGACCAAAAATAAATTTATATATTCTGATTAATTAAATAATTATACTCACTAATTATTGTTTTGGGATAAATAAAGCAAGTGATTTTTGAACACCAATGGATATAAGTGTTAGAATATATTGTGATATTGTGGGAATATATTAGCATTGATTGTAATTAATAAAATCAAATCAAAATTAAATATACCTGATTTGATTTTATCAATCATTCCATTTTGTATTATCTCTCTCATTCCTATAAATAGGGAGCATTTGTATTGCAAAATAATTTATTCAATAAGAGCCTTTATATGTGGATGTAGATCATTGACCGAACAAGTAAAATCTTTGTGTCTTATCTTATGATTCCGCAATTTATTATTTAATTATGAATTTCTTCAATAAGTACCTGCCAAAGAATCCAAAAGAGTCGACTTGCCGCAGCCGGAAGGCCCCATGATAGCCAGAACCTCGCCTGGCTCAGCATACCCAGTAATCCCCTGAAGTATCGGCAAGCGCCCTCTTTTCCCGTCACCCACTGTAACCCACACGTCTTTCCAAGTCAAGAAAACTCTCTCCCTCTTTGAATCTTCGGGACCAAACCTCGGTGACGATGCTTCATGACTGTCCAACCGCGAAGAACCAGAGGTAGACGACCAGCTGCCATCTGCTTCTTCAGAAGCCATGCTTTGCATCTCCAAATCACCAACTCCTGCACTTGTCACAGCCTCCTTCAAATTTGAAGATCTCGTTGGCCTTCCAATATTTGAGGAATCCATGCTGCTTAATTTCTTCTTATAGAAGTGAATTTTTTGAGAGAGACAAAGAGATCTGACAATATAATGCTGGATTTGTCAATTGCATTACACTTTACACTACCCCCTTGCATAAGAAACAACAAGAAACAGTGTCTTAATTAGACCAATGCCGTGAAGCACTGAAATTAGAACTATATAACAAACGGGTATTTTGTCTTTGTTAGCTCCACGTAGGCGTTCCAATCTTCTCGACAGCTAGAGGCTTGTACGCAGCCGACGGCGTCACGGGAGCAACTGTGCATGTTGTCTGCCGACCGTAGTATCCCCACTTTTTTGTCTTGTTAACTTGGCTTTTCAAAGTTTAGGCATACGTTGTTTTTCTCTTAATAGACATGTTTACCGTTAAATTACCATGTTTTTTTTTCTAGAAGTGGTAATTTTACATTGACAATTCAAATGAAGCACGCCACAATGTGGGAGAAGTTGCTGTCTTAGGCAAATGCTGGAGCTAATTCAAGGTTACAAAAGTATAATGGTAATTATTTGTGATCGTGATAGCTAGTCAATTGTATGTGATGTAGATAGTGTCGGTAAAAAAAAAAAAAAAAAAACCAGAGACAAAAACAGAGGAAGAAGAAAGAAAAGAAGACAATGAGAGGAAAAAGAATTTAGGCCCAAAACCACCGCACCTCGGGTTGCTCAGTCATCTCTGGCCCTCCGACCGCCGTCTGCCGCCCTCTCCGGTCTGTATCGATCGGGTATGTTTGTTGGCTTAAACTGAAATAAAGAAAGAAGAAAGTTTTGCGGTGGTTGACAGTTCATGAAGCAATGAATGAATGAAAGCAGGAGTAGAGAAAGGAGTAATTATAGAAAGATAATAGAGCATAGGGTTCGTCCAATAGCTCAGGTGGAAGACAACGGCTAAACCAATCCCAAAGCAAAAATTTGTTGCTTAATTAATTGTCGTGTTATATTATTTTGGCTGAATCTGATTGCATGTCTGTGTTAGTCTCACATGCATATGTGCACACACTGTGAGATTGGCATATATAATGTAAATTGCATGGAGTTGAAGGAAAGCTGGAAAGGGGAGTTGAGCGGATGAGTAGAAGTAAGGAGAGGCCAACGGCGATGCGGACAAGGTCAAGGTGTGCATATGCTTTGTTATCATTGATTCTCAAAAGCAATGTGAAAGTTTTCAATACATCATGCAAATTAAATAACAATAAAAATAAGAAAAAAAAATGGAAAGAATTCTAAAAAAAATTCAAAATTGACTAATTTTTTTGTGGTCATAGCTCAAAAGTAGCTAACGCGTTTTTATGGATTGTTACACTAATTGCCTGTTCTACCCCCGACCAACTTCCAGAGGGATGTTAACAATACATCACTTAACGCATATGCCCAATCATCGTACCCATCAGCATACAAGTTAAAAGCCAGCTCACAATGTGTCAGTGTCACATGAAACTGTTCGGTAATTCTACAGCACCATAATTCTTCTCAGCATACAATTCGTTGAAGCTCTTGTCTCGATTTGCAATTTTGTGATTTCAAATGTAGGTAATGTTAGTTGCTTACTCAATCATGTTTCTCTTGTAATTTAAACTCAATAGATAATATATACTGTGTATGTATGTGTATAAATTCAATGAAAGGTAACTACAGAAAAAAAGTATTCAACATCAAAAAACTTTCCAACTACATCTTTGCTTCATGTGAAGGTTCGGATGAGGTGGTCTCTATGCTCTGTTTCGAATGCTTGGGACACACAACTACAAGAGCTTTAATCACCGTCTTAACCTTTTCGACAGTCTTAATAATTCCCCAAAACATGAGCCTATATAAAACCACCATTCCCAACAAAATAACGAGGTCAATCCACTTGGAGTAGGCCATCTCTACATGCCAGGTGTTTCGCAAGATATAGTCACCACTGATAGGTGGCCCTCCTGCTTGGTTACTATTGAAAGTTAATCCTTTAAACTCATTCTTGTAGAATCCTTGGTTTGCATACTTATGGAATGAAATATAGTACATTGGGTATTTCCAAAAAGGCTTAGGAAGATCATCCGGCAGCCGGAAGAAACCGCCACCCAACATCATCACGCCTTGGATTCCGGCACCGGTGATGATACCCATGAGAAAATCTGGCAATATGCTCGCAACAATCATCATTAGGCTTTCGACCAACATCATGCAGGCAAAGAGTAGCAATGCGAAGAAGGCAAAGTGTTGGAAACTCCTTTCAACAAGGTAATAAGCTATTGCTCCAGGAGCTAAAGAGATTATAAGCAAGTATGGAATGGAAGAAAATGTATTTCCAATCACAAACGCGCCAACACCATAGTGCCCATTTAATCTTTCTCGCCCAAATATCTGAAATAGTTGAAGAATTAAGTGTCAAATTAAGCACATCCAATTGCTATAAAATTGTGTTGCATATAAAATGACTGACCTTCATGTCCTCTACAAAAGAAGGGAATCCACCAATTGCCATAAAAGTGAGAAAGGCAGCAATAAACATCAGCATTAAACCTCTAGCCTAGAAATTTACAAGTAATAAAGATCAATATGTGATGGATCATCATTTTCAAATTGATCAATTAATTAACTTAGAGGTTTCTGTTTCATGATATGGATATATAGTTCATATCAATTACCTGGATTGAGCCAAAATTGAAGCCAATGTTATAGAATATAGTCCCTACACATAAACACAAAGCAGTATAGATTGCGAGGCGAAGCCAGTAATAGCCTAGATCACGATACATGTTTACAAAAGATCTCCTTGTCAGAACAAGGCATTGGGTAATGAAGCTTGCTTGGCTTCCCTTCTTCTCCAAAGTTCCTCCTTTCTACAAAAAAAAAAAAAAAAAAAACTCAATATTATTATTCTTTCTTAATTTTTATTTATTTATTTTCATTGAACATGTATACCTGTAATTGGCATATCTTAGATATCACTTGCTGAACCTGCTGGAATGACCTAGATGACTTGTATGACTTGACGAGAATATTAATGACTTCTTCAGTGCTTGTTGTGCCATCAGACCCTTTTTCGATGTCCTAATTAATGTTGATAACCAATGGCTCCCATGAGTTTTCCCTGATGATTGCTTTGAAGAATAGGGAATGGAAACGAGAAAAGTATATATATATACATACTGCGTCGAAGTCCTTGTTGATAGTTCTAAGGTAGTGATCAGATGGATTTCTCAGAGTTGGGCATGGGAAGCCTTTTGAAGCAAAAAACTGCATAAAAAAACATAAATATATTGACAATTCATAATTAATTTTTTTCAAAACAATTCATTTGATACATGCATCGTAAAAGAAATTGGTGTTACCTCTTCTGCCATGGAAACAGGGCCAAAATAGACAGTCATGCCAGTGGAAAGGAGACAGAGATTGCTGAAGAGCTCAAAAACTTCACTGCTCGGTTGATGGATTGATGCAATCACAGTTCTTCCATCTTGGCGAGCAAGCTTAGTGATGCGGCTCATGACATGGAAAGATGCTGCACTGTCCAACCCACTTGTAGGCTCGTCAAGGAAAAGCAGCTTCGGGCGCGTCAAGATTTCAATGCAAATGCTAACCCTCCTCTTTTGTCCACCACTCAACCCTTTTACGTTACAGCTTCCTATTCTTGTATCCATGGAGTCTTGCAAGCCCATCTCCCTTATCGTCATCTCCGCCCTTTCCTTCTTCTCAGATGTTGACATTGAATCAGGCAGTTGGAGCTGTGCTGAGTAGTATACAGCTTCCCTTACAGTTAGTGTTGTCATCAAGGTGTCATCCTGAGTCACATACGCCTATTTCATGCAAAATAAGAGAAATCATTATATATTTGACATGAACATATATACAATATACATGAGTCATGACCATTTTTTCATACCGAAGTTCCAAAAGCAAGTGTTTGTTTGACTCCGTTTACCAAAATTTCCCCAGTCTGCTGCGTATTTGAACTTAACCTCCCTGCAATAAGTTGCTTATGATCAGTTGCAAAAGGACCGTTTTCTTTGACAATGTTTGTTGTAGGAAATTAATTATATAATTACACCCACTAATTCTTGTTTTGGGATAAATAAAGCAAGCGATTTTTGAACACCAATGGATATAAGTACCTGCCAAAGAATTCAAAAGAGTTGACTTGCCGCAGCCAGAAGGCCCCATGATAGCCAGAACCTCTCCGGGCTCAGCATACCCTGTAATCCCCTGAAGTATCGGCAAGCGCCCTCTTTTCCCATCATCCACTGTAACCCACACGTCTTTCCATGTCAAGAAAACGCCCTCCCTCTTTGACGTCACACAACCAACATTATTTGAGGAATCCATGCAATTTGAGAGAAAAAGAGAGAGAAATCTGATAATGTAATGCTTGATTTGTGTATTGCATTACACTGATCCCCTAGTATTATAAGAAACAACTGAAAACAGAGTTTTATGCCAATGCCGTGAAACATTGAAATTACAGGGACTGTGTGACCCATTCCGGGGACCCAACGGCGACGGGTACACCACTATATAACAAATGGGTATTAATTGTCCAATCTTCTCGATGGCTAGCCGCCGGCGTCATGGGCCACTGTGGGTGTTTGTCATAGTCCAACCTCGTTTTGTTCTCCAAGTATACTCCTAATAATCAAGTTGACAATTCAAAACGAAGCACGCCACTAAATGGGAAGAATTCGCTGTCTGGGTGGTTTACCAACAATCTTGGACCAACGCTGGGGTAATTCAAGGCTACAAGTATAATATTAATGGGTAATATGTGATCGATCGTGATAGCAAGTCAATTATTTGTGATTTATATGGTCAAGAAATTTAGTTAACGGTTTTTGTGCCGTGCATTGCGCACCAATCAACTGCAATCCATTGAAATGATTTTGGATGTAGCGGAAGCCAAAGAAAATCAGCACACTAGAATTGAAGAATGGCGTCTTCTTCATTCAACGAGATAATTGAATCACTCAAAACTGAGGCTTTCATTACATCGTCTCTGACTTTTATTGCTGATGATCTTGGCTTCCATTGAAGGTGGAAGGCGTTTGGTGGCTTAGCTTAATTCTTTTGTTGTTCTGCTCTAAGATCAAGGCCTCTGTATTTATCTTTGAATGGTTGGAATTGTTCATCTTGGCATACATGTGGCATTGTCCGTCGCCTATCGACCGGCGGAAGTCAGTTGTCATCAATGACGGTTCGGTGGTGGTTGATAAGAGGCTGTTAGGTGATAAATAACGGTTCGGTGGTGATTAATAAGAGGCCGTTAGTCGATAAACAGTTACTGTGTCCACTCTTATCCTTAATGCACACTTTCTATGGTTGGGGCAAGGAATCTATTGTGCCAAATAAATATATGTTTTTTTTTTTTTTTTTTCAATAGTAATCTTCAAAGAGTGTATCCATAATCCATATATAATTTTGCAATATAAAAATATTAGAAAGATTAGTTTAGGAAAGATGTATATGTAGTTATAAAGACTAGTTTAAAGCATATTACTGTATCTAAGAGGAGAACGCTCAAATTAACCCAAATTATTGTGGTAGATGTTAGTTTTAGCATGTCTTAATTTGAATTTTATTTTCATTCATTTCTTCTTAATTAAATTCTTTTTTAATAGAAAATAAAATATAATAAATAGCATTATAAACAAGACTCACAAACTTACAATCCCGAGACAATTATCAACTAAAAGTGGAGTTCATGTCATAAAGAAAATCCATCTCCATCAATAAGCTTCTCCCTCCTGAAAATAAAAGCTCCCCCCACCCTCATGGAAACGAATCCTCTCAATTTCAAATGAAATGGGTATTAATTTAGTACGGTAATATTATCTTTTTTCTTTTGAAAAATAAGCGTAGGATACTGATGAACAAGAAAACAGCAAGTAGAAGAGATAAATATTCCTAAGATTGTGAGACTATCACAATAATCAAATAAATCTTCCCAAAACAATAGATGCTATTTATAATTTAAGGGAAAATAATGAAGAAACTCAATTCTGAGTATTCTTATTGAGAAAACCAAATAAATAATTAAAACTCCTAGTCTAAAGATAACAATGAAATAAAGTCAGTTTAGAAGTCTACGAAAGACAACTAAACCAAATAAAAGACTAACAAAGAAACCTAATTCAAAGAAAGACTGAAAGATAAGATAGGATAAAAGATTAACAAAAAAACCTAATAAAAGACTGAAAGATAAGATAGGATAAAAGACTAACAAATAAACCTAATAAAAAACTGAAAGATAAGATAGGCTGTCCTGATCTACATCTGCAGAAAATTAACATAAGTGCCCAGTGTGCGCTCGATCGCAGGCACCCAGGCGATCGATCGTAGTACCAAAGAAGGGTGCGCTCAATCGTGCGCTCGAACGCAGTCACAGGGGGGAATCGATCGCAGTACCAAGGACGAGCATCGCAATACCAGGGGTCGGGCACTCGATCGCAATCAGTGTGCGATCGATCGCAGTTCCGAAGACTCCTACTGCAGCGCGAGTCTGAGATCGCTTTACCATCTTCCGGGGTGTCTTCACACTACCATCTATTCGGGTCTTCTTCATATACTCCCAAGCATTTTGGTCTATATCATAAATGCACTAAATGGCTACTCTTTATTTCAAATAAAATGGAAATGATCATTTTCCCACCCTCATGAATCCTACTGTACATTTGTACCCCTCTCCCATCATCTTTTTTCTTTCTTTTTCTTTTTCCTTTTCTTCTTCCCCTTTTGTTTTTTCCACTCTTTTGTATGGGCATTGGATGTCAGATCTATTGCACTCCCTCCACCTACACCATTCACAAATCTCTCTACCTCCATTACTAATTCCCACTCTACCCTCCGTCGGTTCCGACTCCCGCTTATGCATGCCTAGGGGTGAAAGGTAATTATTGTTAGCGATTATTAGCTAAAATCGCTAACTGTAACTGCATAGGCAACTAATAATCGCTAACTACTTTTTAAATGAAAAAATAAATAAAAAATATTTAAAAAATTAAAAGAATAAAAAAAACAAAATCACGATGATAATACAGTAATACCTTCCTACATATAACATCGTTTCTAAATTTTTATACATTTTTATATATGTTTAAATACAAAAACAACGTCATTTTATATATATATATATATATATATATATATATAAAATATGCGGTTATAAGTTAATACAATTAGCGGTCGATTAATAACCACCCGTATTTTCACCTCGATGCATGTCATTTGCTATGGTGCACTTTACTTGCGTCAACCACCTTTTGGTCTCCTACAACAAATTTGAGGCTCCTTTATTGGGCTCCCTAGCTCCCTTTGTGTGGAGCTCTTTCTGCGCATAAAAAATTATAGATCCAAATATGGGCAACAAAAATCACTGTCCTGGATATTATTTTCCATTCGTCCAGGATGGGACTCCTCTTATATTAGTTATGTTATTTCTTAGAATATGTTTGAGATTGTGTTTGAGAAATAAAGTTTTTAAGTTATTCTTCTTTATTTATTTATTTTTTTTGACAAAAACTTTATTTTTAGACTTTTGCCAAATTTTTTTTTTTTATTATTAAAATTGGTGTTTTTTTCTTCAAACAAATTTTTTGAGTATTACATGCATTTTTAAGCTCCTCAATCACACACCCAAACATATCCTTAATCCTCTGCTCCTTTATAAGCTAGTCAAAAACTAAGATTTTATTTGGTTGCCTTCAACTATATTCATAATATTCATCATAAACCGTTACAACTAACTCTGCTTATATCTTTTCCACCCGCATCCTCCATCAATTATGTCCCTCACATTTGTGGCCCTAATTGGCCCATTATGTAAATCAGACATTGTGGGTCGAGTGGCCCAACCCATAAAAGATCGAAGTTAAATCAAGAACCAACCGTAAAATTAAATTAATCAGACATGAGACAGCTCACCCGAAACATACGCCACACTGCGATCATTGCGAGGGCTCTCTCTTCCTCTCTTTTCCGCTCCCTTTAATTATTTCCAGTCCACATCCAGTGTTGACCGCACCAAATCCCACCACCACCAAACCCAATCCCATCCCGCCAAATAACGGAAACAAACAAAAACTCCCGCAACGTGGCAATCCTTGATTCGCTCTCCCGCGATAGCACATTAAAGAAATCTGAACGCGGGAGCACTATAACCTAAAATCTAAACGTGTCTTCCTTTTATATCGACAGCCGAAGCCCGAGCTTTCCCACCGATCCCTGAACTCGCCGATTCAGTGTGCAGAAAATGGCGAGCGACGCGAACCAGAAGATAGACTACGTGTTCAAGGTGGTGCTGATAGGGGACTCGGCGGTCGGGAAGTCTCAGATACTGGCGAGGTTCGCGCGTGACGAGTTCAGCCTGGACTCCAAGGCCACAATCGGCGTCGAGTTCCAGACCCGCACCCTGGTCATCCAGCACAAGAGTGTCAAGGCCCAGATCTGGGACACCGCCGGCCAAGAACGGTAAACCCCTTCTACTATACGCACTCAACTCTCTTTCTCCTTTTCTAGAAACTTCTACTTTCCTCCTGTTTAGATTCCTTGGGTTCTGATTTGGTTCACTGGTTGCTGTTAGGCATGCAATTCTACGCCGAGTTTTGAGAGGTCAAACCGAAGTCAAAATTTGTTTCACACTGATTTTGTTAGTTGTACATCGGAAAATGTTAGATTTCGTAATGTTGGATGGAGATAACTAGTTGATGGTGTTGTTTTGTAGGTCTAGATGACTTAGATTAGGAATTTGGGATTAGGGTTCTCTGCATTTTCGTGGTTTACTCCGTCTTACAAACCTAATTGTTTTTTTTTTTAATTATTATTTATTTTAAATAATGGTTTATATTTTGCCAACTCAGCATACATCTTAGGGAAGATGAAAGGAAGGTAGTAATGTTGAGATAATAAAATCTGAATCATTTAATTGAACATAATATTTTAAAATTTTAAGAACTTTCATGTTAAATTACCCTAGAAAATGTAAAAGATCCTGGCTAGGAATTGTATCCAGAAAATCTAAAAGATCTGAATCATTCAATTCGTTGGAGTCTTACGGCTTTTGAATGTAGTTCTCTTTTATGAATAATGCTGCATACCACACCAATATCCCATCACGACATTGGTGTGGCATATAGCATTATGTTTATTGTAATTGTAGATATTGTCTAGAATAATGTCTTACAGACCATGATGTGGAATTATTTGAGATCTTATTGCTGAGTTGATCCATATTTGGATGCCTTTTTTGCATCCATTGGATTCGTCATGGATTATACAGTTGGACAAAGTTTGTTGCCCTCCCTTGTGTGACGTTCGTTCACAAGTATCAATTCCAAGATGTATGAGACCGAACCCACCTTTCCTTTCCTTATGATTCCCATTTTCCTGCTTGTAAACTTCTGGTTTTTTTTACCTAAATCATTATATATTTTCAAATATGAATAAAGGAAAAAGAACGAAAGAAGGAGAAACAATATTTAACCCCTCTAACTACCAATTTTTTTTTTTTTTTTGCAATGTCCCCTTCTGTGACCCAAAATGACAAAAATACTTTACCATAGATTAAAAAAAAAATCAGAAAAAGATAAGTATTTTTTTCTTTTTCTTATGGAGAGTATTTTTATCATTTTAGGTCATGGCATTACAACCCAATTGTAGAGTGGGAGAGACATTGCAAAAATTGATACATTGGGGGGATTTTGCAAAAAGGATGGTAATTAGAGGGGGTAAATGTAGTTAACCCAAGAAAGAAATTAAGAAGTTTGGGGTTGAAATTGATTTGTAGAGGGGGAGGAGGCAGTTTTGTTGTTGGTTATGTCGTTTGGAGTTTATTATGATTACCATTATCTGATTAATCTTGTTGACTTTAAAACTAGTCCCCTCTATGTAAGACTATTTTTGATAGCTGGAAATTGATCCAGCATAACACCACTGACATGTTTAACATTCGTGAACATTGATATTTTATTTAGGCAAGTTTTTGTATGTCTAATCTGAATGACAACTCATTTATCTTGTGCGTGGATTCTTCCTTCTACAATAAACTTTGATACATGAATTCCATTTGTCTTGTGGTACTCCAAGAGTGTAGTAGCAACACAATTATCAAAGCAATCAGAATGCTCTGCTGTTCTACCCTTGGTTTGGTGTCTGCAAAATTCTTTGCCATATTTTTATGGACACAAATCTAGTTTGGAGGAAATTTCCTTCAACCTACTCTAATAAGTGATAAGTGTCATATCTCATATATTTTTTTTAATATTTTAACAATCATTTATTGTCATTCCACTAATCTAGGAATCAAAGCATTAATTTTTTAGAAACCCAAAAATGTTGAATGACACTTGTCACTTATTAGAGTAGGTTGAAGGAAATTTCCTCCAAACCAGTTTGGAGAAACTTTGTGTCCTATTTTTAATCCTATATAGGTGTTTTCTTTTTAGTATCTCAAAGCTTAATGATTTTGCAAAAAGTCGGTTTTGCATCATTTATCATTGAATGATATTAAGTTGTTTTGACCAAATTATCTGTCTTGATGCAAGTTATGGTGTTCTGCATATTTTTTTTGGATTGAGCAGGTACAGAGCAGTTACAAGTGCATATTACAGGGGTGCTGTTGGGGCAATGCTGGTTTACGACATTACAAAACGCCAGACCTTTGATCACATACCTCGTTGGCTGGAAGAGCTGCGTGGCCATGCTGACAAGAACATTGTCATCATACTGATTGGTAACAAAAGCGATCTTGAGGATCAGCGGGCAGTCCCCACTGAGGATGCCAAAGAATTTGCTCAAAAGGAAGGACTGTTTTTCTTGGAGACTTCGGCATTGCAAGCGACTAATGTTGAAACTGCCTTCTTGACTGTATTGACAGAGATCTTCAACATTGTCAACAAGAAGAACCTAGTTGCGGATGAAAATCAAGGTAATGGGAACCCTTCTTTGGCTGGCAAGAAGATCCTTGTCCCAGGCCCTGCACAAGTGATCCCAACTAAGAGCAGCATGTGCTGTAGATCATGATTTGATTGAATTGAGGTTTCAGAAAATGGGAATCTTGGTTCTATGTTTCTCTAAGCAATTTTTTGAGGGGTGTGGTGTATTTCCTTTGTATATTTTACATTGCTTCAGTGTAGTTTTGCACGAGCAGCTGATTACTTGCATGTTAGGAAATGGGAGAAAGAACTAAGGATGAAGCTGAGTTGCAGATTGCTTGTTACTAATTTGTTGTATTGAAAATTTAAGTTTACGTTCTCTTTGCATCAATTTCAACCTTCCCATAAATCTTTTGAATGCCCTGGAGAAAGCACCTCCTGATTATCAAGGCAAAATTAATTAACACTCTTCCATAAGTGTTCCGTCAATCTTTTAAACAAATTTCCATGTTTAATGCCATCTCTGTAAGCCTTGTGCCAGCCAGATGCCAGAAAAGCTCATTCAGCCACACGGGGTGATTCACCCTTACTGCTTTCTTTTGGACAGTTTTCTTTTTTTAAGTGGCTTTTAACATGATTCTATTCGTTAAAACATAAAACAAATTTGTAGAACATAACATAATGGCTCAGTTTTCTAATTTTTTTTTTTTTTTAAATAAAAATATTTAACAATAACTCAAAAACATATTACAATATTGTTTTGCCGAGACAGCAACTCTTAGGGAATCGGACGGACGGGACATGAAAATCCAACTCACGACTCCAAAACCCAACGCCTCAACAAGATCTGCCCCAGCCCATTTTCGATCCAACCCAATGACCTATGAGACCTGCGGGTCTTGTCCGGCTGGGGAAGAAATTTCTATGTATGTTTCCATGTGAGTGTCCGCCAACAAACATTCACGTTTAAAGCCCATGTCTCTCGGGGTCTTGGTCCAAGTTAGGATTTCACATCTCTCACGTTGAAAGCCCATCTTTCAGACCCTAGTTTTTAATTTGTCTGATTTAAGAACTAGCTAGGGTGGTCTAGATTTATTTCACACTACATTGAAACATTCAAATAGCGTACTGTACGCTTCGCCTTATTAATATATAAGCAGTAGAGCCCAACACGCAGCACACTAGCAATACCCATAGGTGACTGAAAAATGACTATTTTCATACAAATTTTGTGTCAACTTTTTCATACATTTCTTCCCCAGCCAGAGCCTGCAGTGCCACCACAAGACGTAGAAGCAGGCGCTCAGCCACTTGATCTGGAAGTGGTGCATAACCATATGGTGAACTTTTGCTTAGCATCGGCAACTGCAATATCTCTCACATATGCCCAAATTCACTCCGAATTCTCTCCAACATTCCAAGTGGTCTCTTTCGGATGCGCATTGTGCTTTGCTTCCTTCTTCGTTAGCAAATTCATGAAGTCCAAGTTTCCTGCGATAGCCCAAATGCTCCATCGACTAGGTGTCTTCTTCTCAGTGACAGCTTTCTTTACAGCCATTACAATTCTATTTCTTATGTGGCTCCAAATTATTACTTGGCTGGTCTATGCAATTTCCTTCCTGGCAATTTTAGTTTCCACTGATCTCTTCTAATTATAATATTACTACTTTACTACCTATTCGAGGGAATGTTCCACATTTTTCAATTTGCCCTTTTTTTTTTTTAAATTGAATAAGGAAAAAGGTTATAGAGATAATCTTTTCGATTTTTGATCCGAATGGAAGAGAGAATGGGAGATCCTACTACTTCGCTTTTTACCGGGTTGACCCGCAGGTCTCATAAGTCATCGGGCTGGATCAAAAATGGGCTGGAGCGGATGGGGTTGAAGCATTGGGTTTTGGAGTTGTGAGTCAGATTTTCATGTCCGATTCCCTAAGAGTTACTGTTTAGGCAAAACGATGTAATTTGTTTTTGAGTTATTGTTATATATTTTTATGTAAAAAATAATAAAGTTTAGCAAAATGAGCCATTATGTTATTATTATGTTCAACAAATTTGTTTTATGTTTTAATGAATAGAAGGGCTTTTTATTATTATTATTATTATTTTATTTTATGTCTACCTAAGGAAAGGAGAGGACGATGTCTCTCTTCTCCTGTAGTAGTGCTTAGTGTCTTTTTGTAGTCTATTTTGGACTCCATTTTTTGCGGTTTTGTTTTAGATCTAGTTTATTGATAAAGATATAATTTTTCAAATTCAAATCTACTCGTCTTCACCTGCCAACGCATGTCTTCTCGGGATGTCTACGATATGGTGATCTTTCGCTGCTACTTGTATTGGAGATTTTTTTTTTTTTTTGGTTTGTCGTGGTCTTTGGTTCGAGGACTAGATTTGTTTTCCTAACCTTTTAGGCCGATGATGAGTAGATTGGTGTGGGGATTATCTCTCACGACCAGAAAATAAAGTTTAGAAATTTGGGCTACCTATGTCTTAGATCTAATCTGCCTTGAGCAAATTTGTTTCATAATTATAATTGTACATAGGTTAGCAGAAGCTGAAGTCATAGATAATACTTGATTGTAAGAATTTTCTGATTGTATCTATGATTTTGTAACCTCATAATTTTTTAATGAAATCGGACAAGATTCTCGTTAAAAAAAAAAGAAAAGAATGCGAATTAATAAAAGCTTATTAAAAGCCACTTAAAAAAGTAACAACAAAATTTTTCTTCCGACTAAGTTGGAGGAATCTATAAAAATGACATAGGATCTCTTCATTTTATTGTCAAGATTTACAATATTATTTCGACATTCGTTAGTTGTTCGTTAAGTTACAGCCGTACAGGGAATTACGCGTTGTTATCTTCGCTGCTCGTGAGAAATTTGTATAGTGGTTTCTGAAGTTTGCATGGGACAATATTTTGAATTTCTTGATTGTGGAAAGAGCGCTGCTGCCTCCTGGGCTTCGATTTTCTTTTATTTTTCTTTTTGTGGGTATTTATTATCTAAAGAGGAAAGTCATGGGTGTAAAAGGCTCCGTTTGAAGCGATTCCAGAGGTTGATGTATGCAAATTTCCCCATTGGGAGATCTTCCAGGTACATGTTATGTGTTATCTTTTGTCAACGTGATTAGGTTATTGTGCTTTTCCTGTATTCTTCTTACTAAATTACACTTTTTTCCTTCATCAGATAAATCTATTTTGGGAAGCCGGGATTTGAAATGGTACTTCTTTGAATCGTGGTACTGAATATATATAATGAGTCGTGGGGCTAGAATGAAGTTTTTAATATATGTATATATATAAAAGCAGAGGCCAACCCTTTTTTTGGTTTTCGTTAATATTTGATATTATTCTATTATGTTGCCTTATATGTTCTACGATTTATTCTAGAATTTCTTGCCAACTATTTTGTTTCTCTCTATAAATAGAGAGCTTTGTAAACATATTAATATAGAAGAGAATAATACAATGTAATCCTTATATGTTTCCGCTCTCTCTCTTCTCTCTTTTTTTTTTTGCTCTCCAATATATTTAACATGCTATTACAGCCACTTCCTTTGATGGTGGAAGTTAAGAAGTTGAATATACACAATGAGTAGTTGTAAATATATTCAATACTTTCCTCATGGCATTGTTGTAAATAAGCTTTTTAACTTATTTACAACAATGCCATGAGGGAAGTTTGGAAAGTTGAATATTCCATAGAAAAATGCTAGCTTTACAAACAAATTTTACAAAAAAATTTTACAACATAATGTGTCACAATATGATTAAGTTTTTTAAAAATTGAATTTATCTTATTTTCAATCATATTATGTCGCATCATATTGTAAAAATTTGTTTATAAACTTAGTATTCCTCTATTCAATGAGAACTCCAACTATCCGTCTTGGTCTAAAACACTATCTTTGCAGCATCCAATATATGTTCGACACAAACGCTAAAACCATTGTATGGAATAGTATTGAAAAAACAGGATTATTATCTCTTTGTTCTTCATTCTAACCCCTGAAGTCTGAACCAACCAACATTCCCACGGAGAAAGGTGGATAACTGAAAGTTTGAAAGCCATCATACCCACAGAGAACTGAAAGTTTGAAATCAACCAGAGATAAGCATACCCAGCCGTGGGTCGCAGTTTCTTGTGCCTCACAAACCTCTGATCATCAATTATTGCCTCCCCCAAGTTTCTTCTTTTCTCTTTCTTTTTCTCTCTCTCTGAGCCTTTGCAATTGCAGGCCTTTTCTCTCTGATCCATTTGTCCATAGAGCCTCGAGACGGCTGTTTTTGTTTTCAACACTTTCGACTCTATGTCTCTCTCTCCACCAGCCTTACGCACAGAGGAAGCTATCTCTTCGCAAAAAAGATTATATTTTTATTTTTTATTTGTTTATATTAGCTGCTTTGGTTGAATATTTCCTGAAGAAAATCTTGCTATGCAAATGGGTTTTTCTTTTTCATGTCAAACATACTTTGCCATATAAAAACAATTTTTTTCTCTGAAGATCGATAGGCAAGACAGAGGCTGACAAAGATATGTTGGATCTCAATGTTGATATCCTCTCGAGCAACTTACCTTGTGACGAAACAGAGGAGACAGTAGTAATAAAGCCGCCCAGGCAGCTTTTCCCGGTTACTTGGGTGGTCTATGCTTATGCTTTGCTTCCTTCTTCGTCAGCAAATTCATGAAGTCTTAAGTTTCCCACGATTGCCCTAGTGCTCAATCGACTAGGTGTCTTCTTTGCAGTGACAACTTTGTTCACACCCATTACAATTTCATTTCCACTATATCAGTAGTTTAAAAATAACAGTTTAAACTAATTGTTGAGTAGTTTTTATTCAGTTAGTTTATTCTGTACTTTTAGTTCAGTTAAATTTGTCAAGAAGCAAGTTAACAAACTCTGTTCTCGTATATGAGAAACAGAGTATGCATATATATTGTAATCGATTACTTCTTTTACATTTTTAATGAGAATCAGTCAAGTTATTCTCTCAATCTTCTTCTTCTTTTTTTTTTTTTCTCTCATTCTAGAATTTAATATTTTGTACCTTCAAATTATTACTTGGCTGATCTATGCAATTTTCTTACTGGCGGTTTAGTTTCTACTCTCTTCTAACTATAATATTACTAATGTTCCACGTATTTCAGTTAGTTTTCACACGAATGCACGCTGAAAGTTGTAATTTTTTATGCTTTTGAATGAATGCATGCAGAAAGTTGTAATGTTTGGTTTCACTCAAAAAAAACAAAACAAGATTTGGCTGTCTCTAGTTCTACTTTTTCCCTTTTAACCGGGTTGACTGTCAGGTCTCAAAGGTGAGGATAGGTCTTCGGATTGGACGGAAAATGGGCTAGGGCGAATTGAGTCTGGTCATTGGGGTGGGTTTGACAAAGGACTTGAAAAGGGAGTGGACTGAGATTATAGTAGATTTTATTGATATATATATATATAAAAAAAATAAAAATAATAAAAATAATAAAAAAAGTAAGAATGTTTTATATGAAAAAATAAAATAAAAAATATTTTGTAGTGATTTTTTTTTATTTGAATAGTAATAAAAAGTTATTGATGTAATGTAAAAAAATAAGAATATTAGAGTTAATTTGGGGATAAATTTTTTGAGTCTTTGGGTCTGGTCTAGTCTAATCCTGTGGCAAACATGCCCAGAGTTGGATTTTCATGTCCGATTCCCTGTAAGAGTTGTTGTTTAGCCTGTTTAGGCAAAACGATGCAATTTGTTTTTGAGTTATTGTTAAATATTTTTATATAAAAAAATAATAAATTTTAGCAAAGTGAGCCATTATGTTATGTTCAACAAATTTATTTTATGTTTTAACGAATAGAATCCTATTAAAAGCCACTTAAAAAAGTAAAATAATAAGCATGTTAAAAAGTCTTCCCCTTTCCCCTTCCTCCCGTCGATTAAAAAAAAAAAAAAAATCCAAAATTTCCAATAATTACGGCAAATTATTAATCCTTTCACTCCTTTTCGTCTTCCAACTGGAATATAGGATCTCTCCGGGGGCGGACCCATGTATACGGTTGGGGACGA